>NW_027526422.1:27341550-27608455 GCF_048455015.1 Haemaphysalis longicornis
TGCAGTGTATGTGCGCGCGCGCGTGTGTGTGTGTCTGTGTGTGTGTTTGCGTGTGTGCGTGTGTGCGTGAGTGCGTGCGTGCGGGCGTGCGATGATTGCCAGTACCTCTGCATAAGGAATCAAGGCCGAATTTCTTCATGCTCCATAGTGAGCTTCCCAGCAGACAAATAATTCTTCTTCGTCAAAAACCGTGAATGAACTGCAAAACGTCTAATCTATCGATTAAAATGCTTAGTTGCACGAGTTCTTGTGAAATGCAATTTTTAAGCGGAAAACAAAATATGATCCTGGGGAGAGTTAATCCGCGTATCCTAGCAACTAAATCAAAAGCATTTTTTTAATGTTCCGCTAATTCTTTCCCGTATTCATAATATTAAAGATATCGGTTTAATAGCAATGAAATTTCTAAGCTTGTGCCGCATGATAGGGGGTGTAACAAGAGTTACACCGTTGACGCGGTTACTTCCAATTTTAAGTTGCAAGTTCTGATGTTGTAACAAGAACTACTAAAGGCTTTTTATGCATCTCTCTCTCTCTCTCTCTCTCTCTCTCTCTCTCTCTCTCTCTCTCTCTCTCTCTCTCTCTCTCTCTCTCTCTCTCTCTCTCTCTCTGGCATCCACAACCGTGCAGCACTTTCAACGAGTACGTCCACTGCTACTACGTGCACATGCCCGAGCTGTGCGGTGAAGAGGGTCGCGACTTCTTCCGCACGTACACCGAGAAGATGTCCGGCCCGCTGATCCACGAGCACTGCGCCTCGTACACCTACGACTCCACTTGCAACGACCAAACTGCGGCCGCCGGGCACCCGCTCACAGCCCGCCGCCTCTGGACCTGGGACCACGTGACACTCGCCGCTGCCAGTCTCGTAGCCACCTACGTGCAGGCGGCCGCTGCGACTCCACCGTGACACCCCGGACGCCTCGCTGGGTTCGAGACTCACCACAGTTGCAGCAACCACGAAAGAATACGACAAAAAGAGAGCAGGGATGACTGTTTACACCGAGGAAGCACCGGATATACCACGGAAATAAGGGGCCGCTGTGTAGGGTACTACTCCGTAGAGCACGCTGAGTAAGCTCTGAGCGAAAAGCTCAAGGCGTAAAATGCCAGCGACAGCGAAATGTAACGCCGGAGGGGCCATGCATGGAACTAAAAGGGAAACGTGGGTGAGGTTGGGGATTCATGCTCGGGAGAAGGGAATAAACCTGCGTTATCTTTAGGCATGTAAGCAAAGACAGGATGGGGAAAACAGCCAAGGTTTGTTTCAACTCAAAACTGCCAGAAAACTTCACAGAGAGTGTGATGCAGGCATCTTGTGTTTACGTTGAGAAAAGGTGGCCACTCTGAGACGCTGTCGGAAATATAACAAGGTTACGACCACGGAGCAAGATAAACAGGAGCGCCGACTTCGCTCTCTCCGGCGGGCTCTTAATGTCCATAACTCGCGGAGCACAATGTAGATGGCGCAGCGAAAGGGACCTTAGCCGGCGTTCCCCGTGCGCCGGCGGGCGAGTTGGCGGAACGCATTTCGTCGGCTCTGTCGTCTGCTTCGGCGACGGCAGTTTTGGGCACGGACTACTTTGGGCCTGCTTTGGCGCCGCTTCGCGTTCATTGCGCGCCTCCTTCGCACAGTTCATTAACTTGTTCGACAGCACCTTCCGGGTAACCCGGACCCGAAGGAATTGAGTGGCCGTACGGCAAAGATACGTTAAGGATTGGTTTGCATGGCGGGAAAACAAAATATAGAGACCACATACAAACATATGGCTGCTATACAAACACTACCTTTTGCGCGGTGCTTGCCGAAAATGTGGCTCCGTTTTGTAAATTTGGGAATACCAATTTGGCTGTGTTTTAACAGGTTTTACAAAAGGCGAAAGGAGCAACTGGTTCTGATCACTGGCGATTATAAAAGTTCCCTCAGCTTTCTCGCAGTTCTGCAACTTGCGTCCAAAACAGAGTGTGTCTAGAACACGGGCCGGCACTTACACGCTCTTCAGAAAAGAACAGAAATGCGATAACATCACCCGCGACTGCCCGCGACGTAGCAATCTGCTCAAGATCAAGTCCCTGACAGTGCGGTCTTTTCACAAGCCTTCATTTCGCGATAACTCGCCGAAAGAAAAGGTTTAACAAGCCGGTTGTTTTGCTGGTCAGCCGCTTAACGAAAAAAAAAAAAAAACGCCGGGAACCCTGGTAGGGCAAAAAATTGCAGCCATACAAATCGCAGCATTTTATTTGGAGACCGCGGTGTTATCGACGAGATAACACGACCGTACAGCGACAGTGAACATCGGGCGGTAAGTTGCGGCATGAGTTAAAATGAAGTATGCGTTTGATATTCTTGGGTTCCTTATCAAACTGACAGTGTTTTTGTACACTTGATACAACAGGGCAGCCGTCCAATTCAGTCATTGGCACAGAAATGTGCATCATTGCCGTTTGCCGATGGAGTCTCCGGGCGACCCTCGTAAGCGTTGTTCGTGCGCAGAAGCAGCATAAATAATTAAGCACGCGGCCGGAGAGCGGGATAACAACAGAGGGTAACCTTTGCGCTGCATCGATTCGTCGTAAGCAGAATCACGCTAGACTATGTTGTGGCGTTCCATATTACTCTTGCTCATTCTTCGGTGCTTCTGAAGTCGTCGTCGTTCAGTTGCGTCTTACATGTGCTGGGTTAGTGCAATATTTTTAGTGGATATTCATAATGTCAGACTAAACGTTCCGGGATTAAGCGATCGCCATGTATGCGGCGGCGTGCGATTATCTGCGCCGTCTATTGCGGCCGCGCACGGGTGTTTAAATTCCGTGCGTGCACGCATGCCTCCTGCGTAGTAGGACAGGCATAAGACAGACGTCGCTGCGCAAGAAAAGATGCCTCTGGGGAGAGCGAAGAAGGGAAGAGCTTTGTACAGAGGCACAGCGACGAGAGGGCGAACGAAGGAGGAAGAGAGCAAAGGGAAAGCTGGGCGGCCGGCGGCGCATGGACATTATCGGCCCGAGCAAAAGATTTTTTCTGGGCCACAGTCGGCGCTCCTCTTTATATCTTGCTCCGTGGTTACGACATGGGTGCGCAAGAGTATAGCCCAGAAAGCGGGAAGAGCATGGCAGAGATTAAAAAGCGAGTTCAGTGGGCACACGGGAAAAAACGGGATATGTATTTCCAGTACAAGAGAAGGCAATAACATGTCAGTGGACAATAAGAAAGACGAGGGGAGAAAACGAAGGAGAAAGTGATAAATTGTTTAAAGGGACCCTGCAGCACTACTTTAGATAAACGCTTCCACTCTTTCCTTCGCGTCTGGAAGCACTGCGAAAGCTGCAGTTATCGCCAGCACGGAGTGACACTGCGTTATTTGCGCGTCGCACCAGCTACGACTTCCGTTTCTGCTTTGTTCGTTGTTTTTTTTTTTTAAGTTGTTATCGAAAAGCGTTCATTGCTGCAACTGAAGAAAAACCGCCCAACAGCCGCTACGTGGCCTCAGTGACGTAATTCGGGCCGTCGAAGAATGTAAAGATCGGGACAGACAGAAAAATGTTTTGAACGAGTTTCCAAGTTATCTGAGCATAGAGCAGTAATTTTTGGCTGAGGTACTTTGCGACCCCCTAATCTAAGTACTGGGTGTGTTGGGTGACTACGTTCTACAAGCACTTAAGATTTCAAAAACAGTTGAAAAAAGTGTTGCAGGGTCCCTTTAATGTGTCCTTAGCGCAAACGTGTTCACGGATGCGCTGTTGCAAGTGTTACTAAAATTACCTGCAACATGCAATGGTTTATATAAACGGTAACTGACAAAAAAGAACGATAAAAACTGGGAATTCAGAGAGATACGACGCACTAGAATTAACAACTTTGCCCAGAACCAGGACTAATAAAGAAATGCACATTTGTTCCGTCGGGTGCAACGGTCACTCACTCGGTGCACAGCGACGAATGACACACGCGGATGTGTTTTATGGTGCATTGAGTAAGATAAATCTTGATTCTGTTGTATGTCCTCTGGAGAAGAGCTCTGACATGGCCACCACCCATGCGTAATTGTATATGTATTTATTGATGTTTTTTGAATAAAATCAGCCTGACGTTGTATCGCCTGTTTAATAACTGCTCATGTATTCTTCACAAGATCCCCTCGTGAAACTATTTCTGCACAACTGCAGACGACCGAGCATAAAGTGTCAACATTAAAACGGCACAACGAAAAAGGCTCTAGTAAAGGCCTGCCAAGTATTGTGGCTTGATTCAACATAGGAATAGCTTCCTCGCTGTTGCAATGTTTAGAAATGTTGGCAATAAACCTCGCCGTCCCTTCCTAAAGAAAGTTGAGAGAAGCTCCAAAGGCTCCTGATATTAAAACTGCGTCAAAAATGAATCAAAACCTTCGCTATACGTTCAATCAATCCTCAAACGTTCATCAAAGACGAAGAACGAAGAACGAACCCATGCGACTACTTTTCGCTCACTAAGTGAACGCATCTGCGGATGATCGAAATGTATACCGATACGTTATCTATGAGACAAAGGCATCCTATTGTACTCCTTGATGATCGATGCATGCATTTTCTTATCTAGAACGTTCCTTTTAAGAGATTTTCGAACAACCGTTCCGCTACTATGGAAGCCCGGTTAACGCGCGCCTAGTGTCCAGAGGTCGAGCTTTTCGGTCGACCAACCGGTCTATGGAGAAGCGCATTAGTTTTCTGGCAGGGCCCCATCTGTTCCGATCAGAAATCTTTCCCTTTAAAAACAGACGGTACAACTTTCGAGGGCCTGAGCAAAGCGGCTTCTCCTCAGCTATTATGTGGACTGCCTCGTTATCGCACTTCTTTCGTAAGTCCAGGTGTCGAAGGAGCGTCATCTGTTGACACAATATTTACCTTTACTACGCTGGTGTCAACAGAGGTTCATATATTTAGTCACACCGAACATGGCGGCTATCTGAAACGCTGATAAGGCTGCTTTCATTCGGAGAGTACAAGCACAGTATACATTTTAACAAGGGCAAGACGTTCTCTGTTTTAGCAATTGCCTCCACCACACAAAAAGGTATAACAAAGCTTCAGACGTAGTCTCCTCCGGCTAGAACGCCTTCTGCCCCAGTTGTGACGCTTAACATGGTTTTTCATCGCTTAGTATTTAAGTAGGCGCACAGAATGCGAAATGCATCCTCTGCCACCATATCGCTTCGGGAGTAGATTTCTCTTTCCAGAGTCTTCTCGATTGCAGTTTCGTGGAATCCTCCTCCCTTTTAATCTCTAATAAGTGTGCTGACTCACTTTTTCGAGTATCACAGCGTCCCTTGAAAACGCCTTTTAGCGATGTTGGCCCCACTCCACCAATTAACTCTCGTCGTGTTATTCCTCTTTGCTCTCAGGCATGATTTCCGGGCCGCTTTCTGAGACGAAGCGAACGGCTGGCTTCGCAAACAGACCACCGAGCCGAATTCGTTGAACGCTAGCTCTGACACTTGACAGTGATGATCGTACGCCTATGCAGAGCGGGCTGCGCTGATCTGCCTGAGTGCAGAATTGAATCGTGGTCCAGACTCGACGCGACTCGACCTGGGATTAATTAGGGCGCGCCGTGAGCCGTCGGCCGAATCGAAACAAGATACTCGCATTAAACGACGGGAGGGCGGCTCGGTTCGGCTACTGGTAGGATGGAGAGAGGCAACGGTAATTGCGGAGTCACCGAGCTAGGTACGAGAGAGTCGAAGGCAGTTCGCGAGCGATGTGCGTTCACCTGCAGGTTCGCATTCGACGCACCGCCGAAGTCAGTAGTTCAACGAAACGTCGCCACAGCTCTGGTGAACGGAAAACTGTGCGTCCTTCAACATCTTTGCTCTCTCTCTCTCTCTCTCTCTCTCTCTCTCTCTCTCTCTCTCTCTCTCTCTCTCTCTCTCTCTCTCTCTCTCTCTCTCTCTCTCTCCCATTTATTCTCACGGACAGAAATCTACGCAACGCAACCTGCAACTTTCTGGACCTTCCAATACTAACCGCTTTGATAACAAAAGTGGACCCCTTGACGTTCTTTAACCAGTTCGCTTCGTTCTGCGAAAATTACGATTTGCGAGCAGTGAATTTTCACAGTCGCGCGGAGTCGGCGGCCTCTAAGTTCTAATTTAAGGCCGTTCCGTCAATCATGTCGGGAATAGAAAAAAAAAAGAGGAAAAACTAAAGAAAACATTGGTTTAATATTGAGACCTGTCTTCTTGCATCCTTACTTCCGTCGTGCAAACAAATGTCCTCAGCTGAGATTTGCATGATATTACGATGTGCAAGAAGCCGGACAGAATACGCCAGAAGGGCCGCGTTGGCGTTCCGATTGTTCTTCCTAGTTTTTATTTTTAAATTAAACACGTGCTTGTCCTGAAGGAGACTCCTAAATTGGGCGCGATAAATTAGAATCGACAGAAAATTTCAGAACAAGAAATGAAAATGTGTGGAAGAGACGGAGCAATTCTTTCTTATACAACACAACAATTTAATGTTCATGAAGTTCCTTCCGAAATGGAATAAGACAGGGAGATACCATCTCTCCAAAATTATTCACAGAATGTCTGGCGGGAATGTTCAGAAAGCTGGACTGGGAAAACATATGATTAAGGATAAACGGGGAATACGTCAGCTATTTGAGATTTGCGGGCGACATAGTCTTGCTGAGTGAGACTGCAGAACACATGCAGAGAATGCTTGAGGAACTACAATTAGAAAGCATGACATCGGGGCTAAAAATAAACATGAATAAGTCTAAATGAATCAGGAATAAGCATACCAAAAACGTCCTCTTCAGCTTAGAAAACCAAACGCTAAAAGAATTGAAAGAAGATAACTACCTCCGACAGATGGTTAGTGCTGACCACGACCACGAGAGAAAAATCCCGCGCAGAAGAAGTATAGGTTGGGGAACACTCGGCAAGCACTCCCAAATAATGAAAAGCAAGCTACCTCTGTCACTCAAAAGAAAAATCTACAACCAGTGCATACTGCCGGTGATGACATACGGAGCTGAAACTTGGCGTTTTACTAAATAACTAGAAAGCAAACTTAGGTCGGTTCAACCTGCCATGGAACGAAAAATGTTAAGAATAACACGCAGGGACAGGAAACAAGCTACCAGGATCAGAGAACAAACTAGATAAGAAGATATTGTTACGTGGCACAGGACATGAACCATGAGATGCGGATGATGTATCTGACACTATTTACATGGCGGCTATCGCCGATGTTGTATCCGCCGCGCACCATACGTGGCAGAGAGACGCAGACGCTATCTCGTACCCACGGAAAAAAGCCTTTATTCTTGTTACATGCTATTTATAACCGGGCTTGCGGTTACTGATGATGATGCTGGAAATTGGCCACCTTTGCGTTGTGCGCAACCAGGTGGCATGAACAGAACTACATTACACAACACAACATCCCGACTTGCATACCATCGCTTTTGCATCAAGGCGCCTAACACCGGCTGAAGCCAAGTACTCTGTAGGCGAACTGGAAGCACTAGCCTGCATGTGGGCATATGAGCACTGGAAAAGGTACCTTTGGGGCAGGCACTTCACGTTACGTACAGACCATCAGGCACTGGTGACGCTGCTCGGTGCAAATGGAGCGGGCCGTCAACCTTTCAGGATTGCCAGATGGCATGCCAGACTGCTGGCATACAACTACACAATAGAATACAAGAAGGGCACTGAAAACACTCTCGCAGATGCCCTTTCCCGGTTACCGCAGGAGAAATATGGAGCCCGTCCGGAGCCGGAAGATGCTGTTTGCTTTGTTTCTTCATGGTTAACTCACGAGGAGTTCGTAACCTCAACTGCGCAGGATTTTGTACTTTGCCAAGTGAGGCAGTGGACAACGTCCAGGTGGCCATCAGCCAAGACGCTGCCTCCAGAAGCAATGCCTTTCAACAGGGTTCGGGACGAACTGTCAGTGATGAATGACCTGCTGCTCCGAGGGGAACAGTTCGTGGTACCTTCTTCGTTGGTGAGCAGACTTCTGGATATAGCCCATGAATCACACCCAGGCATCACGCGTACAAAGCAACGACTCCGAGGAAAATACTGGTGGCCTGGCATGAACAAGCACGTCGAACAGCTGATCAAGTCTTGTGCCGTTTGTCAGTCTGTTGACAAATCAGCAAAGTCAGTTCTGCCGCTAATGCAGCCAGTACCATTTCCTTCAGCACCATGGGAGAAGATAGGCATCGACATCGTTGGTCCTTTCGCAAGGGCTCCTCAGGACTGTCGTTTTGCCATAACTTTAGTAGACTACTTCAGCAAGTGGCCAGAAGTAGGGTTCACCTCCAACGTCACTTCAGCGACGACCATGTCCTTTTTGCGGAGTATATTTAGCCGTGAAGGCTATCCGAAGGAGATAGTGAGTGACCATGGGCCACAATTTACATCCGTCGAGTTTGAAGAATTCTTGCGCAATAGAGGTATCCACCACACATTCTCGGCAGTCTATCATCCACAGTCAAATGGACAAGTGGAACGGTTTAATCGTGTGTTAAAGGACTGCGTTCAGGTGTGTCTGGAGGAACACCGCCCACTGAAGGAGGCTGTCACAGAGTACCTTGGGATCTACCGCTGCACCCCGCATGCAACTACGGGTCAGAAACCTGCTGTTCTCCTACACGGCCGTCACCCAAGGACCAGACTCGATCTCGCTGCAGGACCGACTAGAAGTGTTCCTGAGGTCGAAGGCGTGGAGCTTCAAGCCGTCAAGCAAAGGGTAACTCGGAAGCAGCTTGCAAGCAAGCACTATACGGATCGACGTCGTGTAGCCAAACATTCGTCATTGAGCGCAGGACAAGCAGTTCGGATTAAGCTACCGGGACATGTGTCAAAGGGTTCCCCATCGTATTCACCTCCTTTCACCGTGGTTCGGCGCCAACATGAGGACACGTACGAGCTGAGCGACGGTCGCGTTTGGAATCGTGAGCGGCTGATTCCATACACTGCCTCCTGGAATCCTGCGACAGAGGCAACCTGCGTTTCCGCTGGGACTCCTGGCTCCACCGCAGCACAGCCCCCGAGTGCCCAGATGTTCCAGCCACTTGCTACCCCGGCCAGCACCGACAGAACGGCAGTTCCAACTTCAGCTGCAAGTACTGGTGTGCCGAGTGTTGATGTCATGGACATGAGTGTACCAAGGAACGTGTCGGGAGGGACTGAGACAAGTGCTGAAAGTAAGGCTCCACGGCGATCTACCAGAGATCGACGCAAGCCTGCGTGGCTGGCTGAATATGAATTATGAGACTATGCAGTGACTGTGCGTGCCTCTTTTTGGGAGGAAGGGATGTTGTGTTGTGTAATGTAGTTCTGTTCATGCCACCAGGTTGCGCACAATGCTAAGGTGGCCAATTTCCAGCATCATCATCAGTAACCGCAAGCCCGGTTATAAATAGCATGTAACAAGAATAAAGGCTCTTTTTCCGTGGGTACGAAGCATTCCGCCGCCCACCGAGTCACCACACATGGCAGAGAGACGCAGACGCTACCTCGTACCCACGGAAAAAATTGGCCCATCTCCCCGCGAGGGGGACTCGAGTAAATGCGTCGCATAGGGGGTGGGTGTACTGCGTTAACGTTTAGTGTTTGGGGAGTTGGTGGTAGTGAATGCGTTGTATCAGCAGCTTCTTGGCGTAGTTTGAATGAGTCAAGGATATAAGGCGCGTTCGTTGCCTCCCATTCTGTGTCGGCTTTGTGGCGCAGTGGGTAGAGCACCATGTACATTGCGTTCCGCCCGCAGGGTCGAGAGATCGAAACCTGGCGCCGGATAGTATTTTTTTATATATATAGTGTAGGGGGAGGGGTGCGGACAACGACGGTGCAGACTACGACGGACGTCAACGCGGGTGACATCGTGGGTTACAGAAATGCTCTGCATTTTAAAAGAGCCTTTATTCTTGTTGCATGCTATTTATAACCGGGCTTGCGGTTACTGATGATGATGCTGGAAATTGGCCACCTTAGCATTGTGCGCAACCTGGTGGCATAAACAGAACCACATTACACAACACAACAGCCGAGCTCACACCGGCTGCGCGTCAGCCACTTCCTCGTCTTCGCCTGTGGTTGGACATCGGGGATTGTCCACTTGTTCGTAACATCACCCCCCGGCCAAAGACGACCGTCCCGGTCGTGCTCGGTCACCGTGAATGGATGGGTGCGGTGAGGATGAGATGTGATGTGTATAAACACTGAAGTCCTTTCCACGGAAAATGACGATGGCGGTCTCCGATGTCGACTGGTCCCCGAACATCGACGCCCACAAGGCCACGACGAACCGATGAGGGTGCACAGAACCGTACCGGACGAAAAGGCTGGGGACACGGCTGGCGACACGTCTTCGCTGGTCACATCTCGTCGCGTCTTGGTTCTTGATCGGCTTCTCACGGGCTGGGGACACGGGGCGGGGGTATCGTCATGTGCTGGTCGCGGAGGGGCTGGGGCTGCCCGACACGGCCCGCGTACCCTCGATGTTTGCGCCGGTGACGAGACGGAGCGACGCTGGGGCCAGGACGGGGAGAAACCCGCACACTCCACCAAACATGTTACGTGGCACAGGACATGAACCATGAGATGCGAATGATGTATTTGACACTATTTACATGGCGGCTATCGCCGAGCTCACACCGGCTGCGCGTCAGCCACTTCCTCGTCTTCGCCTGTGGTTGGACATCGGGGATTGTCCACTTGTTCGTAACAATATCAAAGTTCAAATAAAGAAAATAAAATGTACTTGGTTTAGCAATGTAGTGAGACGAACTGACAACCGGTGGACAATTAGGGTAACAGAGTGGATACCAAGAGATGGGTCTGGAAGAAAGAGAAGGCCAATAACAAAATGGGGGGATAAAATAAAGAAATCGGGGGGTAAGCTGTGGACTCGAGCAGCGCAGAACAGGAGCGGTTGGTGGTCAATGGGAGGAGGAGAGGAGGAGATAGCCCTTATTACATCAGGAAGACGCTAGGTCAAGTGGGGGAAGTGGGAGTAGAGGGTGGGATATTCGTAGCTTGGGACATCTTGAAAATAAACCGTTCAAGTTGAAGCTGGTTGGCTCCTTATGAAGGCGGAAGAGGCCACGTGGGGTGAGGAGAGCAGGCTCACGGCTCTAAACTGCTCGCGCTAGACCGCTTTCTAGAGAGTAATGCGCAATTAAAGTCAGCGTGGAGGGTTCCAGAGGCCTTTGTCCTGCAGTTAACCTGAGTGTGATGATGGTGATGATGGTGGTGGTGGTGGTGAAAGTTCCCACAGAACGGAACAGCGATGTTGAAGAGCATAAAATTCCACCCATCCAGCCTGCACCTAAAGAAGGGTGTGGTAAAGAAGAACCGGAATGCGCGTTGTGGTAACAAAGGGTCCTCAGCATACAAAAAACCGAGATAGTTGCACGTAAAAAAAATTCGGCGATGTTACTATTATTAACAGCTTATCTGCTGTTACTGGCCGTAAGATCGGTATTACAGGAACAAATACCAAGAAAATGCCGAGCGCTCGTGAGCGCCTTCCTCGCGGCTACCTCCGAGTCACCGGCTCCTGCAGTGGCTTTTGCAAAAAAAGAAAAAAAAACTCCAGCGTTCACCATAATCGGGGCAACGCTTGCTCGAAACGAGCAAGACACGGCATAGCGTACGCCCCTCGTACGTTCGTCCTTGTGTCATCGTGCGCACGCGCTCGGTGCCGTAGAAGAGCCCTCGCGCGCGGTATACCGTCTAAAGGAAAACCTGCTTGGGAGAGGTCACCGCGGCCGCCGCATTCTCTAGAAGCCATTTTGGATAATTGGAGATGTGGCTACAAGTCTGCTACTCCTCCCCGAGACGACTCGCAGATCCCGCCATCGCTGCCTCGAGTCGACGACGAATAGCCGGTGGAAGTCTACAATGCTGACGACGACCTTGCATCCACCACTCGTTGAGAAGAAGATAACGACGATTACTAGAACCACAACTACGCAAATAAACGATGATAGTGAACTTAAGTATGTGTCCGGCAATTATCACCCACAACAGCTTCGCCATTCAAGTCTTGAGCGTGAGTGCAAGCTACCCTGAATTTTTACATTCATGGGCAGAAAACCAACCCCGGGGCTTCTAGCCGTTCAATTAATGTTGCTCTTACGACTAGCATTATAATTTTCTTATGTCCTGCACCGTTAGCTTTAAAGCTCGTCCGAAAATGAGAAATCAGTTCGCGAACGAAAGTGCGTGTGTGGTGCTCGCTTATCCCAAGTGACGATTTGTACTAATTTACCCTAGGCTCCAGTGAAAACTTCATTCGCAAAGCGTCTTTAATGAGACGTCTAGAATCTTCTATTATGCGTCTCATTTTTTAGAGACTGTATCTGTAGGAGAATTATTTTAATATTAATGCTTCCAGGTCCGTAAAAGCCTAGTGGGGAGTACAACTGTCGCGAAAAGTTGGCCACTGTCATTAATTGCACGTCAACCTCCTTGAAAGTCCGGAGCTTTCAAGCTCGCTTAATTTTCATTGCCGCCACTTAGGCGGCGCTTTCAAGTCACTCTAAGCCCAGCGAAGTTGTAAGACGGTGATTACTTGATTTTTTACAGCTATTCACTGCAGTTGGTAGCCCACTGAAATGAACGCAGTTGCGACCTAGATTACTGTGATTTGAATTTATGGGCTGGGAAGCAGGCATTAACTTAATTAAACGCACACACACTACTGCCGCAATATTTTTGCTCCTGCGACCTAAAGCAGAAAAGTTAGGATCAACTCGAAGGTAACGAGAAGATATAGGCGAAATGCAATGCTTGCTTATCGTGAAAATCATTGTCACGAAACGTCTTTTTCTCTTTTTCTCGTCATTCATGTGTATGTTTTCTTACTATTAACCATTGCTAATGTCCTGTTCGAGTCAGGAATATTTGCGTTGCCATCTTTTTTTCGGCTGTTTTTTCAGGCGGAGCTGCTACTACGAAGCCTCGAAAACTACTCCAAAGCTCGTTGCCTAATTACTACGCGCGTACAAAACGCTGAGGCACGTACGAGGGACCGGACGCAACGTACATGAAAACATGTACTAAGTCACAACAAATAATGAAAATAAAAACAGTAGTGAAAGACTAAAAGCGAGGTTTACTCCAGGGCTGTTTTGTCCGGATCACGTTTGTCATCAGGGTGAAACGAGAGCTCAATCTCTGCTCCCACGCGAAGGGGCATTTTATTTCTCACGATTTTGCTTTGCTCTGATCGGTACGTGACGCCCCTCCATGTTGAAACCAGGGGGACTGCTGTGAAAATGCGTCGCGATTACGTCTTGAAAACGTGACCAACACCTGTCACGCCCTTGTTTCTAAGCCCGTTTCGAGTGTCGCTGATTGAGTCGTGCGGCCTGTCAGGAAAGAAGCAATGCAGGGCTTTGTTGTGTCGCCGGCGAGAAGCGTTTTCGGGCAATTACGATGGGCGTGCACTTGGGCATTTGCGTGGCGTCACGCTGAGGAACGGGACTGGACAGACTGCAACACCTCCAATAAACACTTTCGCTTTTTTTTTCCTTCGTGCGTGGCAGCACTGCGAAAGTTACAATTATCGCAAGCACGGAGCGGCACCGCGTGGTTTGCTCGTCGCAGCAGATCCGCCTTACGTTTCTGCTTTGCTTTTGCGGCTTTCTTAAGTGGCTATCAAATGCGTTTAGTGCTGCAATTCATAGAGTTTCACACTAATTATACTAGAGGAAAATCTGACGAAACTGTCTAGGGGAGCCGCGCTTCGGCGAGTGTTCCGTCATGAGCCGGGCAGGCACGGTCCACTTGTCCTTGGCATGGCTCAAGAACAAGCTGAAAAGTTGGCCCTGGCTGCAGAAAAGCAACAATATTACTGTAGAAGGTTCATCAAATTTGTTTTGTTATCATAAAATTGAACCTCCCAAAAGGTTAATTTGTCAGTGATTATGTAGAAGCTTCATGCACGATGAACAAGACAAAAAAGTCACCCTTTTTTGTTGATTTTGGCTTCGAGACAAAAAAGAAGCCACATGGCTAGCTAAGCCAAGCAGGCGAGGAACGTTACTAGCAGCAATGGCGCCGCCTACGGCGGCCCGCGACTGCAGCGACAGATTTCCCTCTAGTATATATTAGTGTGAAACTCTGTGCTGCAACTGAAAGGGATTTGGCCATTAACCGCTACATCGCTGCAATGACGCAATTCGAGCGTTCAAGAACGCCAACACCGGTAGAGAGAGAAAGATATCTTGCTCAACTTTTTAAGTTATCTGTTACGCATAGAGCGGTACCTTTTGGCTGAGGTACTTTGTGATCCCTTATTCTAAGTATTGTGTGGGTTTGTAGACTAGAGCCCGAAACCATTTAAATGTGGATTAGAAAAAAGTGGCAAAAACGTGTTGCAGGGTCCCTTTAAATGACCGCCTATAGCTGTGTCGTTCTTTTACGGGCGGGGAAAGTTCTGTGAAAGATGAGTAAGCACGATGTGTACTAGAGCCGAAGAAAATAGATCAAAAAATGGCAGCCTATCTGGTATCTGTTCTTTTTGTTGCGAATATCCGACTGGCGCCCCTGCCAAGTAAATGCCTGCCTTCTCTTTCCCGCTCACCTCTTATGCTGTTCTTATCCCGTCTCGTTCCTCTCAAGACAACACGCTAGGTTTGCTCAAGACAATTTAAACTTACCCCGTTCCACTGCTCCGAGACGGGTGACTCGATGCCCTGCTGTCGCACGGCGGAGACACGCGTGTTCCGAAAAACCGTACTCAAACGTTTATAAACCACGTTGCCCTACTCCACGTGCGTTCCGAACAGAACGCGGAGCCTATGTAGTGAAACTTTTCGTTGCTGTTATTGTTTGATTTCTTAAACTGCCACCAGGAGCTATAGTGGCGCGGGCAACAGCAGGCGACGGAGTGATTTTTTTTTTGTAGAATTTCATTTGTTACCGCAAAAACCAAGCATCTATCAATTTTTTAATAAACGAACACTGCAAATATTACTTATGTATTGATCTCTTGTGTTATATTTGCGTAATGCCTTGTTCTTGTTCAATAATGTTGACAGGTATGAACATTTCCAACGGACTCACACGTTTAGATTTGGCTGTGGGTATATAAAACTTTGGCCGGGTGACTCGGTTTATGGAGGTGTCGAACAAAAGGGTTATTATTCGTTACAGCTTTCCAGACCTCTTCCCTTAGGTAATTTCGTTTTTACAGTTGATTTTGGTATACATTTGGGTGTTAGTGCGCTACAGTACTCGTTGTGACATTAACACCAACCTTGTTCCGTATATTGCTGAATTCTAGAAGCGAATGTTTTTGCATACTTGTTTCCCTCGCATGTTATCTTTTGGTTGTCAGCAACTCTAAATTGTTTGTGTGCTAATCTTTTCTCTTAAATCAACTTGAAGCTGTTTATGGGTTTCTGTGTCAGGGCGATTCCACGAGAGAACGAACATGCGTGTACACGACCATTTTTTGTTCATTCTTGTTATTTTATTATATATGCGCGCAATATGGAAACCCCCGAAAATCAAGTTTGTTTTCTCCTGAGGTGCGTAGTTCGGGAGAAAAAAATGTTTGAATGTGCCCGGAGCGCAGCGCTGATTTCGGCAACTGCAGATTTTTCCAAGTTTGCGTCTCTGTGTACGTCAAGGAGTACAAGGGGTGTGTATAAAATGTTTTGGGCCATAAACTAGACCAGAATGCTAATCCGTGTAACGCAAAATCAGCGCCCTGCAGCGAACAAAAAATTTAAAAAAAATCGTGAAATCGGCCCAGACGATAATTTGTTAGTGTTTTTGACGCCCCCTATCTACATTTCTTTTTTTCTGAAAAACTTGTAAGTCGGCCATTTTATTGGCCATACGTATCTGAACGCATAAACAAAAGATGGTGTTTGTAGAAAATTTAGAAGTGCTAAAAAAATTGAATAACTTCGGCTCTTTTTCAAAAATTGCGCAAATTAAAAACTCAATATAAAAAAAACCCATACTCGATTTTCTTCAAAATTGCGAAAATAAGACTCCTTTACTTGGACAACAAAACTGTGGAAAAACATGTTGCATCATTTTGTTGAGAACAAAGTTATAAGGGGCCAAACTTGGGGCTTGCGCGACGCGTCTTGGCGCGCCGCGGTAAGTTCTGGCCGCTGTTGCCGGACGTTGCGCGGGTGTACACGGGCGGTAATTCATATTCCACTGCCACATGCCGGCACGGTCAATCTCTTTCCAGTATTCCCAAACGAAAAAAACTATTCTGGAGATTCTTCTGTTTTTTTGTTTTTTTTTCCGCCTGTTTCCCTAATGTGTTCTTTAACGAGCTAACTTTCTGGCCGATATCAGCTCGAAGGCGCTCCTTTGCGGCGCCAGTGTTTTGCGGGATGCAAAACAAAAAAAACAAAGGTTCCTCCGATGCGCAGGCAACCGAAATAGATGGCGCTCGGGCAGTTACAAGGGAGGGAATGGATTGACCTTCAGACCCTAATCAGTTCCCCACCACGACGGGCGCATTTCCGCTGGTGGTGCATGGTGCGCTGGCGTCAGTACAGGGTATCCCACCGCTTTCTTTGAGGCAAACATGAGAGAACGACCTTAAAAATAACTAACCAGGAAACAAACACCTGCACCACGGCTTACGAGGCCGTAGGAGGCTTTTCGGAGACGCCACGTGCACGCGAACCTATTTTACTGGAATGAGAATCAGGTGCGGTCGGGTACCTGGCTTCTTGACGTATTATTAAATTCCGGTCTGTTGTCATATTATTGCCGTATATCTATTGTTTAGTTACATATCACAAAGGCGAAGCGTACATTACAGTATTACTAGCGATTTTGATACGCTTGCGTACGAAAATTGCAGTAAGGGGAGGCTACTGCCCCGTCCTTTTCTGTCCTTCAACTCACTGGTTGATGGGCTCTCAACGGATGCTTCCCTTTGCTTTACTCTTGCCATATTTTTGTTTGCTTTTGACTCCTCCCCTTAAAAGGTTTTTTTTTTTTTTTTTTTCATGGGTGGATGCTTTCGTTTGTGCCTAAGTGTTTGCACGTGCATTTGTGCGCGTGTTTGCTTGCTCGACTACCCGCACACTCTTATCCTGAAAGATGTGGCAGGGGAAGCCTAGCGGATGTTGTTCTGAAAAAAAAAAGTGTGACCCGTTCACCCACCCACAGTTCATTCCCGCCCAAGTCTTGCACTCACCCCAGCATGAAGTGTGCGTCTGCGTTTATTGTGCGAATGCCGACCTGTCTGATTTGGCCCTGCAAAATGTTACAGGGGTTGACCGAAGAATGAGCAACTTAAAGGAGCTTTGTCTTTGCACCTCACCATCGACGCAGTGTTTCTTGGGCGCGTGCCGGCAATTCCCAATGGCCGACAACCTTACCATGTCCGCTTTGGGCGTTTCGGACGAAGAAGACGTCACATACGCTGTATGGGAAATTGGTTCTCTGATAAAAAAGTCTACCGCCAGCTGCATTCGTGAAGGAGCTAGGCAAATGGGTCACCAAGTGGATTTCCCATGACTCTATTAGGCGGACCCAGGCCATTGCCATAAACGAAGCGAAAAGATGCGAACGGCGATCAAGCATTGTACTGCACTTCGACTTCTCTGAAAATTGGACAGTTATTCTGCCAAATGAAGTCCAGTCGTACCACTGGCACAAAACACAGGTTTCACTGTTTACGTGCGTTGTAACTACAAGAAAATCAGTTCAGAGCTTCGCAGTAGTTAGCGATCACATGCAACACGATACCGCACGTGCATGCTATGCGCTCGCTCCACAAGGCGCACGAATGCCTGGAAGAAAGTGCCCCTGTATACAGCTACGTTGTTTACGTTAGTGACGGTGCAGCCAGCCATTTCAAGAAGAAATATCAGCTGTACGAACGTTCCAGAGCAAACTACACGTCTGCGAAGTGGCTGTGCTTGACTATATGAGCGCCCGAGGAAGCTGTGGTGCAGATATTATAAATATTTTACTTGAGTTGTATTCCCACACGTATGCCTTTTGCTGTGTTCCTGACTGTAAATAATTAATCATGATAGTCTGACAGCCAATTTCCAAACTTGTGTCTTTTTGCTTGAATAAATATTCTTGTGAAAAAACTGAAATCCCTTCAGTAATTTACTCGTGCTGTGACCGAAGCGCCATAATAATAATTGATTGATTGTGGGGTTTAACGCGCCGACGCAACGCAGGCGATGAGGCGCGCCGTAGTGGAGGGCTCCGGATTAATTTTGACCACCTGGGGATCTTTATCGTGCGCCGAAATCTCGTACACACGGGCGTTTTTGCTTTTCGCCTCCATCAGAAAAGCGGCCGCCGCGGCCGGGAATCGAACCCGCGACCTCGTGCTCAGCAGCGTAACGCCTTAGCCACTGAGCCACCGCGGCGGGTCGCCATAATAATAGAAAATTTCGACCACTCCTACCACTTCTACCCGATATAACCACCGGAAAAACTTTTCCTGTTGTTTCGAATCCTTCTTTCCTTTCCCTACAAGAAGAGTGGCGTTCGCAAAGGAGTGCTTTCGAGCTGGTATCGGCCAGAAAGTTAGCTCGTTAAAGAACAAATTAGGGAAACAGAGGCGGGCAAAAAAAAAAAAGAAAAAAGTTTCCCATCCAGTCGTCGCCCGCGTCGACGCATTATGCAAACATCCCCCTCGCGAGAGGCACGATCAAATGCAGAGCATTTCCGCGGGGTGCGCGCCTGCAAGTCGTATGGATTACGTATTGGTTGTTGTTGTTGTTGTTGTTGTAATTGTTGTCTTCCAGCGTAGACATTGTCGATGAAGTCGATGGTGAAACGTGAAACGTGCCGTGAACCCCCTGCCGCGGCTATGACGCAACGTGTAGCGGCTATGACGCAACACAATCCAACACAATCCACTTTAATCCAAACCAATCCAAGCCAAGCCAATCCAATCGAATCCAATCCAATGCCCCTCGCGAGAGAGTGTTATAGCGCCGAAATCGCGCCACCACACGAACGCGTAATGTTGACGTCACGATCACGCCACAGATTTTAGCGACCGGAGAGCGCACGAACGACATATGTGGTTTAAGCGCGAACCGACCGCGGCGAGAGAGCGCGATGCGAGCGCCCCCACCTGTTCTTGCGCGCGAACCGAACGCGGCGAGAGAGGGTGTTGCGAGCGCAGAGAAGGCGAGGAGGACGCCGGGGAGAGGGCGCACCTGTGGCCGACGGTTGAATGAGTCAAGGATATAAGGCGCGTTCGTAACTTTCTACTCTGTGTCGGCTTTGTGGCGCAGTGGTTAGAGCGACGTGCACCTTGCGTTCCGCCCGCAGAGTCGTGGGATCGAAACCTGGCGCCGGTAAGTATTATTCTAGTGTAGGGGGAGCGATGCGGACTACGAGCGATGCGGACTACGGACGCCAACGCGAGTGACATCGTGATTTACTGAAATGCTCTGCATTTAAAACAGAAGAATCTCCAGAATAGTTTTTTTCGTTTGGGAATACTGGAAAGAGATTGACCGTGCCGGCATGTGGCAGTGGAATATGAATTACCGCCCGTGTACACCCGTGCAACGTCCGGCAACAGCGGCCAGAACTTACCGCGGCGCGCAAAGACGCGTCGCGCGAGCCCCAAGTTTGGCCCCTTATAACTTTGTTCCCAACAAAATGATGCAACATGTTTTTCCACAGTTTTGTTGTCCAAGTAAAGGAGTCTTATTTTCGCAATTTTGAAGAAAATCGAGTATGGGGTTTTTTTTATATTGACTTTTGAATTTGCGCAATTTCTGAAAAAGAGCCGAAGTTATTCAATTTTTTTAGTACTTCTAAATTTTCTACAAACACCATCTTTTGTTTATGTGTTCAGATACGTATGGCCAATAAAATGGCCGACTTACAAGGTTTTCAGAAAAGAAGAAATGTAGATAGGGGGCGTCAAAACACTAACAAATTATCGTCTGGGCCGATTTCACGATTTTTTTTTAATTTTTTGTTCGCTGCAGGGCGCTGATTTTGCGTTACACGGATTAGCATTCTGGTCTAGTTTATGGCCCAAAACATTTTATACACACCCCTTGTACTCCTTGACGTACACAGAGACGCAAACTTGGAAAAATCTGCAGTTGCCGAAACCACCGCTGCGCTCCGGGCACATTCAAACATTTTTTTCTCCCGAACTACGCACCTCAGGAGAAAACAAACTTGATTTTCGGGGGTTTCCATATTGCGCGCATATATAATAAAAAAACAAGAATGAACAAAAAATGGTCGTGTACACGCATGTTCGTTCTCTTGTGGAATCGCCCGTCAGTAATTGGCAGTCTCCGGGTTCTGTTAGTTTTGTAGCAAGAGGCGCTGCACTTGTTTAATTGTTTCTGGTTGTTGCGTTGTGTCATTGATACCAGGATTTTTTTATAATAAATTTATCCTTTCACGACAGACAGAGAGACGTACAGACAGACCAAAATTTCTTCGTTTCAAAAAAGGAGAGGCGGAATTCTCTTGGCTCGTAAAGCTGCGAGCTGTCGGCGCTGCTCGGGCACACGCGATAAGGTGTGCCTTTTGTGTTACCTAGATACATGAGCGTCGGCAGAATTTTGTCTTGAGGTGGGGCAAACCAGTTGCAATAGGGGTAAAGGGGGGGGGGGGGGGGGTGTAGAATGATATAAGCGAAATTCCACGAATTCTAGATATCATATAGAAAACGAAGAAAGCTCTTTTCTGTTCCTAATGGTTACGAGTTTCAGTGTTTATAAACGCTCAAACCTTTGGAAAAGAAACGATTCTCTTACATAACGGTAACATTTTATTAAACAGAATGATAGGAGGAACAAGTTTTTGAAACATTTATTTATCTCCGACCAAATAACGACGTAAAGTTAAATGATTTTTCGAAGCAAGATTACGAAAAATTGCCATGTACTTTGTGCCAATCCATTCTTAGAGTACCTCATCCGTAAAAGCGTCATGAGCCTACAGCGCGCGCTACGCAAAGTTTTCCATGTGATCGCTCTTTGCCCCTCCTTTTAACTTTTTCACAATGCAGTAAAAACATACCACGTCCAGACATATGGTTGTCGGACATCATCAAAAGAAGCCAAGTTTTCCCATGCCAAATCGCGCCAAAGAAACGCTCGGCCGAGACAAAACGTCGTGGCGGGAATATGATGGCCGTTTCGAGAGTGCGACAGATGGTGCGATAGGCCCGTTCAGTGAATATCAGAAGACCCACCTGGAATCCATTCAAGCCCGTGTTCATCCAAAATTGACACCAAAGTTCAGCTTCACAGTTGAAGTTATCTAATTTTCAGTATTTCTTAACTGCCTCGCACAGCTTCGTCTTGAAATATTGCTCGTTCCCGCGACCCGTTTGGGTGATGCAATCGAAGTAAAGCAAACGCGGGGGTGTCTTCACATTTTTCTTCCAGTGCTTAAAGCAGAGAGTCCAAGTAAGGGATGAAGATGCTACGAGCATTCTTCTGGAGTTCCAAAGTGTTTGGCCGGTGCATGTAGCGTGCAATGATTCGCGGCCAACTGGTTTTTGCGCCAGGCTGTTTTGCTGTCTCGGCGTTCACTTAATATAGATCCGTAAAGACTTCTGCCATTTTTATTGTATGCTCGCTAATTTTTTCACCATGAGAAGCATTTGCTGCTGCACCTTTAAACGCTCCATCTCTCCATTTAAAATGTAAATTTTAATGAAGTGCGCAGAATGGGTAAAAGTAAGACGGTGCATGCTGCACTTCCTTACTGATGCATTCTTCATTTGTAGAATACCTTTAGCCTCCCGTTGTGAACCGGACGCGGCCTTCTATTGCGCAAGATTAGAACTGAAAAGCCAGATTTCCCTTAAGCAAACTTAAATATGCTTTAGCGAGTAAAGCGTCAGAACAATAACACTAAATAATTTATCTAAACAGCTAACGGGCCGATTTCATGGGCCACGTTAAAGCCAGGGCCACGCAGACCAAGCGCAAGGGTCTTCAAAAAATAATGGAATAATTGAAAAAACTAATTGGTGATGGCAAGCTTCGGCATGTCCTTTGCCCAAAGTCAGGTTGTACCTAAATATTTCTTAAGGACAAAAACTGAAGACGGACTATTGTTTCTGATGAAGTTGACCAGCGAGGAATTATTTGAGGGGTCCTTCTATGGTGGAGGCTGCTCAGGTCGGCAATAGTAGTAGACATATCTTCGCATTTAGGATCATCTACCAACTCGAAAAGTTCACCCTTCGTTATCAAGCAAAGCACAACATTAAAACCAGTACAGTTAAACCTGGATGTAACTAACTTTATGTAACCAGTTCCTCGATTTAACGAAGTTTTTCAATTTTCCCATTGCCAACCCCATTGAACCCATGTTTTTGCGAACTCTATGTAACGAAGGCGTTGCGACGGTTAACCTGGATGTAACGAATTCGCTACGTTGATGAGCCATTGTTTTTTGTTTTTTCACTTTTTCGAAAAAAAATCGGTTGGAGGAAGGCATTAATTAGCGGATTTTGCCAGCACCGCCAACTACCGTGCGTTTCCACGTGTGAGTGCGGTGTCGGTTATGTGCTAGGCCTGTCTGTCGGGGTGAAGTCGCGTTTCTCCACTGCTATCAGTGGTGTCGGTTCCTCGGTGGTGATTTCTGCTACCAGAAAGCGAAAAGTTTTGTCTTTTCAAGAAAAACTCGCATTTATTTTACATTGCGTGTTCGCCAGCGAGAAAGAAAAAGTCGCCGCGCGGTACAGTGTCCCAGCTAGCACCCTCGCACTAATTTTGATTGCTGAAAAGAGCATCGAGTTCGCGAAAAAGCTCCATTTCAGCATACGTTTGGCCCTTGAAACGCGTTAGGGCACCGAGAAGTGTCAAAACCAAAAGTGATAGTTAGGTTACGTTTGTGAATACAGGGGTAAGTGACCTTGCTTCTTTCAGTGCCGTGTAGTGACTATAGGTTCGTGGAAAAGCAGCAGTCAAAAGTCACATGGGTAAGTGACCTTGCTTCTTTCAGTGCCGTGTAGTGACTATAGGTTCGTGGAAAAGCAGCAGGCAAAAGTCACATAGTTTTTTTTTTTTTTTACTGTGGAATAAATTCCTGAAGGGTGAGTTCATCGTTCTTGATATCTAACATTTTGGCTTCGTTTCTACTTCACTCACGCGAGCCTTAACCGAAACCTGTATGTAACGAAAACCTGCATGTAAGGAAAAATTGCGAATTTTTGTCAACTTCGTTAGCTTAACTGTATCGAGTTTTTCTTTTACGTAAGCTTTTGATGTCCATATTAGCATTGCAGTACAGCGCCGCGATGCTTGCAGACGCGTGCTCACTTTGGCGAACGGAGGCTGGAAAGCGCCCTCTAGCCGGACTTTTCTCTTTTTTTCTTTTGTTCTGTTTACCCTGTTCAGTTGTTTGTCATGTTAACGCCTGCCCTACGTGAAAAAGTTGCTAGTAATTGAGTCTGCGACGCTACGCCAGCTCAACGGCTGAACTCACCTGTCGCTATCAGAGGAAAGGGGTGATGAAATTTTTCTCTTGGAACGGAACCCCAAGTACGGCTTCAGGCGACGCAGTGTTCAAGTAGCGAGTCTACTTACGGAGAAAAACTGCCAGCGAGAGGGGGCAAGAGGGGGCAAAATGTTTGACGGCAGTGACAGTCGGCAAATGCTTAGAACATTCCCCCAGAGCCGCCCAGCCGGATTTGCAAAATAGGGGTTGGGGGCGTTTGTTGATGCTGATGGTCTCTCTGGCGTTTTGCGCTGAACACAGCAGGGGCTCGCGGGGTTGGAATGGATTCTCATATTCACGAGAACCTCATTCTTTTCAGTTAAGGTGTAGCAACCCTACGCGGATAAAGGAAATACATGTTGCGACTGCAAACAGCACCTTCTTACCAGAAGGTTTCCCCGGTGCAACGCGCACAGAAGCCAACATTTCAAACACATTTGACACGGCCCTTGAGCAGCAAAGCATCTGCCGTTAGGCGAGGGGGTTACTAGGAAAAAACCCAGGCGCAGGTAAACCAGAAATACACAAGGTAGTTCTGCAAATTTATTTTAAAACTTCGTTTTAAAATAAAAATGTCATGGGCAGAATTTTCATGGTAAAGACGTTGAGGTCGCCATGAACATCCTGGAAGGCTGCTGATCATCAATGTCAGCGGAAAATAAGGAAGCTCAAATGGAAGAGAGAGAGAGGGGGGGGGGAGTTTTGGTGCGGCTCGGGAAGCGCAAGTACCCCTTTTGCACCCCCCCCCCCCCCCTTATCCGACGTCCACTCCTAGATATGAAGCAGGAAACCTAACTAGCAGAAAATAGTTGTCGTCTGTCGTCTCTCCCATGCTATTCTAGGACCGACTCAGCCTGTTATCATTTATGTTCTTACGACGCCACACGCCCATGGAGTTACCGTCGACCTTATTTTCATAAAATTGCCCGTCCTCCAGGACGCGAGTTGGTCGGCTCGCACTCCCACTGCTCCAGGGATAGGAATGGGAGGGGCGTTGGGTGTTGGGGGTATTCCCAAACGAAGTGGCATGGGGTGCCCCACGAAAAGGGGGGGGGGGGGGCAGTTGTAGGTACACTGACATGGAGAGATGTGGTATAGAATGTGGGTCGTCAAGTTAGTTCTGGTTTGGAGTGCGCGACAAAGGCGGACGTCGTGAGCGTCTCGAGAAGGGCGATGTGAGAAATGGAAGGGCAGGGGGGGTTGCGTGTAGTGGTAAAGAATTCTGCGCAGCAAGGAGAAACTGGTTGGACGAGAGGGAGTACGGCCGAGTTGTAGGACGCGGGTTCTATTCCCGGCCGCGGCGTCCGATTTTCTAATCGGTAGGCTAAAAGCAAAAACGCCCGTGTGTACGAGATTTCGGCTTAAAGATCCCCAGGAGGTCAAAATTAATCCAGAGCCCTTCACTACGGTGCGCCTCGTCGCCTGCGTTGCGTCGGCGCGGTAAACCCCATCAATCAATCAACGGCCGAGGTGTCCACCTTGTGCGGGAATGTGTGTCCCGTTAAAGCGAAGCTTTCTATTCCCCACTAATGGCGACCGTCCCGTCATCAAAATTCACTGCAGAAGAGCCAACTTTACAGAATGGTTCTCACAAAGCGATGACGATGATAAGTGAAGCAGCATCAAGCACCTCAAGAGAAAAAAAACACTCCCTGTGACCAGAATAGAACCTGGGTCTCTCGCGCTGTGAAGTCGACATCTATCCGATTTCGCCATTCCGACACGGTCGAGGCAGTTTGGATTTTGGACTTTGACTTTGACTCAGATTGCATTGGAGAAAGCTTCGTGTTTTAACCATGTTTCTCTTAACAAAGAGGCTTCGATTTTTTATTAATGGTATCTTTATTTTTCAATAAGATGTAGCGAACAAGATCTTTGGAGCTGCAGTTCGCGCCAGGTAGTCACTTTTTCAAAGGGGCCTTACGGCGGAGCTTATACAGTGCTTCCTCTCTTTCCTTCGTGCCTGTAAGCAAAGCGAAAGTTTTAGTCATCACCAGCACAATACGTCCCTCAGGGAGTTTCTAGCCATACAAGGCACCTTTTTTTTAAAAAAACTGATTTGCTCTTGTTGCGATTTTTTAAAGGGGGTATCGAATGTCTTCATGGTTAGAACTTAGAACTGTGATTTCACACCATTTCGTAGCAAGTGCGGCCTGCTCTCTTTAACCCCCATGACTTACCCCGCCGTACCAATAAGCCCCCTAGTCTCACTTCCAAAACACCAATGGACCTTCTAGATGTTCCAGCCCACAAACAACCCCTATTACATAGGAAGTCCTGTTGCTCAAATAAAAACTCTCTCTCTCTCTCTCTCTCTCTCTCTCTCTCTCTCTCTCTCTCTCTCTCTCTCTCTCTCTCTCTCTCTCTCTCTCTCTCTCTCTCTCTCTCTCTCTCTCTCTCTCTCTCTCTCTCTCTCTCTCTCTCTCTCTCTCTCTCTCTCTCTCTCTCTCTTTTTCTTTCTCTTCTCTTCTCTTCTCTTTCGTGTAAGTTTAGATGTTCTTTTACTTGTAAAACACGTCACGTTATAGACAACGCCTATGTAAATAAAAGACGATCTTCACTTCCTCTGTATCTCCCCTCGGCTTGTCGAAGGTGCGGCGAGAACGTGGAAGAAAAGCCTCACTCCAATCGAGATTTGGCGCCAAACACGGACCACGTGTACACACTGAGGGGGGCGCAGACTTAGCAGACTTACACACGCACATCACGTATCGTACACGCGCGCTCGGTGAAATCGACGACTGCCCAGTCAGTATCCGCTGGAGTCGGCCGCTAATAAGGTTAGCGTCGTCGATAGAGCGCGAGGTGGCGGTGTTTATCCCCGGTGTTTCCACACGATCGAAGCGATGAAGGGATTTCCATCCCATTCGACAGGATCGCGCGGCTGAGCACTTGGTTACCGAAAACCACTTCGCTCGTGATTTCTCTCGCTCGGATGACCGCGCACACTTGTGAGAGAAGGGGCTGGTGATTGAAAGGGGGAGGAGTAGGAGGAGGAGGAGGAGGAGGAGGAGGAGGCTCTCTCGCTGTAATTTCATTACGAGAAACGGAGTAGTCCGACCCGTTCGCTTCTGTGGGGTGCGGAGTAGGGGGAATGGAGTAGAGGGGAAGTTTCACGAGCCCCGCGCGTGGAACAAAGGCCGTTGACGTGAGTGTACAGCGCCGACGCGAGTGGCCGGAGGCAAACGAGTAGCGACATCGGGGAGACGCTTAATTGGCGATCGATAAGGACTAACGCGACCCGAGCTGGGGACCTCGTTCGACCCACTCACCCTTCTTTTGTCTGTCGTTTTTGCTGCGTTGGAACCCTGATGTTTATTTTTTATTGTTTTATTTTTCTCACCTGTTCACTCTCAAGCTGCGCTGAAAGAGTCAACCAGGTCGCTCCACGTCGACACGCCCAAGGGCCAGGTAAAGCGAGGGGATAGCGGCCGTGCTCCAGTATTACGGCCGGCTTTACGTAGTGAGAACATTAAATTTGCATTGTTAACAAGCTCGCTTAACAGGGAGAGCATGCGCGATTTCCCCACATATCCCGAAGCGGAGAACACCGCTGGGGAAAGGTGTGGCGTGTTCTTCCCGCCATAAAAACACAGCGGCAGGCTGCTAGGGGGAGGCCACGTTTCTATGTTTTTATGCCGGCACTGGTTCGTGCAACAATAAAAACAAGAGAGTGGGCCGCATAAAGATGAGCTGAGGTATAAGAACACGTCTTAATTTGCTAAAACAGCGACTAAGGGTGCCTGAAAGAGATTATTCGCTGGATTTCAAATTAGAAGACACAAAATGGGGGAAATAATTAAGTACAGATAGTGTACGTGCGGACATGTCTTTTTTTAGTTAGTTGGCTTGGCGGCTCCATGCTAACGTCTCGGTTTTCTGCACTTCTGAGGTGGTTTCAAGCCGTCCTATATTTGTTTTTTTATTCTTTTACTCTAGGCATGCACAAAGGTTTAAGAGAAATGTATTTGAACTACCAACTCCTCTAAATACAACCTTTAAAAAACTGCGGCAACTTTTACGCAGCTTTAGGCAAAGTGCGATATGCTATACCGGGCTGCTTTACTCGTCGACAGGGCTCTGGCCCACAGAGCCATAGAGTTTCATGCAATAATAACTAGAGGGAAAACTGGCGCTAGTGTCAACGCGAACCCCGAGACGGCGCTTACGCTTCGATGGGAATGATGGGTAGTTCGGGAACCGGATTGCGTGGGATCGAAACGGGCCTAAGGCTGCGCAAATTGTGTTTTTTTTTTTTTCAACGAAACCTTTATTGCGCGGTTCGCTGTTTACAAATTACATTGCAAACAAAAAAATTAGTAACCAAAAACAGGTTTTTTGCGAAAAAAACTCCCACCTCCCCTCGCGGGAACCCCTGTGTAGATGCGACGCATAGGCGGAGCGGCGAAGGGACCGCGTTTTATAGCGCGCATAACGTTGAGGGGACTGCGTAAGCCGGTCCCAGTCGATGACGACGTTGGCGTACTTGTAAAGCGGCGTGGACTCTAGGTGTTTGAGCCAAGCGTGGATGTTGCTTCGCCGGAGAACGGCACACCGGTTATATGCGCAGCGCGCCCGAAGGAGAGGAAACCGCGGAAGATGGAGTACTGCACATGCGCCGACCCCCGCGCGTCTGCCGCGGCTATGACGCAACGTGCCGCGGCTATGACGCAACACAATCCAACACAATCCACTTTAATCCAATCCTAATCCAATCCAAGCCAAGCCAAGCCAAGCTAAGCCAAGCCAAGCCAATCCTAGCCAATCCAGTACAATCGAATCCGATCCAGGGGCCCTATTCTCGACCTCACAAATTGCCGGCAATTCGCCCATGTTTTTTTGCGTAAGCACGACGTAAGCAATCAGTGACGTGCTGCACCTATAGCTATGACGACATGCAGTGTAATTTGACGAGTCACTCATAAAGGTTGCTACCAAGGTATCAAATATTGTGCAAGAAAGATATAAAAACACTTGGCATGTACTATAAAAATTAAGACGGTAGTTAAGGCTGACAAGAAAAACATTTCGTGAGGTCAAATTTGGCGCCAACACCACAGGCGATCGAGTAACGTTGATCCAAAAGCGAACGAAAGGCAGATGTCGAGCTAAAAAACATCACAATTTTTTTACTGTATCTATTTATTTCTTTCAATCGCTTTTATTAACATAGCTGGGCTCTCTGCTTCAATGCAAGCTTTGTTGCGTTATCACCTTCCCTGCCGCCACCGCCGCCACGCCATCGTCTGCTGCTATGTTACAAGTTTATGGCGTTAGGGCCCCAGTTAGGGCCCCAGGGCCCTATTCTCGACTGCACAAATTGCCGGCAATTCAGGCAATTTGCCGGAAGTTTTTTCTGATTGGCTTTCAATTTTGGTCACGTGCTTTCGGTTGACAAAGCGGTTGTGTGTGCTGTCGTCATTTTGACGTTTCATGTCGTTTACGGACACCAGTTCTAAAGTTTGCCTTATTTCTCATTACTAAAGGCGCATAATTCTTGACCGACAATAAAAAAACAGACTAAATGCAGCGGACATGACCACGTAAGCCTGTCTTTGCTATTCAACAACAATACTGCTTGTAATACACACCCCCTCTGTGATTGGCTGAGAAGGCGTGATACGTCGTAATTTAAACAGTTGGCGGGAACGATTACGTCACGCATTGGCAACTTCAGCCTGCGTAAAAGTGACGTAATTCTACGTAACAGCTTGAAAATGGCGGCTGTTTTTGTCATAAAACACAAGCAAAATAGGGCAAAAAATTGACCCGGCTTACGGCGCCGCGAAATGAGCGGCAATTTGCAGCAGGCGCTGTTTAAAGCATGTTTCCTACCGAAACAAATTATAGTTTCAACTGCTTCCAAGTCAGCGATTATGGAACATACAAATAACATGCAGTATTTTGCTTTTATGTTTGGCAATAAAATAAAAATTAATTGTTTGGCGTAATCGCAACATAAGAGGGCAGTACAAGCCTCTCCATGACAAAGAGAACCCAATGCATGGAATTTGTCCATACTCGTCCTAGTAAGCTGTTGGGTCACATGATCGAACTCAAGAGAAAAATAACAAAGAAAGGTGACTATTTGGTTCATTACAGCGCTGATTGAAGTCGAGCTTGACGAATGAGTGAATCGGCGACATCGGTGCGTTCCGCGGTTATCAGGCGTAGCGCTTCGCTGCTCTTATGTGTCATAGAAGCGATGGTCGCGGCCGACTTTTTCTGTGATCACGCCATAAATTTGTAACATAGCAGCAGACGATGGCGTGGCGGTGGTGGCGGCAGGCAAGGTGATAACGCAACAATGCTTGCATTGAAGCAGAGAGCCCAGCTATGTTACTAAAAGCGATTGAAATAAATAAATGGATACAGTAAACAAATTGCGTGATGTTCTTTAGCTCGACATCCGCCTTTCGATCGCTTTTAAATCAACGTTACTCGATCGCCTTGTGGTGTTGACGCCATACTTTACACCCAGACATGTGTTTTTCTTGCCAGCCTCAGCTACCGTCTTAATTGTTAAAGTACATGCCAAATGTTTTTATACCTTTCTTGCACAATATTTGATACTTTGGTAGCGATCTTTATGAGTGACTCGTCAAATTACACTGCATGTCGTCATAGCTATAGGTGCAGCACGTCACTGATTGGTTATGTCGTGCTTACGCAAAAAAACATGGGCGAATTGCCGGCAATTTGTGCAGTCGAGAATAGGGGCCCTATTCTCGACTGCACAAATTGCCGGCAATTCAGGCAATTTTCCGGAAGTCTTTTCTGATTGGCTTTCAATTTTGGTCACGTGCTTCCGGTTGACAAAGCGTTTGTGTGTGCTGTTGTCATTTTGACGTTTCATGTCTTCTACGGACACCAGTTCTAAAGTTTGCCTTATTTCTCGTTACTAAAGGCGCATAATTCTTGGCCGCCAATGAAAAACCAGAGTAAATGCAGCGGACATGACAACGTAAGCCTGTCTTTGCTATTCAACAACAATACTGCTTGTAATACACACCCCCTCTGTGATTGGCTGAGAAGGCGTGACGTAATTTAAACAGTTGGCGGGAACGATTACGTCACGCATTGGCAACTTCAGCCTGCGTAAAAGTGACGTAATTCTACGTAACAGCTTAAAAATGGCGGCTGTTTTTGTCGCAAAATACATGCAAAATAGGGCAAAAAATTGCCCCGGCTGACGGCGCCGCGAAATGTGCGGCAATTTGCAGCAGGCGCAGTTTCGCATGCGCGCTGTTTAAAGCATGTTTCCTACCGAAACAAATTATAGTTTCAACTGCTTCCAAGTCACCGATCATGGAACATACAAATAACATGCAGTATTTTGCTTTTATGTTTGGCAATAAAATAAAAATTATTTGTTTGGCGTAACCGTTCAAGTAATCCCAAAACGAAAACAAAACTGTCTGCATGATTCAGTCCATAGTACCTATTACACGGCATCGAGCGCCAATCCGAATCTAGACCTACCTATCACGCCCATTGCGGCGGACGATCGCAGCGCCAGATTCCTCTTCAGTTGTTATTGGATGAAACTCTATGCGCAGAGCTACCCTTCCGCGGCTCAACGATGCCTAGGGCAGGCCAAGAATAAAAATCTCCCTCCCTCCCTCTCTCTCTCTCTCTCTCTCTCTCCCTCTCTCTCTCTATCTCTCTCTCTCTCTCTCTCTCACACACACACACACACACACACACACTCTCTCTTTCTTTCTTTCTCTCTCTCATCAAACACTCTCACGCAAAGTTTACATTGAACGTTAGCATGCCGCGCTAGCAACATCCGTTATTGGTTTCCACACTCAAAATTCAAGTTATGGGATGACGAATGAATTCCTCGAATGATCACACCACCGTCAGCGTTAAGTACCAGTGTTTTCAACACACATACCACCATCACGATGGCACCCGAGGATGAGACGAAGAGATTTATGACAGGACACACCTCGAGCAACGCCCAACATTCCGTGAGGGTAGCGTCAGTAGTTGAGACAAGAAAAAAATCTGTGGTTGATTACTCTGTCATTGGAATCGGTAAAACACGAAAGTGAAATATGCAGCAAAATCTGCAGATGAGCTTGATTTGCGGGTCGGCGGCTGTCTTGTGGGTGTTATTGGCGATCGACGTCCTGCTGGCGGGTCGCTTCGGCAAAGGTGTACTGGCGTCATTTCCGTGAGCAATATGACGCCAGGTAAATCTTGGTGTATCCAGGCATAAAACACTTTCGTGTTAAAATATAAAACCGAAAACGAAGAACCCGAAGTATAACGTACTCTTTAGTACTAAAGGTTGCTTCACCGCAAGAAGACCCCGTGTGCAGGGGTGCACCCTTTACAGGCCGCCTTCTTCGTTGTACTGGCGACACTTCCGTGACGCATATGAAGTAAGTGAAATCTTCGTGAATCCTGGAATAGAGTACGTTTGTGTTAAAAAAAACAGTAATGAGTCTCGTTGATATCAATCAGATTCAGATTTTGTGGGTTTAAGGAGCCGAAGCTACACCTGGGGCATGAGGCGTGCCTTAGCGTAGGGCTAAAATTAATTTTGACCCCCTGGGGATATTTGCCGTGAGCTGTAATCTCGACACTCACGCGTTTTCAGGGGATCGGCCTTTATTATTGCTCTTTTTTTTCCTATTACTACTTTACGCTCTCTCTTTCACATTGTTCGTTTTTCCTTGGTGCCTTCTTCGCCCCTCCAAAATCCACGAAGGAGAAAGGAAGCTACAGCAGGAATTACATTAGCAAGTTCTTTAAGTGCGCAGCATTATTTAATTTATTCCGTAGGGTTACAGTGCAGACAATTTCATTTATTTGTTGTCCCTCCTATATGAGGTGTTGGGGATTACAAATTTTTTTGCATGTGGTCTGCCCGCCTGCCTTTTATCCGCAAGCACTGCTGCCTGACCCTCAAGCTTCACCTCAGCAATACTGTGCTCGTGGAAGAGCACCCCTTGAAGGCAATCTTGAAGTTTTCCCAAGTTGCACGAGCCTTGCAGGAATTATACATGCGAAGCGTTTTGGGGTACTTCCATCCATGTTTGTCTGGCCTCGTAGCAAAAAAAAGAAGCCAAACCGCGCCTCGCACACGTGTTGGAACGACGTCCGTAGAGACCCCTTCACATTCGTTTTTGTTGTTGTTGTTGTTGTTGTTGTTGTTGTTGCTTATTAATTCGATGCAAAGTGAAACAGAAAAGGGAAGCTGCAGATGTTGTTGTACACAGTCATGGGGTGTCTGCATACAACGCAGTGAGGGTAGTATATGGCAAGAAAAAGAAAATAGATCGGAGGAGCGCAGGGGAGATATAAATGTGAAGGACAATTGTAAAACCACCGAAGCAGCAGCCAGTGCCTGCACGCAGAAACATGCCCGCACGCGGGTGCACAGGACAGCACAGCCGGACACCGGACAGCACCCAGGGCAGACCACACTAGGTCCGGGCACAGCACTGCACTCCAGGGCACAGAACTTAGTACGGCACTTTTAAACCACTGAATTCGCGTTTTTCCGCCAGGAACGTGCAGAGGTAGCGTGAAGTCGGTGCATGAAGTCGGTGCATGAAGTCGGTGCATGAAGTCGGGGCCCTTCGGGAACGGGAAGGCCTCCCTGCTTGTGCTGGGGAGCCCTAGATGTTAGAAAGCAGCCCAAAAGACGCGGTCCTCGGGGCAGTGTGATGGGGCAGGTGCATAGCAACTGCTCTAACGTTTCCGGTTCAGGGTAATCGGCACAGGCGGGCCACACATCGCGCCCCTGCAGTATTGCTGGGCCACCGACTCCAGCACACCAGCCGCAGCTAGAAGACAACCGTTCTCCGCCTCTCTGCTAATTCTGGCGGGCAGTGTCCACGGGCTCTGGCTGCTGATGGCCCTGTAGTCAGGCTGCATTGCCTCTCACTGGTGGATCAGGGTGGTGCACACTGCATGGAATGCAGTCGGGTCCTGGAACATAGTGGTCCCTGCCTGGTGGGCGCCCTTCCAGGCCGTCAGCTGCCTCGTCGCCTGCAAGGCCGGAGACGACTGAAAGTCAAGCTAGCCGGACGTCGCAGGTTTGGGAAGCCACAGTGTGCAACTGGGCGGGAGAAACCACTCCCCGTCACTGCTACCGCTGGATGCTTGGGCGGACGCCTGCAGCCGTAACAGGGCCGTGGTCTCGATTTCGTGAAGACCACGGCGCCTGGATCATCGTCACCACCCCTGAGAAGGAGGTCAGCAGCCAGGTGCTGACCTGTGGACGAAGCGGAGAAAGGTTGGCGGCAGATCCGGCTAACGTCGGGTTCTGGCTCAGCGCACGCGGCTGAAGCCTCGTCTGTGGTGGCGAAGACCGCGCCGTTCGCGCAGATCTCCTCCTGCAGTAGGGCATTACTTCCTGTTCTTGGCCTAGGGTGGTGTGCTCCACTTGCTGCGCAACTGTGGGAGAATAGCGGTGATGCGAAGGACCTCCCTTGCCGCTGAGAGCGGCGGCTCCATCCGTGGTTCCTGAGGCAGCTCCGCGTGCCCTTAATTCAAAGATGGACATAAACATGCCCTTATCAGACTCTGGCTGGCTGTGGAAGCACTGCAGGAGGGCGGACTCGTCTGAAGCGCTTCCTATTCACATCCGGTTTTTTGAAGCGATGTGCTTCCCGAGAAGAAGCGGCGTAGTGAAGCTGAGATTCGAGGTGAGACTCGAAAGGATGTGCGAAGTTCGGCCTCGTCCACTGCCGTAACAATTATGGAGTAGCCGATGCTTACTTCGCGAAGCGCTTCACGCGAGTTTCGTAGTGTCGTGCAGTGTCGTGATAGACAGTTGTTCAAGTCGAGCGTCATTAGGGATGGGACTCTCCCGCTTCACAATAATCTCTGGACTCTTCTTGTAAATAACGTTGCGAGTTTTTATACAGGATGCTTCGCCTATAGTAGGCAACCGGCGTTCATGGTTTCAGCAAGATTTTTAGCAGCCTCGCAGAAACGGCTTCCCAGAACCGCCGATGGAATGCGCAGTGGTCGCGCAGGGGCGGGTTCCTGTCCCTCTCAGTCGGGGAGGGAGAGGGAGGGAGCCTCCCCCCACTGACGTTTAGCTGCCGATTCCTTTGAGCGAGCCGTAGAATTTGCGCGGCGACGGCGTTGCCGTTCGCGGGCGAGCGCCCGTTAACGTTCGATCCGACACAGGAGAACCTCAACTCCTCGGTTTCAGCAGATTTCACACTGAGTGAAACTGGCTTTAGTGTGTGTTTTTTGTTACATTTATGAACCTTTGTTTTGTTAGGAACTGTTCGTTATCTCGAGTTTCTGTGCGAGCATAGTTTTCCAACAACTATGCTTTGTGAACTTCAAGCTTCACCGCAACATTGCACTGCTTGAGCAACCGTTAGAGGCAAACTGCGAGCATTCTCGAGTTCCCGCGAACTCGGGGCAGCATCTCGCTTGTAGCTCCGTAGCACTGCGTGCACACTAGAACAGCAAGTTGACAATGTTTGTGCAAATAAACGTAGAATGTTAGAAATGAGAACGTTTAAGATATGAGAACGTCGGTGCCCGGGGGTCACATCTATCGCGCCCGACTTGCTCAATCTTCCCACAGGGGCAGACTTGCTACCTCACCGTGCTACTTTTCGGAGGGTCCATCGATCGCCTCGTCGAAACTTCTTTTGCGGCAAGAAAACACATATACCAAGGAAGCCACGCAAAGCATCTCACGTTCTCGGTCATTAGGTGGGCAATAAGCCATGTCGAAAGCAGGCACGTGTACTGCCAGGCAGAAAACAAAATAATGCAACACTTTTACAGAAAAGTGTTGGCTTGTCCTGTTGCTAGAACAGGTGGTTGCGTGACATGCAGTGAAGTTGCGGTGCAGTGATTTTTCTTCCTATACAGGTAGCCAATCCTGTAGACAAGTCACGAGAGGCGACATGATGACGTAGCGGGGCATGGCAGGTGGAGGCAAGGATCGCTAGGAGTTGGAAATGAAGATCCTAGAAGCATGAGGAGCGATTTCATCCAATTCGGGGGAGTTATGGGGTCTTGTATACAAAAGCTGCCAAAGTCGAATCCCGCCGAAGTAGGCGTGGTCGAAGAAGGCTTTGAAGTAATACTAAAGCGCTGAATAATACGAAGATCTAAAGACGTGGGAAAAACGACTGTTCCTCATTGTTGTTTTGTTTTTATTAATATTTTGTTATTTACAGAAAATGGAAATAATGAATTGTTTTAGTAAGAAATGACCTTTACTTCAATCCCTGCTCAAATATTTTTCTTCTCGTTGGGGTTTGACCTTCGTAGCTTACGGACGTCACGGCTGGCGATGACATTCGCATAGTTCCTGGGGGTAGGTCGTCCCTCAACGTTACGACGGCTCGTAAGGGAAAAATGCATTACTTCCCATCTACTCTTTTGGCAGCGAGCACAGGACAGTGGGTGTTATTTTTTTTTTTAATAAAACCGTCTCTAGGGGACAAAAGACAGAAGGTAGCTTGAAAGCGGAAGCCACAAACAAAGCTCAGTATCTGTTGTGGTTTCAGTCTTTGCCTTCATACAGTGTCTATATCAATGCTGACTCGTCCATTCAATGAATAAGATATTCACCGCAGGTTAGGCCGCTCAAGTCATAACATTTCCGCTCCTCTGCCTTCAAGCCACGCTGCGAGAAGAAGGTCGAAGACGGGGGCGTACCGTTCACTTGTCTGGAACAATCGATATCGTGTAAGGGCTAGTCGGAGCGGACATTTTTCACTGTCTGGTTCATTACCACGTGACCGGTGAGGTCACCAATCAGAGTGACGATGCCCTGTGTATTGGTACAAACTGGGCAGAACCCACTGCTCGCTCAAGTGTCCCTGGCACCGCGGGCTGTACCATTTCGGGTGGTTCAGGAGTAGCCACGGCTTGAAAGACAACGCCGCACGATAGGTAAGCAAGTTTTTACGCAGTCTTTTCGTTATTTATTCTGCACCAAGAATACCCTTGAAGTTCGTGTTTATGCTTTGGTTGTCTTGGAGCTTTCCGCATTCATGGCTATATGATTGCTCGCGGAGCACTGCGTTAAGCGCAGGCTTGCTAGAAGAAAGAACTAGAACCTCAAAGTATCAAATCGAACTCATTAAGTCTAATCAACTAACCTGAATCCGTCTTAGGATAAGCCAACAGAAAAGTCGATTGGAAAGTTGCATTTAGAACATCAGGAACAAGATACCTTTCTTCAAGCTTTGTGCGGATGCGTAGGCGTTTGTGCATGCGTATGTACGTACGTGTATCCCATGAGAACATATTGGAGCAAATATCAGCACAGTCAGATATGTCCCGCAGCAAATTCTATATTTCTTTCTCCCTACTACTAGCTCTTGTTACGCTTCCTTGGAGAAGGCCTACCTTCCGGCAAAGTCACAGCAGGTCAGTCCTTACCACTTGGTGCTGTCTTAAAGCTGCGATAACGCCGTGCAATTGCGTTTATGGGAATATTGTTATATTTAAAGCTAAAAAGAAATGTTAATAGATACAAGTATTTCATTTGTAATTGTTAGTAAAGATTAATAAACAGAGCATAGATCTCGCACTTGCTTAGTGATAACATTGATATATAAGTGTAGGTGTAGTCTGTCAAAATTTCCTAGGTCAAGCCGAAAGTGCGCACACCGTCAAAACTTCTCGATAAAAGCTTACTGCCTGAGCGAGGCTGAAAATTTTTATCCCGGAAAGCTAGAGAAAACACCTCTTATTGTAATAAAATATTTTTGCCACATTTAAAGCGAAAGCTTAATCTTTCAATTCTTTGTTGTCGAGTAGGCTTAAGATTGGCCTAGAAAATTTTGACAAAGGGAAGCCTTAAAGTATTCCTGCCACAACATCCATCTGCTAATAACATAACATCATTGAAACACACTGCCGACTTTTTTCGTATATTTCTTTTATAATTGTCGGTCTCTCTCAACCTGAGAGTTCCGGAAATCGCCGGAAAGCAGTTGTGTCGAATGGCTGCCGATGATAATTAAAAGACGATGTCAGGCCTCGAGGAGTTCTCGGTGGTTTGTTGGCCGAAATAAACACTCGAAAATCTAATTTATACTTGAAGGCACTCGCTGTAGATGTCCCGTTAAATTGGAATTATTCAGACTTCTCATGGGCAAATCTGGACTACTGATTACACGTCATCATTCTCATATGCACCTTACTTACGACCGCAGCTTTAAGCATACATGCGGCAAAACTCCATTAATGGGCAGGCCAATGTCACCCCGTTACATTGCATTCCCCTTCACTTCCGTGCAAGTGAGTAAACAGTATTTAGCAAAGTGGTACATAAGATATGTAACTTACAATATCACGCATTTTTTGTCGGAATATCCACGCAGGTTCCGCCAGTGCCAACTGCAGTGTCCAGCTCCAGATGTCCCGTCGCTGTCATTGCAATAAGTAGACACAACCGCCACAGCCTTCCTACTTTCGAACTTCAAACCCAGCCTATTTTAGCCCCCGAATTATCACACTGGTAACAGGCGGTACCCTAGCCGAGCCACCGCGACCATGACCACCGACCTCTTCAAGCGCACCGCAGCCAACGGCATGAACCCTCCGGCCAGGCTCCGCAACACCAGTTCGGACCCTTTCCGAATAGCGTCTATCTGTCTGACTGTGTTCGGCATCCACATCGACGACACGAGCACCTACGTGGTTCCCATTCCACTGCGCGTGCTCAAGGTTTCTCTCTCGGCGTTGACCATCATCATGGCCAACCTGTTCCTGCTGGAGCACCTGGTCAGCTTCCTGTACGGCCTGTCGGGCTGGATGTACTCCAAGTGGCTCATGGCCGCCATCACGGGAGCCGTCACCGCGGTGACCATCATCACCAGGGCCTCGAAGGTCAGGCAGGTGGCGGCCTTCTACCGCACAAACTTTATTCCCTGGAGGACCCGCGCGAAAACGGTTGCCCGCGTCAAGTCCACGTTGACCATCGCCGTGATCTGGGCCTTCGTTCTGGCCAATGGCCTCGACTTCGCTGTCAACAGGATCGAAGAGGACGAGAAGATCTACGCGTACTTCTCGGGATCGTCGATGACCAACGGAACGTTCACGCCCGATCCTGACGCGGTCAAACTTGGCTTCCTGCGCCTCGACGCTTTCCTTCGCTGGTTCTTTATGCTCGGTGAGTTGGATCGTAACGTCTCCTCCATCTTCGTTAGTTGCGTTTTCGGGACCTTGGTTTAAATATACAATAATTGAAACCTATTGTTGTGTGTATGCAGCAGAAAAAGGACAAGAAAGGGGTAACTGGGATGCGGGTAAGATAAAACTAAGCACACCTAAAAGCGCTTCCGCGTGAACGGAGAAAACTGTGCCTAATTGCAAATCCATAAAATAAATACGCTGTAAACGCTGTGGTGTCTCAGCTTGGCATATTAGTTCCGGTAGTCAGCTTGCCGCTCGGTCTTGAGAACCGAAGATTGTCGAAAAGTCTGTCTGGGCAACAAGTTAGCATTCAGTAAGCTGACTGTAATCAATTACAGTCAATTACAGTCCTCTATGCATGCGCAAAAATATTTACTTTTGTTCTATTTTCCTGGAAAGCCTGCAGTAAACGTGTTTAAAAATGCTGATTATGTAAAGTGGTGGATACTTTATCAACTTGATATACACAAACAACCGTTGAACGTCGCGCAAGGTGACTCCGGAGAACACCTGCAAAGGGCGGCTCAGAAAACGCTTTCAGAAAGGTCAGTTGTACGCTTATCGACAAATGTGAAGAAATGGAAAGCAATGTTGAAGGACCAAGCTGTGAAGCGACACTTTATTCAATGAAATAGCACCAAAGGTGGAACTTTTTTATACAAACTGTCTGTGCTGAACCTAACCAGAAAAAATTAAGTTCTAACCATTAAAAATTGAGTGGCGTAAGTTCTGGTCCGGTTGCATCGAAAAAATGACCAGGTTTGAAGTTTGAAACTTGAAGTTTATTCATCATCATTTGATGGCGTATCTTTGCTACCATTTTTCGGGCCCAACACCACCGTCGACTCCGCCATTTTTCGTAGCGGGACGTACAAGGTTATCGCCTTATAAAATATACACGTGCACGCTTCCTGCTCTTTTTCTGGTTCGGCGACTGTATGCTGGTACTTGAAAATTAAGCGTAAACCGTTCTTCAAAACTGCTACTGAATGAACTAAAACAGTGCCCTTAAGCAGGCTGCCTCCACCCCAACGCCGCTCGAGGCAATGGAACATCCGGCTGCGAGAATGACCACCAAAGCCGATTTCGGGAATGTAGAAAAGCGCTCGCTCGGTGATGCCTCCCGTGTTTTCCTGTTTGTAACCCTCTCGCGCAAAGGTTGATGCGCAACAGAGGCCGGAAACAACGCCCGCGGCCATGCGACAACCCGGCGTTTGACCTAATGACGTGCTGTAAGGTTTGAAGCCGTCAACCAGTGCCCGCTGCTCGACGAGCCATGAAAATGGCGGTGCTTGGCACGTCCTCAGAATCACCTTGAAAATTACCTAGCGTCAAGCCCAAACGTACTACATTAGGCCTAACCTCACGCTTTTTGTCTAACGCCGGCATCCCTACCCACTTGAAAAAGTACTGATTCTACACTTTTTAATAAAGCTGTGGGAACCGGTTGACGTTGTAAGGCCTCAGAGGGAAACGTCAGGCCTATGCTCTGGCACGTACCCGATAGTTGCTGTAGCCACGGCCGCTATGTTACCAAGAGATATAAATAAAAATAAACAGCTGCAGAGAAGTCCATACCGAAAGTTTTGTACTCGACCGTTATTTACAAGCGGAAATTAATGCTGCTTTCGCGTGATATTTCGTGGCTGGCACAACAAAACCTTTTGTAATTTAGTGTGTAACTCACTGAACTGCATTTATTAATGCCTAAACTGTTAGCTTTACTATAATATTGTCCCCGCTCCTCATTCGCCGCAGGCCCCACCTGTTTCGGCATCTTCCTCTTCACCTTCATGGCCGAACTGGCGGCCGGAAACATGGACCACCTGAAGCACTACATCCTCACGCTCAAGCACTCCGACCACGACGACCCCGCCGAAACAGTGCGCCAGGTGCGGGACCTGTTCTTCCACCAGGCCAGCTCGGCGCACGACCTCGACTCGGCGTTCAGCGGCCTCGTCTTGCTCTGGTACGTGATGTGCATCGCCTTCACCCTGGCCAACATCCGGGGCTCCTACCTGGGCGCCTTCCCGCCGCAGCCGTTCGGGGGCCGCGCCGTGTTCGCCCTGCTGCTGGAGATCTTCCCGCTGTACTGCGTCTTCTTCGGCCTCACCATGGCCGCCTCCGACTTCCACGACGGCACAATGGAGGTGCTCACCCACATCGAGTCCTTCACGGCCATCCTGGGCAAGCGCTACCAGCTGCAGCCGGCCACCTTCTTCCTGGCCAACATGTGCATCAGCTCCGTGGGCCTGAACCCTCCGCGGCTCACCGTGGGCCGCCTCTTTCCCCTGAGACGCCTCCTGCTGCCGCTGCTGCTGCTGCTCTTCACGGTCATGGCACTGGCCACCCTCCGAATGGCGCGAGACAGGGAGGCTTAGGGCTGTGGGGCCAGCTCCTGTGCCACGTCTACGCATCCGCGTCCGAGAGGGAGGGAGAGAGCAGATGGTTTGCCCATTCGTGTTAACATTGATCTGAAGAAATTGAGAGTAGAAAGGGTAACAGTATCATATTAGGCGGCCGGTCATTATACAAAAAAAAAATAAAAAAGAGGCAGAAATTTGGGAGCTTCAAATATAACTTGGCGGTGCTCCATGTCCTTAGCTTGAAGCAACTGTTGTCAAATGATGCTAGTGGCCGGCTCGCATTGCCTCCGGGGTGGCTGGAGGCCGCGTTTTGAACAATGTATGGTTATAGGCCGACAGAGAGAGCAGACCATTCGAGCAATTATAGAAGCAGCGGAAATTCACAGATTAGGTTACAATTGTTTCAGCGTTCCTTCTGTATCACTGTCAACAAAAAAACTGCACTATCTATCGTCGCGTGGCTAATAGTTGTAAATGGTTTAGTGTTCCAAGTGACAATGTATAATTGTTTAAGGCTACCTTTTAAGGCTCCCTGAAATCTTCCTTGTGTTACAGTGACCAACATGCTAGTGTATATAAGCGGTGTTTCAAAATAAAAATTCAGTTGATAGTAGTGCTTCGTCTCGTCTACGTTTTTGTTTTCTTCTTCTGTCTCCGTGTTAGTTTGAGTTTCCCGCCAATGCCATATAAAAATCTGATACCAAGCTAGGAAGGCCCTAAGGGATTCTTAGTAAATGCCTCATATGGCCCCACGTGTCCCTTTTAAAGTAGGCTGCTCTTATAGACACATACGTTTTGCTAGGATGGCGTTTGTTTTTATGAACCTAGGGGCTGTATAAGAAGTCTGGTATCAATGTATGATTGTTCGAGAGCCTTTTATGAAGTACTTAACACGCCATGTATCGCGGCGTCACTTATACACACATATTTTCTTCTGGAAAGACATTTTTTTGAAGCTATGGGACTGAATACGAAGTCTGATATCAATGTGTGATCATTCATGTGTGTTTTATAAATACTCCCTCAAGCCTCCATGTACAGCTATAAAGGGCTATACACCAAACCCCTTAAAATCGGCCTCATTACCTTACGCAAATGCATCACTGTGAAATCGTTTAGGGGCGAAGCTCCTTAAGTCATGGGTCTGTCCATCCCTTGTGTCTCGTGGTACGTGACCGCCGCATGCTTTCGGAGATGTCGCAAAGTGGGCCGCGTTGCACGCGCAAGAACCGGCTGCAACCGGCAGCGCAAACTCGGCACCGGGAGCGCGAGCTTGTCTGTGTTCGCCAACGGAGGCGCGAGCGCACGTGCACTGCGAGGGGGAGATCACGCAAGAGATCACGCCACGAACGCAGGCAGTCGTTCTCGGAGATAGAACGAGACGCAAGGACCTTTGCTCGTTTCCTCTCGTCTTGTTCGGGCACAAGTTCGCCCTAAATAAAAGTTCTTTCTTTACCGTTGTGTCCCATCCTACGTGACAAATTGTGGTGGAGGTGCGGGGTAGTCCTCGATGGCGCGGGGTCTTTCACCAGGTCTGGGCCTGGGAGCATTGACTCCGAAAATAAAAGTTGATTTGTACAATGTACGCACACAGTCTTACGTCTTTCTTAATGATGTAATGGGCGAACTTTCACGGGAGAGTTACGGTTACCGATGATCTCCCCCTCTCGAGCTTCGCCCCACTTATCATCATTCATTCCGTGGATATGGCGTGATTTTTTTCTTTCCCAGTTGCATTATAAGAGGCCTTATGGTAAAAGACTTTTTTATCGATAGCATTTTCAAATGCAGCTAACATTTGACACATCAAGTTTTGCAGCCAGACTGACGGGTTTCCTCATTGAGTTTACAGATGTTACGCATCTAGTAATACGCAAGCTAGCGAAGCCATGTACATAGTTCTATAGCTATAAGAAGCAAAAAAAAAGACAGAGCCACACCGATCGGTGAGTCTTCAGTAGATTCCTTGGAAAGTATACAATCAATAAAATGTGTCATCTGTAATTTTTACTCTATCTCGTGTACGAATCCCTAGGCCTGTGCTACATATTTTTACTTTGAGGCATCTCATAAACAACGTCAAGTTACAAAAGCAACGATGTATAAATTGGGTGATTAGTTGAGTTAAATCTTGTTGGGATACTCGCCATAACTGCTAGCATCCAACCAAGGTTTATTTTGGGTCCCTCGTATAGACAAAAATAAGTGGCATTTTAGCTTGTAGTTTAGGGGCTTCGTTAACTTCTAATTTCGCTCCGCATTTAAAAAATGTAAAATGGGCCAGGTGGAATACTGCATTTACAATCCACACAAATAAACGTGTATAAAAACGGTACCCTCGGGTTTCATGTTTGTTTTCTTTTGGTGCGGCACCCAAAATCCAGGAAAGAATTTGACGCTGACTAGTATAGTGACGCGACACAGGTAATAAGAGAGAGAGAGAGAGAGAGAGAGAGAGAGAGAGAGAGAGAGAGAGAGAGAGAGAGAGAGAGAGAGAGAGAGAGGACTTTATTTGATGTCCTGGATGGGTTCTGAAGGGTAGACGACTTGGACGGTTTCCCTCCCTCAGCCGCTAGCCAGGATTCCTTGGATCCTAGGCGGCTTAGGCCATCCGGACTGCTGGAAGTTGTGCCTCCGGTGTGGAGCTCATAGAACAGTTTCCCATATTTCTACAGACTTAATTTTGAATCTTATAAGTGTATTTACATCGGATTTGCTATTATAGGCGGTCATATTTTTTGAAGCTCATGGCAGGACCATATCATGTGGTGTAGGTTGGCTCTGGTGTTGCACAAAGTGCCGAGGTTTGAGTAAAGGTCTGAATAGCATCGGTTGAGAGAAACAGGGCTTGTAAAAGTGTTTGTCTGCAACCGTCGCCACGTGACTGCCTCTTTCCTGGAAAGGGTGCGGTGAGCCGGTGGATATTTTCATCCTGATAACCTGTATGAACTGACCCACCCAAGCTCGCGAGATCTGATCAACCGAGCGGTGTTTCCTACGACGCCACCACAACCACCATCATCCCCACACCAGACCGCACAGGAAAGCCAAGAACAACCACACATAGTAGAGCTCGCAAAAACAGGAAATAAGAGATCACGTTTTTTTCTTTTTTTTCAAAATGATGAATTATCAATTATCAACCTACACAGTTCAATCGATCGCTGGTACTTGACCCTAGTAAGCAAATGTTGATAATCCACTTCAACATGCAATCCGCCGTAAACAAGGCCGATCAGCTCACTCAATTTTTAGAAAGCTGTACGAACACTTTTGACGCCATATTTCTGGCGGAAACATGGTATCGTCATGATAATGACGTTCTGAAAATACCGGGCTATGATTCTTTTGATATCAACCGCACAACCAAACGGGGAGGAGGCGTTGCATACTGGTGAAAACCAAATATTCTGCTGACGTGTTATCCAACCACTGCTTTTGTAAAGACGACATTGAAATGCTGACTGTGAAAATGGCCAGGCAAGCGTTTTCGGTTATTTACCGGCCCCCTCACTGGAACTTAGCCAGTTTTTTCGGTACTTTTGAGCGTGAGTTATTCTTTTTCACTTCCGAAAAGGTTTCTTCTTTTATAGTGGGAGATTTCAATATCGAAATGAGTGCAACCTGTTCAGCACAACAGCAGCTGTCCTTATTGCTTCAGTCCACAGGTTTTCAAAATGTTATTGATAGCCCCACACGTATTACACCTACCTGCTCTTCTGTGCTTGATCTGATAGTTACGAACAGGGAATATTCTTTTTGCTCGGGCCGCATTGCAGTAGACATTAGTGATCACTTGCCTGTTTTTTTTTTTTGTGTCTAGAAAAAGTAACTCATTCGAAAACAAAAACCAGGGCTCGACGGCAATTAATTTCTCAAGATCGGCTTGACCTGTTCAAAAGTCGCATCGCTTTGGAAAACTGGGATTCCGTCTACAAAGAAACTACAGCCGATTAGGCTTATAGCAAGTTCATGGAAATTTTTCTTTCGGTATACGATAACTGTTTTCCTATTGTAGACGTAACGACATGTAAAAACGCACGTAAACCTTGGATGACTCGTCACCTTACGAGACTTGTGAAAAAGAAACACAAGATGTTCGCAAAATTCATTAAAACCAAAGATACAGACGTACTATTACAGTACAAGTCACTGAGCAACAGTCTGAATAAAGAAATCAAGTCAGCTAGGACAGCGTATTACAACAATTTATTCGATAGCCAACTTTCCAGCCATCCCAGGGAAAAATGGAGACGCTTAAACTTACTTTTAAATAGAAAAATACAGAGTAGAGATATAACAAGTTTAAACATTGATGGTGAAGAAATATCAGGTTCACGTCTGGCGAACAATTTCAATAAATTCTTCACCGAAATAGGTCAAAGGCAAATAAATGCTGACACGCTTGACTTTCTGGACGATAAATTAGCTGAACCAGTCTCCTTTGGGCCAACAAATGAAAAGGAAGTTTTTGCGATATGCAGGAATTTAAGAGATACATGTAGTCTCGATGCACAAAATGTTCAAAGTCGGCCAGTGAAGTATGTTCTCAAGATAATTACGCCATGCTTAACGTATACATACAACACCACACTTATGACAGTGCAATTTCCATCCGATATGCAGCTAGCCAGAGTAGCTGTGATATATAAAAAGGGGGATAAGAACAGTTTAGGCAATTACAGACCAATATCTGTACTTCCGTACGTTTCTAAATGCTTAGAGCAATTAATTCGCATTCGCCTTCAAAACTTCTTTATTAAACATTCCATAATAACTGACTGTCAGTATGGCTTCACTCAAAACAGGTCTACGGAACAAGCATTGCTCATACAAAAAGAATACTGTGGGCATCATCGCATCCTATCCTTAATACTTTCCATTAAGGAATAGAATAACAGTAATAGAATATCGCGCCGTCGTTATTCTCACTGCTCTCGCGCAGTACCGAACTTGTCCTGCTGAGAGACTCTGCCCACAACGGGTTCGAGAGCGAGCCACGACTCTCGCCGCGAGTGTACGTTTTCAATCACTTCACCGGGAAGCGAGATATTTCATAGTACAGGGGTTTATTACGCGGACAACCACGATACAAACACTACACTGCACTACGCACCTAGCCCCTGGGGCATACAGCCGTCAGCGTGTGCCCAGCCCGTAGTCGGGCAGCAGTTAGCGTCCGCCGGCGTTGGCCGGCCGCAACGCTCGCTGACGTAGGGGAAGGGGGCTCTCTGTGGCCGCTACACATTTCAAGCCGCTGGACTCGATCGGGCGGCATCGGCGCTCGTCCGCTGACCTCAGACGGCGCAAGCCGTCACATCGCGGACGCGGGGGCAACCCACCAAGAAGTGGAATATGCCCGCGGAGACTCGCCGGGCATCCTAGATAAACGCACTGACGCAAATCGAGGCATGCGCTAATCGACACGGTGGGTGCCGTGACCCACGGAAGTGGGAAACAACGGCCAATGCAAGAAACGGCCAGAAGTGGCCGAAAGGCATTTACGTACCGTGCGATCGCTGCGCGTCCCAAGGGCGGTCTCCCCGGGGAGTCTCCTGCGCGCATCCCCCGTCGCCTCGTAGGGAGAGGAGGGAAGCGCGCGAGGATCGCCCTCGCCCCACCAAGGAGGAGGACGTCGCTAGCGCCTCCTCGCCCCGATATGAGGGGCTTGGCCCCCACAATACATATTAAAAATTTTCGAAACTCAGCTTCTAACCCTTGGAATTTTTGTTGATTTTGCAAAGCCTTCGATAGCCTCGGTCACAACGTTCTTTTCGCGAAATTAGAACACTATGGTATTCGCGGACACTCCCTTGACCAAATTAAATCGTACCTGGCGGCACGATCCCAATATGTGGTGATTAACCAATGTCATTCACAAACTCTTAACATTTTGAATGGCATCCCTCAAGGTAGTATTTTAGGACCACTCCTTTTTAATATATACATTAATGATTTTCCAAAAATCAGTTGCCGTGCGAAATACATAATCTACGCAGATGACACCAGCCTATTTTTCTCTTCCAATGACATACAACACTTGACTGACACAGCAAACCACGTGCTTTCATTACTTGCCACATGGTCGTTATCGAACTCATTAAAAATCAACACGAAAAAAACTAAAGCAGTACTTTTCCTGCCCAAAAGAAAACGTGTATTTAACCCTCCCTCTCTATACCTAAGTGGAAGTGTTATCGACTACGTAGACTCATTCAAATCACTGGGTGTCACGTTCAGTAATACTATGTCATGGGATGCCCATGTTAGCAACATTTCTTGAACGCTTGCTTGGATTGTCGGAATTACTTCACGTAACCGGCACATTCTACCTACGAAAATTTACGCTTTCTTTTTCTCCCATTTAACCTATTGTTTTCTCGTCTGACGCAACACCACAGTGACCAATGTTTCGAAGTTACTAACTTTACAGAAGAAAATGCTGCGCGCAATTGTCAATGAATCTTATGATTCTCACACTAGGCATGTGTATTTGCAATACAATATTGTACTGGTCAACAGACTATTCGACTACAGGTTTTCTTGTATGTATAAAAAATTAACCGCTAGGAATTACCATTTTCTTTCTTCAGTTATATCGCCTACCTTCCGCCAGTCGTCATATGATGTTAGAAAACCTTACAATTCTGTGCTACCGAAGTGCCGAACTAATTACGGCTTTTCTATATTAAATTATATTGTTCCGAAGTTTTTGAATACTACACTCCATGATCAACTAATTACTTTGTCTATATCTGCCATCCACAAGATTTTCGTTCAGGAATCTACACACCATTATGCGTTGTACGGTCATGTTCACCTGTGCTGCGCAAGCGCGCACGTATCTGTACGCATCTTCTTAGTGCTTTTACCTTGTACCCACTGTTGACTTATAAGGGTGGAGAGGCACCGTCAAGCAGTGCACAGTCACTGCTTTTTTCTCTTCACCCCCGTTTGTAAGTTCAAACTGAAATAAATGATGATGATGAAGAATAGCCCCTTGGAGATACTTTCTGTGGCACTATAGTGCACTTACACGAACAATTTTTCCGGCAGATGTGCACTGGCAATGTTGAGCAGTTTCGATTTTTCGGACGTCAGGGCACGTTTCAGGCTGTCGTTGTTTAGCGGAAGGAGCCACTTTTCGGATTCTCCGCTGGCTTGGCGCGGCAGCAGCTCCAAACGACCCGTGGCGTCTTGTTCTTACACTTACAATGCGTAGCTCGCGAACACTAGATAATTTTTTGGGGGGGGGGGGGGGGGGGCGCACGCAGGCTATTTTATGATATTTATTTTGCCTTATCTTTACTCCATTTGCCCGTTTATATTCTTTTTCACCATTTCCTTTTCTGCGCAGAATGTTCTTTTGTTTTACAACGGACTAGAACGTTCCAGAGCGGACTAGACCCTTCTAGCTCCTATGTAGCTGTTCTCTTACTCATTAGTCCAGCTTTCAGCACAAGACTTTATTAATGCTATAGCTACGCGTTTTCTGCAGGGCTTGGCGTCAGATGTGGTTATACAAGGAGACAGCGTTCTCATTACGAGCTTACAGAAACGGCACAACTCTCTTTCAGATGCAAGTCGAAATGATCAGACGTAATTAAAGCTATAGGCAGAGGGGTATCATCGTAGATTTTTAGAGGTATCTGATCAGCGAAGCTGGTAGTACACTTTCACCCTGTTCGTTCACGACCGTCGTCGTCGTCAACAAAATTTTAGTCGGAATCGTCGTCGTCGTCGTCGTGTTCTTCGGTGAAAACAGAAAATATTTGAAGTAATCTGTTTTCTTGAACACACCCTTTCGACAGCTCAACCTGAGATGTTGGAGGATCTACTTTTCCCCTTGCATGGGAATCATACACACACTGTACTTTCCTCTTCCCCAAAAGGGTGGGAGGACGGGCTCACTAATTCGAGGCTTGAGGACCATGTCAATCGGGTTAGCGACAGCGGAGGTTGCCGGCACCCTTCTTAAATGGGAAGATGCCTTCACTTTTAAAGCGGTAGCATTATTAGGCTCATTTTCTTATTTTTCCGTTGGTGGTAGCCGTCCGCTATCAGCCGGGTCCACCAAGCATCCGCGGAAGTATGTCAGCGTTTTCAGCCAGAAACCACGACAGGGGAGCTAGATAGGAATGGTCACTTTAAAATTGAATACGACACTGCGCCAGCTAGAGTGTGGAACAGAGGATAATACTACGGCGGAGACGAAAGAAACGATACGTGATTTCAGTGGGTGCCGCGTTTGTCGGTTCTACGTTTGTCGGTAGACGCGTGCTCCCCAGGAAATGGCAAGCCGCGCCCGCAACGCACGTCATCCCACCGAAGCGCCTCTCCCACCGGAAGTAATGCTGGCGCCAAGATTGCGTAACTAAACTAAAAAAGATAATAGTGCCCTGACGAAGGCCCTGACTAATATATATATATATATATATATATATATATATATATATATATATATATATATATATATATATATATATATATATATATATATTAGTTTTCCAAAATTTCGTTCAACCAACTGTATCCCTTTACGCTATACTCCTCGAGCTTCGCGACCGCTGCGCCGCCTGCCGACGCTTCTCTGCGGCGTCTGCGGGATGAGCGCTGGGTGACGGATGGGGGTTCATGCAATGTTTTAATTCTCTTTCAGTTCTTTTTGCCTTTCCGCACCCTAACAACTTGTCATGGTCCCGTATGCAAGCAAAGGGTACGTTTGGAGCACTTCCTAAAACAGCTGCGGCTTGGTAGAGTGCTCGCAGGTCAACAAAAGCTATCCGGGAACGCGCTTCTGCGAGCTTCTTGACCGCTTTTACGGGTGTCAGCTACTGCACCAGCATATCGCCACTGTCACCTCCAAACACGTCAGGCACAAGTGAATTCTATTGTGGCCTCGATTAGACGTGACAGTGGCGCATGGAGAGGTTAGTTTCGTCTTGCAACGCGTACAACGAATGCGGCTTCGTTTAGACTATTTACGTCGTAGAAAAATGTTTCGGGGATGTGATTATCCCGATACCTGACAGCCACTTGTATATGTGCACACTCACGCATTATAGCAAAAACCAAAAGTTAATGCAACCGTAAAATGATGAATGGTCTGCAAGTCGGGGAGAAACAGAATAGCTCGTAAGGGAATGAAACGACCAAGTGCAGCTTGGGAAATGCTGAAGACTTTCGTCTAAACTTAAGCCATGTAGTACTCACCAGACCCAACTAGATGCGAAATGCATTGCTATTTCACAGGATATGGGGAGGGGGAGGGGGAGGTTTAACTGTAGTTGTGTCCGAAGGCGGAACGACATCGAGGAATCAACGTTTCGGTAATCACATGCACAACCTGCGCGTTTTTGTTTTTCGACTTCGACGAACCGCCGATCACAGGGCGGACGCATTTTTTAAAGTACTGGGTAGGCAGTTCACAAAGGATACAAGGTGTCGTTCGAAGAGCGTGGTATCAGATAAGGCCCTCTAATATTAGTTTGTGTTAGTTTCTGCAGCCTCCCTGTGTCATATGGTGTTGTTTCGACGAAGCGTTTAGTCGCGGACGCGGCGTACTCTTTAAGCCCGTCACCGCGCTGCTCGCGGCAGATATCTGCAGCCTATGATGAATGTTTGCGAGCGCTTAACTCTGGGCAATACGACCCAGCATTTAAATCTTTGCCATGTGCTGGTCCGCGGGTATAATTCTGTATTATCCACCGTACTTCTCTCGTAGGAAGTTTGTGGAATTTATGCCACATTGTCTATCCGAGGTATCCATATCCATTATCAATGTCATTATCAATATTTGAGGTATGCTTTGCAAGCATAACTTGCGTGCTGTCAGGTATGAGGGTTCCGCTAGGTTATGTGAGCACACAAAACCGATTTACATCATAGGGTATAGCCTTAGCATGAACATCAGCGCAAACGCTGTTTACGGAGACACTGTTTGTATATGGCAGGGCAGTGGAATTACAATCACCTTCAAGAATATGCCTGCTTCGCGACACTGGTCTGTGACACACACCGGTAGCTACTCTCGTAAATACACCACGGGAGCAAACAGAGTGACTGCTCCACATAATTAGGTATTTAGAACTCATGAAAACGGTAAATTTCAGTCGTGAATGTTCCGCAAAAGGAGCGGTGACAGTGGGTAGCGGGCCGGAGACTCCCGCGGTTGGTTTCGAAACGGGTCGCTAGGGGGGTTTCAGTGGCGCCTCTACAGGCAGCGCTCGAGGCGTATTATTACGAATAAAGGGGAAACTTCTGCGAAATCTGCATTTTTGTGGAAATACAGGGTGTTAGAGGCTTTGCATTATCGCTAATTCTTATATTTTCCTTATTTATTGGTTTTTCAAAATTATGTTTGACAGTTTATCTCCAATTAAGTTGTTATACTGATGAAAGGTGGAACTTTCGCAAAATCTACATTATTGTGGAAATGCAAGACGTTACACTCTTTCCCCTTTTGGAGTATTTTTTTATGTTTTTCTTTTTTTTTTGGTTTCTCAAAATTCTGCTCGACGAATTATCTCCATTTACACTATTCTAACGAATCAAGGTGGAACTTCCGCGAAATCTGCCTTTATGTGGAAATGCAGGGCGTTACATGGTCCCGGCTGTGGGGGTAGTCGGCAAAGAATGCTGCGCATTAATACTATCCAGCTGTCAGGAGCACTTCAGGGTAGTTCTGATTGCGTTCTGCAATGCGACACGTCGCGTAATAACTACCCAACGGCAAAAACATTCCACAATGTTCCTTTCCCGGGGCAATGCGCTCCCCTATTCGTCGTTCAATCACGCGCCGCTCGAAGAACTAAAACCGCCTCCGGCAGCCCGTGCGGCAATTCATTCGTCGCCGGCAAATCGTCGCTGCCTCCTCCCATTATCGCGCCCAATGGAACCATCATCTTATTGATTCGAGCACGCGTTCGCAGAACCCCGCTTCACCGCGGCAAAATGCAAATGGCCTCGGAAGCGTCAACTGCAATGCGCTCCCGACACGCGGCGGGGACTTACAATAGGGAAACTGCGCCGGCGTTGTGGCACGGGACCGACGCAAGGCGCCAAGGGAGACGACTCTTGCAAAAAGAGCCGGATGCGGAGGATGGAAGAGGATCGGCCCCTTTATTTCGTCCGTGTGCTTTGTTCAGGTCGATGGAAAGGTCGACTGAATTAGCTTGCAATTAGTGGCCGAAAAAGAAATCGAGGTTAACCAAATTGAGTCGGGCATGCGGCGCACAGCTGACGGGATGGACGCATTTAAAGCGCAGCCTCTCCCACATTCGTTGACGAAAGATGAAAATGTTAGAAAGGCTAGTCCTTCAACAAACGAGTTATAAACACCAAATGCCAGCCAGGTTAGGTCAACAACGTGTGCTATAAAAGGCTAAAATCGCTCCCTAAAACGCTAAAATCGTTGTCTGCGTGGTGAACTGAAGGCCCGCAGGTAAAATGACAAGCCAAAAGTGAGAGGCAGTGTCCACGCTCGCGCTCTTTTCTTCACGCAAACATGCTAGACATCTAAACATGGGGAAACTTTGACCCGCTCATTCATGATCTGAAAAAATTAACACCAGCAAAAAAAAAGAAAGAAAGCTGTGGACATAAGACACAGAACATGAAAATTTCCCCGCATTTCCCCGAGGGGAAGAATGTGAAAGTGCGAATGCAGGAGTTGAATTTTCGCGGTTCGGTAATGTTCGCGAAAGAGAGATCACACACACACACACAACTACAAAGAAAGAAAGATGCATTTATTCACAGACACCTATTTGTGTTGTCGTTGTACTTGATTGCTAGAGCGGATCTCAGCTTTGAAATTTCGTGTCAGTACTCCTTTAAGCGGGTGCATTAGCCCTTCTCGCGCCCGATTCCTGGCCAATCCCCCACGTGGGTATGTGCCATCTCCCCCCGTTGCCAAGGAAGACGAGGAGCGCGCGCACCCGCAGCTGTTGCTATGTGGACGGACGGCGGTCAACGGAATTCAGGGTCGCTTATAAAGTGCATTCGCACTTAAAACTTGGACGATTTGGTGATTCATGTTGAACCACAGCGCAAACAACAAGACGACAGGACGACAGCAAGAAAACACACAAAGCGCTGTCTTACAACTGGAATTTATTTTACGCGGCTGTTTGAAAATTCCTGTGTTATCGGTGAAAACTTGAACAAGTTTACTCGAGAAATTATCGAGGCTGCCGAGACTGAACGCTTGGGTGAGCCTGCATCAGTGTAGCTTCAATTACACTCATTAAGAAGGAGCTAGACTACCTTAACAGGGCACGTGCGGATAATAGTTAGTTGTGGGGTTGGACTTCTGCTTTTCACGTCTTTTTATGTTTCTTTTTTTGTGTTTCGTTTTCTTCTGTCTCATTAAATTTTGCGTTTCCATAGAAAATAAATTCCAGTTGTGAGTAAGCGCTTCATGTGTCCTCTTGCTGTTGTCCGGTCGCCTTGTCGTTTGCGCTGTGGTCAACAATAAGAAACAGAGTAGACAGGACGATGCTGGTATTGTCTTCGTTTTGTCCTCCTTATCCTGTCTCCTCGTCCTGTCTTCTCCTCATCTTGTCTTCTTGTGCCTGCGTCTCTTTCTATTTCTGGGATGGGGAAGGGGGAACACGAGGGGGGGGGGGTGAATTGAACTGTGATTACGCAAAAAGTGTGCGAAATTAAGCATGGGGGCGTCTGTGATTGGTTTATTCCAATTCAGTTTATTTAGAAGTCCGAGTAGCTTAGAGTAAATCCAAACCAGTTCGATCTAGTCGAAATGGCGCAATAGGATAGACGTCGGCTGTCGGCTTCATAACGTGAGGTAGCCAGTTCCGATTCCGACCACAGTAAGCGTGTTTCTCTTGTGTCATCATCATCATCATCATCATCATGTAAAGTTGGGTTTCGTGTAGGGCATTTTGGTTACGACACCGTCATCAGTGATACCAAAAAAAGCTGCGCTTACGAATCCCGTAGAAAAGGCTATAGGAGTTACTTGTTACGATGGTAGCCGTAAATACTGCGGTTTGTCGTTTTCGTCATCGTGTCCGCACGGAGCATCGCCCTTTCACAGCGTGAACGCTTGCCAGCATACCCGCTTGCCGGCGTGCCAACATCCCACGGGGCTTGTAACAGCTCTCTGTACTCGGCTCGAAATAACTCGCGACAGAACGCTGTAGATAAACGCAGCGATCTCTAAAAAAAAAAAAAGGTTCCCGATCCCTTTAGGTAGACGCGAAGCTAAACGCAACAGGCCACCCCCTCAAGGTACAACGCAATAGATGACTGGATGGATCCCATAATTAATCGAAAAGGTCCGAAATGGTTACCAAATTGAGCGTGACAGCCGTCGCCGCGTTTGAGTTGCTGGCAACAGGCCGCTGTAAATCGGCCCAGACCTCTTTTAAGTGCGAATGCACTTTATAAGCGACCCCAAACCATCCACCGCCGGCGGCGGCGGCGGCGTCCGCAGTGCTCCTCTATATTTAAGAAAGAAACAGCATCCGGCGCCAGGTTTCGATCTGAGGACTTTGCGGCCGCAGCGCGACGCTCTACCGACCAAGCCACGGACGCGACGGTGATACCAGTGTTAGTGACGCGCCTTATATCTTTAACGCATTCAAACTACGTCGTCAGCGGCGTGCGTTGGCGACTCAGAGGCGTTATAGCGGCTTGATGACTGCGTGGTGTACACGTGATACTACAAACCCGATGGAAGAGATGGAAGAGAAGGCGGCGAGGCGGTGGGCTGCGGGGGCCGAGCGCAAGCGCCGCAAGCGGGCCGACAACCGTGCATTCGCACTTTCACATTCTCCCCCTCGGGGAAATGCGGGGGAATTTTTTGAAGGATATTCAGCGTCGTTCAGCAAGCGTGTGCGCTTCCCAACTGGGTTCGAGAGTCGTAGAGAGGGCTCTTGAACGTGAACGGGTGAGGTCAGCTTTGCTGGTGAAAAGGCTTGCTACTCGAGATGGGGGATGGCTACAGTAAGGTGACGTAATGTTTGACATCGTGGGTAAAACAGCGAAAAGGCAAGCAAGAAAAGTTGACAACGAGATACAAGAAAAGGCTGCTTGCAAAGTTGGGACACAAAGAAAAATAAATCATTAAAATAAACTGAATCGAAATACAACATTAACGGTGCGAAACAAGGGAAGAATAGAAAATCAAGAAAAATATATAAACATCACAGCGCAAACGAATACATGTCTTGAGTCACTGGCACTGTCTACGGTCGAAAGAGATTTTTTCACTCCAGAGTCCCGTAGGAAGCGGAGCAGAGCTTTAGTTCCCAAGGTACTATTGGCCCAGGGCCCAAGGAAATGACATAGTTCGGGCTTGCCTCCACGTCGTGCACGAGACAGGGAGCTAGCTGCGGTTTCCCGTGCAGCAAAAAATCGGAAGGCCCCTGAGACCTAATCAGTACATAAAACGTGCTCGTCATGAGCGACGGTTCCAGTTGTCATCAACGTCGTGAGTAAGAACTTCGCTGCCGGCCTTGCCGCTAACCACATGGAGCGTTTTGGTCGCTTTTGGACGCGAAACGGACGTTGGAGAGGACAAAATGCAAGAAAAGAAAGAGCCAGTTTGACCAATTAGGCGGTTTTTAGCTAACAAACCTATCTGGCAGATAGTGGGGGGGGTAAATTTGGCTCTTCGCCAACTTACCGTCGGAGTCTGACGGCCGCCAGACGCAATTAAAACGCTCCGTGTGGTCATTAACGCGGTGGCAGCAAGTATGTCTGATTCTACATTGTAAATCTTTCGCGTCTTGACAACGTTTGCGCAGCTCGTGCTCGCGCGGCCAATCAAGGACCCCCGCGAAAGATCACCATTTTCTTAACTTTACATCTCGAAAAGGTATATTACGGACTGACTGACTGACTGACTGACTGACTAATTGATTGATTGATTGATTGATTGATTGATTGATTGATTGATTGATTGATTGAGTGAGTGAGTGAGTGAGTGAGTGAGTGAGTGAGTGAGTGAGTGAGTGAGTGAGTGAGTGAGTGAGTGAGTGAGTGAGTGAGTGAGTGAGTGAGTGAGTGAGTGAGTGATTAAGTCGACCGCGAACGTGTTGGTCAGGACATGTCCCACTCACCGTCCTACATCATAACGCTAATTAGATGCACCAAGATGGGAAATTTTAGAACATAGTGAATTCAAGTCAAGGCGACGCGCCGCCCATTTCTGGCGCACATGCGAGCACTCTTTCCTTTCTAGCGCGCCAGCACGCCCCCGAGGCTTGGCGCGTACAACGCGGGTTTGGCCGTCAGCTCGTCGCATGGTGCGTCCGGAAGAAAACGCGCACACTCGCAATAGAGCCTTCTGTACGAAGCCGCAAATGGGCCCGCTCGTAAAGGGAGAGGTAACGCGTCGTCTTTTCTGGCTCCTCTCCTCAACTTTCATCCGGCTTTTCTTCCCGGCAGCCGCAGAACCAACGCGCGGCCCATAACGATCCTCGTGGGACCCATAACAAAGGTTTGTCAGAGGGAATTTGCCCTTTTGCGGCGGGACGGCTCTGAGCAGAGCGCGGTCACGCTCGTCCTGCCCTTCTTTTATCAATCTTATCTTGCCCTGGAAGCTTTTTATGCGCGTTTCCGACGAGAGTCTAAGCTCCGAGAGGCACTCAGACCCGAGCACAAGGAGCCCCGCGCACCTTAGCATACTAAATAGCCGCCAACAGCTTATTCTTTATCTCGCTTTTTGAAAGAACTAGCCCTTGGTTTGCCTTCGCGGCTCAGACGAGTCGGCTTCAACGTCCTCTTTCAACGGGCATGCACTGCTTATCTTTCCCGAAACTGGGTCAGCTCCCGGTCTCCGGCTGGACCTCTTAGCAGATTGCTAATTCTATATTTACTCGCCGAGACACTAGGGTGCGTAACAGCCCTGTGTAGTTCATAACACGATTAGCCGTCCAAATTTGGGTGAATCCCTAATTCGACGAAAGAAGGCTAATTTTCGTCCGATTTTTATAACTAGCTAGTGATTTAGGTTGCAAAAAATAAGCCTTGATCAAAGTTTGAGCAGGTCAAATTTAGTTAGTTTAATTTAGCAGGAACAGACCTTGGTCTACAATGACCTCAAGGGTGGTAACAACCGGTCGAACACAAAGCATGTCTTCCATAAATTTAGGCTTCCGTAGATAAAGTGTATTCATTTGCCTATATGAACGGGAATAGCTTTTATGCCACCACGTCGGAATCGGATCCCACAACTTCTTTCTCCTTTTTTTTACGTCACGGTACCATTTTATTTAGGCTCCACAGCAACTGCACATAGAAAGGTAAGAAAGGCATTAAAATGTGTAGGTCATTCAACGTCATAACAGCAAGCTGGAAAACAATAATTTCTAGAAGACTAACGTGAAATAATTTTTGCCGTCTATAGATGTGAAACTTGCTATAATAATAACATGTAATCTGTTAGAAAAGTAAATTATTAGAAACGTCAGTGCTTCATGCAAGGTATGCATTGGCGTCTATAGCTAAATTATTTCGCGCCTATCTTCTCGCTCAAACACGTGTCTTCATTAGTACGAAGCTCTGCTTCACTGGCATACCTGCCAAACTACGCAATTTTTTCTTAATGAAAAAAAAAATGTGGTTCGAAATTTTTGGAATCGCTTTTCATGAGTTTTAAGAAAACAGATAAGGCTGTCGAACGTTATGCTTCGAGCTGTAACGTCGAGCTGTAAGCTTGATGCACAATGGGTGTGACGTCGCTTGGCACTTCGTTAGGCTCAACGTTACGGCTGCATAAAGCTAAGAATACGTATAGGCCTAACAAGGGCAATTGGCCAAGGCTCTTAGTCGGAATAAGCAAGAGAAAGAAAAAAATACGCACAGTAAGAGGGATGATGACGATTATGAGCGGACCAGTGATTTCATCACGCACTGCGCTCGTACTCTTATTTCACCCGGCGGCCCAGTAGTCACCATGCAGCGAGACGGGACTCTATGGCGGCACCCACAGTAACGGCATGTCCGTTCGACAGTTGGACATTGGCGTCCCAGCAATTCCTTTGTTCAACCTTCCGAGTCCCCTAATGCTTCCGCATTAAAATCCCGGTGATTTGATTGATTGTAGGGTTTAACGCGCCGACGCAACGCAGGCGATGAGGCGCGCCGTAGTGGAGGGCTCCGGAATAATTTTGACCACCTGGGGATCTTTATCGTGCGCCGAAATCTCGTACGCACGGGCGTTTTTGCTTTTCGCCTCCATCAGAAAAGCGGCCGCCGCGGCCGGGAATCGAACCCGCGACCTCGTGCTCAGCAGCGCAACGTCTTAGCCACGGTGATCTCATCTTTATTGCAAGTGATGCCATAGTACGCAACACGGACGATTCGGCGATGCACGAAATTTCAGCTGCCAAGCGTTTGTAAATATGCTGTGGCATGTATTTACAGAAGCCTAACACCCTCTGAAAACCCTAAACAATGTATGTTGCATGTATGCAAGCATGAATGTTTGTAGGTATGCACACAGAAATAGAGGCCAGCAGTCAAGAACGCCAAGGAAGGCAAAGGGAAAACGTTGTTCGTCATTTATTCGTCTGGAAACAGATATAGTTTTTTAACTATTTGAAATATAAAAAGAAAGTGGACAGAAACATGCTTCCCGGCTGGGTCCGCGAACCCACGACCTCCAGAATACTTGAATGTATGTATGTATGTATGTATGTATGTATGTATGTATGTATGTATGTATGCATGTATGTGTCTGTATGCACGTATCTATGTGTATGTGTGCACGTGTATGTATCTATCTATGCATGCATGCATGTATTTGTGTATGTATGTATGTATGTATGTATGTATGTATGTATGTATGTATGTATGTATGTATGAATGTATGTATGTAGGGAGCAGTAGAACTTTGAAGATGGTAGAGAACACAAGAGAAGAAAAACTTCGAACAAGGTAAAAGCACGATTGTGTCCTACGTTTCAAAAAAGAGAACTTGCTTTCCTCAGGGCAATCTCTCGCCTGGGTATGTATGAATGTACTGTGGGGAGCGCTTCGGCGCCCCTCGCCGCGAGCTCTCTCCTCGGACCCTCTCCGCCGCCGGACGCCCACCGGCCGCGCATGGCTAGCATGGCCTCCGAGATCCCCCCGCGCACGCTTTGCTGCCGCGGGACCTGGGGACGTCGGGGCCCGAGAGATGGCGCTGGCGGACACGGGGCAGCGGGCGGCGAGGTGAAGGAGCGCGCGGGGGTGCTGAAGAACCGCGCGCGGGGACTCGGGACTCGGGACGCCGAGAGTTTTTGGTGTGTGCGTGTGTATGCCCGGACGAGGATGTAAGTAAAGAGTTCTTTCACGCAACCGCAGTGTGCCTCATTCCTTGGCATGCCGTAGAGAGCAGGCGCACAGTACGTATGTATGTATCTATGTGTATGTGTCTGTATGCATGTATGTGTATGTGTGCACGTGTATGTATCCATCTATGCATGCATGCATGTATGTCTGTCTGTCTGTCTGTCTGTATGTATGTATGTATGTATGTATGTATGTATGTATGTATGTGTGTATTTATGATGGTATGTATGTATTGTTATTCAGTATGCCGCCATTTTTACATTAAAGCGCCAGCCGTTAATGGCGCAGATCCTTTTTCGATTGCCCTGGGGCGGAATGCTGAGTGGTGTCTGTTTTTAAAATGTCCATTTCCCGTTCGTTTCAATCGTGACGTAGTTCCACTTGCGAGACCCCTGTTCAATGGTGTGCCGCGTCACATCTGGTGGTCTGCTTTCAGCCAATCATGGCTCCCTCGAAACGGACACGTTGAAACGTACATGAAACGGACAAAACTGGGAATACCATCCCTGGACGCCGCACTGAATATCAGCTCCTCTCCAGCCCAAGCCCCACATAGCGCATACCCACGAGGGGGGATTGGCCAAAAAGAGGACCTGGACTGCGCGCTATACGTGTAGCAATTTCAAATAAATCATTCAGCAGTTACAACAAATAAAAACTTCAGCTTCCGTTCAGCGAAATTTCAGCAAAACTTGCGCACCAGAACATGTTATACCAATAAGTAAGCAAGCAGTTAAACACAGATAGCTCCAAGTATATATTAAAAAGTGCCCCCGTCGCATGCCCCCGCGCGCGGGACACGAGTAAATGCCGAGCATTGGGGGTGGTCACGTGGCGTAGATTGTGGTAGTTGGCGGTGGTAGTTGTAGTTGTTGTTGTCGTACGGGTGCGTCGACGGCGCTTGAAGGCCAAGTAGGACGAAATGCACGAGGCGTTAGAGCACGGGGAGTTTGCGAGCTTGGACGAGTTCCTGCGCGCCTTCGACGTGCGGTCCGGGGAGGAGTACTTGGAGATTCTGCGGGCTGGCGCGTCGCGTCCGTGCGTGCTTCACGCGAGGACCCCCGCCGAGAAGCGCGTGAATGCGTTCAACCCGTGGATCGGAAGGGTTCTCGACTCCAACATGGACCTGCAGATCATCTTCGACCACTACGCGTGCGCGGCGTACGTCGTGGACTACGTCAACAAAGCCGACCGCGGCATCTCGTTCTCGTAACGCGGGGTCCGCCGCTCGCCGCTGACGTTTCGAAGCCGTGTCTCGCTCTCGATTCGATGGATCCGCAGCTCGACGCTGACGACTGGCGGCGGCCTCTCGTTCTCGACGCTCGGGATCGGCCGTTCGACGCTGACGCTTCGCCGCTGCCTTAGCGCGCGCAGTAGAGGGAGAGGAGGTAGCACCTGCTGCTGCAACGCCCCTTTCAGCGCTGGAGCACGCGCATGCGCGCCCGCACCTGTTGTTGAGAGCGGACAACGCCGAGAGACGACGGGTGACAGTGCGAGTTAAAGAAATGCTCTGCATTTAAAACAGAAACCGAGCCAACACGACACACGCATTCAGTAACACTTCGGGAATACCAATACCGCACCAATTGTTTTAACTTTTCCTTCTTTCCACGAGCCATAAATGAATGGAACTCCGTAACAAGCAGTTTAACGTATGAAACTTTTAAATGCAGGGCATTTCTTTAACTCACGATGTCACCCGGCGTTGTCGGCGTGCCTCGGCGTCCGCAACAGCCATTCCAGGTGCGCCCTCTCCCCCACTCCTCCTCTCCCGCATCACGCTACCCTCCTCGCTCTCAACAACAGGTCCGCACCCCTCCCCCTACACTATATAAAAAAATAATACTTACCAGCGCCTGGTTTCGATCCCACGACCCTGCGGGCGGAACGCAAGGTACATGGTGCTCTACCCACTGCGCCACAAAGCCGACACAGAATGGAAGGCTACGAACGCGCCTTATATCCTTGACTCATTCAAACTACGTCAAGAAGCTGTTGATACAGCGCATTCACTACCTGTGGGCGGAACGCGAGGACATGGTGCTCTTCCCACTGCGCCACAAAACCGACACAGAATCAAAGGCTACGAACGCGCCTTATATCCTTGACTCATTCAAACTACGTCAAGAAGCTGCTGATACAACGCATTCACTACCACCAACTCCCCAAACACTAAACGTTACCGCAATACACCCACCCCCTATGCGACGCATTTACTCGAGTCCCCCTCGCGGGGAGATGGGCCCTTTTTCGTATCTGCTGTATAATCACCTGCGCATTTCGGTGTAATTCAGTCATCACAGCAGCTACTCATTACGCATCAAGTTATTTTTTTTTTGTATTTCGGACGCTCTTTATAGCTGCATGATTGTTGTGATGTACTACAACTGAATTGTTGCACACTTAGTCGCACAAATCTGTACTGTCTTCTTCAAATTTTGTATAATAATGTACAGTCATCAAAAGTATTAACAACAACAAAAAACGAGGTGTCAGCGTATGCCTAGAGTGGCAGCTTGCTACAGCGCCCAGGATAATCAGCGATGTTGTGCCGCATGCGCAGGAGATGCCAAGAACAGAAAGCCAGCATCGGAAGCACCCATTATCAGGCGCCGAAGATGCGCCGGTGGCTATCGTAATCTGCCGCTCCGTGCATAGGTTGGCACCCGCTTCTTCGCTATTGTTAACACTTTTGAGGACTGTACATGTAAAATGTTGCATGCTGTATTATGTAGAAAGTTGTATTGTTTTGCCCTCCCTAGAATAATCTCTCATGGAATTGGCGCTATGAATAAATAAAAATAAATAAATACTTAATGCCCGTCTGCGGTCATTCCTTGAGTTGTCTCGCTCTTTTCCAGGCTCCCAGATCGTTCTAATTGTGTGCGACTGCAGACACAGACCTCAGCCACAGCAACACCTCGGAGACAACCCAAGAAGCAAGCGAGCAGCCTCTTCGTGCGAGCAACGCACGGAAACTACTTGTAGCAGCGTCGTTAAACTTTAACCGCTACTCGCTACTCCGAGTTTCCGCCACGTCGTAAGCCTTTCGAGCTTAACTCTCGTTCCGCCTCATTAATTATTCGTCACGTGCATCCCCTTGGTGCACTAAGCAAGAACCCTGTCGTTACGAAGGGCAAGCCCTTGTTTTACGCGGAGACAACGTCGCACTAGGTTGAGGCAACATCCAGTTAACGCTGTTCGTTTTTGCGCCAGCGCAGGCCGTGGCGTGAGACACAGAGCTGTTCTTTTTATTTACCCCTCAGTGCCTTCAAAAACGCGCCACGGCCTGCAAGCCGCATCATCTTTTTTGTTAGCTTCGAACGAAGAGCGTCTTAATCTCGACCCGGGCAACCGTGGTTTAATCCTTCTGCGAGCGAAGGAGCGTTCGTCTACTAGCAGTCGCCACTGTGGCTGTCCTAACGAGGCGGGCGCTTACGCCACAAAGTTTCAGTTGTAAGAAACTCTATGCTTGCAGCTACAAGTCTGTCGAAAAGCGCGCGCTCTGTTGCGTCCAGGCCGGCTCCTTGGGGACGAAGTGGCGGGAAAATTCGAGCGCCTCTAATCGCTCTGTAGTCCCGCCACGCTTTTGTACGCTGCCAGCCAGCGTTGTTATTAACGTCCAGTGCGCATTCTTGCGCGAAGTTTGGAGTAGTAGAATGATGGCGGGGTCTAAGTTAAGGGACGGCTTTTATTCTGTAATTACCGCGACGGCCACCGGTCCCGGGGATAAGCAGGGAGGCTGCTGTTAGTTACAATGTGTCGGCGTAAAGAAGAAGTTGGTTAACTAGACCAGGCTTAACGCCTTGAGAATTTCGTGGAGGGAGGAATATAAATTGGTTCAATGTTGTTAAGGGTTTAGCAACCACTGTGGTAGTAACAAAGGTAAATAGACAAGGACAAAATGATAAATATGAATAAATATGAAGTAATTAGGAATAAACATGCCTTAAGGGCCCTGTTTAGCGTATGTAACGACCCGCTAGAACAAGTAGAAGGCTACTTGTTCTAGCGGGTCTCGGTCAGGTCGTCTGTGCTGATCGCAACAACGAGAAAGAAATCCGGCGCAGACTTGGTATAGGCAGGGGGGCACTGGGCAAACACTCCCAAATAATGATAAGCAAGCTGACTCTATTACTAAAAAGAATACTATACAACCAATGCGTCCTTCCGGTGATGACATATGGAGCGGAAACGTGGCGCCTTACTAAACTACTTGAAAACAAACTTAGGTCAACTCAGCGGGCCATGAAACGAATAATATTAGGAGTAACGTTAAGGGAGAGTAAACGAGCTACCCGGATCAAGAAACAAACAAGAGTAGAAGATATAATGGCTGAAATAAAGAAAAGAAATGGACTTGGGCTCTACGCGTAGTTTGGCGAAATGACAACCGGTGGAATAACAGGGTGACAGAGTGGACACTGAGGGACTGGTTTAGAAGAAGGGGGGGACCGATTGCTCGATGAAGCGACGAAATAAGTACTTTTCGTAGGCCCAGAATAGACTCTAGCGGCCCGAGACAGGGGCGGTTGGAGTTTGGTGGGAGAGGCCTTCGTCCTGCAGTGGACCTAGCGTGCCGATGTTGTTGTTGATGATGATGATGATAATGCTGGTGGTGGTGGTGGTGATGATGATGATGATGTGATGTGATAGCCGACCTTTTTTGGTTTAAAAATAGTTTGTTCGCATTCAACACTAGCACACATATACAGTATGTGTGTCCAGCAATAAATAATTCGTGTAATTAGAAAATTAAACTTAAACGTGAGGCTTTAGTCGCGGGTAATAAATATTCGCCTAATTTAAAAAAAATTCCCCGCATTTCCCCGAGGGGAAGAATGTGAAAGTGCGAATGCACGAGTTGAATTTGCGCGGTTCGGTAATGTTCGCGAAAGAGAGATCACACACACACATACACAACTACAAAGAAAGAAAGATGCATTTATTCACAGACACCTATTTGTGTTGTCGTTGTACTTGATTGCTAGAGCGGATCTCAGCTTTGAAATTTCGTGTCAGTACTCCTTTAAGCAGGTGCATTAGCCCTTCTCACGCCCGATTCTTGGCCAATCCCCCACGTGGGTATGTGCCATGTCAGCGGCCAGGCAGCGCGCGCCCATCTCCACGTGCGCGGACATCGCCGGTGGACGCAGGTTCAGGGTCGCTTAAGAAGTGCATTGCACTTAAAATACAAAAGTATACGTTATACTTCACGAATGATGTGATGGCGTTTCCTCGACAAACTTGTTACAGTAAATAATACCCCTAAAATACTCCTCTCGTTTTCCCCACGCCCTTCCCCACGACCTCAGTAGACCTCGCTTTCTACCACATATTTTTTTTCGAACGCTGGCCTGGAATATTTTGATGTATTGCGGTCTTAAAAAAGGTCATGCGAGGTTATTCCCGAACATACTTTTTTGAGGGGACGTCACTGGCACAATAGAACAAGCAAAGTGAGGGAAAGAAGAAGACGCAGAGGGGGCTGCGCTGAATCTGAATATTAATGAACGTCAGGCGGTACTCGGGAGGGCTTCATCAAAAAGACGGCGGCGAGGCACTCTTTATCCTCGCATTAACGACGTGCGATAGCTGACGAATGAGCCAGCGCCCTGATCACGGAAACCTGCTTAACAGACCCGACGAATCTCTCTCAAAACTGCAGGCTGGCTCTAGAATAAAGACCAACAACCCGCCCTCAGCTTCTTTTTTTAACTCTTTCCTTCAAAATCGCTTCAAAAAATTACTGGGAGCAAGAACGCAAGGTGTTCATGCAAAGCACGCCAAGGTACCGCTCAGAGAATTCCTTCATTTCGACGACGTCTTTCCGCACGAAGCCGAAGTCGGGAAAAAGAATCCAAGCCGAGCTTTCTTTCCGGATCAGCGAAACGGAGCAGCCGGGGGCCGTTTCTGCTCGTGCACATACGTTCGGCCCGTTCCGAAACAGTGAGGAGCAGGAACGAATCGCAAAACGAAATGATCCCCGCGGAGAAACATGGAAAAGGCAAGCTGAGCAGTCCCACCTCCCCCACCAACCTCTCCGAACAGTTTAAACATTTGTATAAAATTGGCGCCTCCGGAGAGGGCGCGCCGAAAGGAGGGAAGAGGGGGCTTAATTAATAACTCGCCGGACGAAGGCGACCGTCTCTTGATTAGCGCTGCAAGTGACGCGCTAACGAGACCCCGGCTGTAAGAATAATGAGATATCGATGGCGATAATGTGGCGCTGGACTTTGTCGCACTTCTTCTACACGCTCGCGTTCAAAGCTCGAAGCAGGGAGTGAAAGAAATTAACAAGTAAGGGATGAAACAATAACAGGGCACTGCTTTAATAAATCACATGGTGCGCGGAATGGCTAATGACGGAACAATAGGATTTTTAAAAGTAATGAGCGGCCGTCACAAACCGCCTGGCTCGCTCCCGGCAGAACGATGTTAAAAAACGGAGCAGTTCCGACATCCTCTCGCTGAAAACCATTGTTTTCCCCTCATACTTTGCTTCTCGTAATTTTCGTTACGGGGAGAGGAGGGAGAGGGAGAAGATGGGAGAGGGAGCGAATTCGCACTGACAGATAAACGCGCCTTCGTAGTTTTAGGTCACTGAATCGCGCCTGAAGCGCTCGTTTTTCATTCAGCATATTTTGAGCCCGTGTGTGGCGCATTCCTTCTTCGAATGCTGTTGACGTTTGAATCTTTTTTCACCCGGCCCGTCGGGTTAAGCCATATTGCAAATTGTTCCAGCCGTCAGTGAAGCAGCGAATGCGAGCTCTGAAGTTATTGATTTCCAATGTAATAAGCGTGTATGTAGCGCCGCTTCTAGCATTTCGTATAATGAGCGCGCGCTCTCACTTGTAGATTGCGTTCTTCGTTGCGGACGCTTCAACTTCCTGGACTTAGTTTATTTAAGCTGGTGAACAAGGAATTGAATGCATCTAACTCCACTGGCAAGCGATGTATGGTATTATTTGCTGCTCGCTTCGGATAAATAAATAAGCAAATAAATAAATTAATTAAATAATTAAAGATTACCATCCTTTCCTAACGAAAATCGAGAGAAGCGCGAAAACTGTAACTGCTTCCAACCACTGCTAAAAGGGAGACCAATCGATCGTCAAACCTTTAACGTCCCGAATCGCATACAAAGAATGCGACGATTTCTTGAAACAAAAACAGCGCTGAAGACGGGACAGAAAGAAGGAGGCTACACGCACACAGCGCTGACTACCAACAAAGTGCTGATCTGCCTCTCGGCAATATAAACGAAAAGGTTACACCAAGATAAGGGCGGAAAGAATACAGAAACATCAAAGATTACAAAAAAAAAACGTTAAAAGTATAGACAAGAAACAGCATCTTTGCGTTATCGTATTCCTACTTCGACCATTTCGCTTAGTCCTCTATAAACGCTATCTCCTTCGGTGGTGGCTATGGCTTTGTCCTTTCGTAATGAAATTTAAAAGGACTAGAGTTCTCTTCCAGCAGAGAAATATGGCGAGACAGTTCCCCTCTAGTATAGCCCACCCGTTTTGGCATCAAACAGGAATTCCACAACCTTTCAAAGTTAACTGTGAACTGACTAACTCGGAAAAGTTTAAATGGAATTAGCCGCAATTTCTGGCTTCGTTTGCTGTCGTCGGAGCTTGGACTTTGACTCGCAGGCGATTCGCCCTTGGATCGCTGACGCTTTGACTTCGATTGCAGCGGCACCCGCCGCGGTGGCTCAGTGGCTAAGACGCTGCGCTGCTGAGCACGAGGTCGCGGGTGCGATTCCCGGCTGTGGCGGCCGCTTTTTTTTTTTTTTTTTTTTGATGGAGGCGAAAAGCAAAAACGCCCATGTGTACGAGATTTCGGCGCACGTTAAAGATCCCCAGGTGGTCAAAGTTAATCCGGAGCCCTCCACTACGGCGCGCCTCATCGCCTCCGTTGCGTCGTTAAACCCTACAATCGAATCGAAAATTTACTGCAGCGGCTTTGACTTCGGCACTTCACCATTTGATTTCCGCCCGAGAGAAAGCTTCGCGTTTGAATTATTGTCGTCGTTAGACGGAGGGGATTTGAATTTTTCGCATTGTCGAAGTATGCTTGGACGTTATCTGAGGCTCCTTTCAATAAGGTCACACTAATCAGGGTGGACTTTTGGGCGAGTTGGAACACCATCTCAGGACGAGTAAAGCGCAAAACGTTTGACAGGGGACGCCGAAAGGACGACATGAACATGCGCTTCTGTGTCGTCCTCTCCGCCCCGTTCTTTCGGGGTCCCCCGACAAAAATGTGGCACTTTAAACATAGTGCGAAGCTTTACTATTAATACCATACGGACCCCTTTTGTTAAACAAGGTTACAGCTCACTCATGTGGAATATGTGGAGCATGTGGAGTACATGATTAAGCAAATACATGTTTCGCAGTGTCTGAGTAACCATTGGATGGGTCTTTTAGAATTTCAGGGGCGAAGCCCCCTTAGGGGCTCGGGCTATTAGCGCCTCATGTCGTCGTCGTAACATTTGTTTCATGTAGTCACGGCACTAAAACACAGCGACACTCGTTTACGCCTCACGCTAGAGAGCTTCGTACTTCACAGACAACAGACTTTTACAGCAGAGCTGTATACCTCTATCTCCCAGCGGTGTCATCTCCATTGGCAAAAAACGCCAAGGCGCCAACAATACATTTATGCACTGCATGCTTCGCCCCTCCCCAGATTTCACGTTAGTTGAGATATACCGGGATTTCTTTACCCTCCTGTTCACCTACCACCCAGCCAAATGTTGCTCTTAAATGTAGCTGGCGCCAGAATACGGGTGAGGGCAACTACACGCCATAAACTCTTCCCGTCTGTGTTTCTTTCTTCGTCTTACTTGCTGCTGTTCCCTGCAAGCGGCGCGACTGCTTCTTCTATAAAGCATCTTCTATACAGCTACTGTTAACATCTGCTTCTTCTATATCTGCTTCTTCTATCTGCTTCTTCTATTTAAAGCAACTCAATAAAGCATTCGGCGATAGCTCCATGACTCAAACTACCTTCCCAACCTACGAGTCAATTCTATTAGCGATATTTATGGTTGCCGCCAAGACAAGCAAGTATACACAAATAAACTGCCCCTAAATTGCCCCTAAATTGATGCCCCTAAATTTGATCTTGCTTACAAATGAAAAAAGTTACGAGGGATGATTAGAACTTTTTAGGAATGCGAAGGCCTAGTGGGACCTTCTGTTGACCTGCTGTTGCACGTTCTGTCGAACTTTGCGTCTGCGCCCGTCACCACTATATAGACCAGCCCCCTGGACAACGCGCTCCGAAGTTCGTTCGCTCGCTCGCCATCTCCAGGAGCCTCCTGCTCGCCCCCGTCGGTACGTTCACCCTTCAAGGGGGCTCGTACTTCACGTGCGGCAGCGTCCTTTCGGCGCTGCTGTTACCCTTTCCAGGCCCCTCTTTCTCGGCGCCCTCCTCTGAGCCTCTTCCCGTAGTGCTATTCCCCTTTCGCGGTGCGCGATCCCCGGTGCACGATCGCTTCGGCCACAACTTCAGCTTTGTACCACCGATTTTCTGAACCTCACAACGCGCGTGCTTGAAACAGAGATATAAGGCTTTGAATGATTATTTTATTGATTGATTGATTGATTGATTGATTGATTGATTGATTGATTGATTGATTGATTGATTGATTGATTGATTGATTGATTGATTGATTGATTGATTGATTGAGCGAGCGATCGATTTATTTATTTATTTATTTATTGATGGATTTATTGATTCATTCTTCGTTCGTTCATTGATTCATTGATTGATTTATTGACTCATTAATTCATTCATTTATTGATTCATTGACTGATTGATTGATTCATTGATTCATTGATTGTGGGGTTTAACGCACCGACGCAACGCAGGCGATGAGGCGCGCCGTAGTGGATGGCTCCGGATTAATTTTGAACACCTGGGGATCTTTACGTGCGCCGAAATCTCGAACACACGGGCGTTTTTTGCTTTTCGCCTCCATCAGAAAAGCGGCCGCCGCGTCCCGGGAATCGAACCCGCGTCCCCGGGCACAGCAGCACAACGCCCTAGCCACTGAGCCACCGCGGCGGGTGAGATATAAGGCTTTCGCCTTGAAACAGCTGGGGCAAAAGTAGAACAACTTGTATGCGTATCTCGTGTACTATGTCTAAGCAAGCAAGGGGCCAAACGCTGAAGAGGGGGCTTTTTGTTTCTTAAAGGGAACCTGAAACACTTTTTGCAACTTTTTTTTTCTAAATAATAAATGGTTGGGGAAGGTAGTCAACAAAAGCATCCAGTACTTAGAATAGGGGGTCACAAAGTACCTCAGCCAAAAATTACTGCTCTATTCCCATCAGGCAACTTAAAAGCCTGCTCAGAAGGTTTTTCTCTCTTTCACGAGTTTCGTCGTTCATTGAGCGCTTAAATTACGTCGTTATAGCAATGTAGGGCCTATTGGCCGCTTACTTTCTGCTGCAGTAATAAACTCATTCGATAACCACTTTAGAAAAGATCCACAAAGCAAAGCAAAAACGGAAAGCGGATAGTTCTGCCGCGACGTGCAAACCACGCAGTGCCGCTCCGTGCTGTTGATAACTGTAGCTTTAGCAATGCTTCCAGACGCGAAGGAAGGAGTGAAAGCGTTTATCAGAAGTGTTGCAGTCTCTTTAAAGGGAGGGGAGGGTCTAGGTTTAAACCTTTCGGGCGGATATGTCCTTCCTTCCAAAAGTCCTTCGGACACGCAGCAAGGCCCACACTGGTACGTTCCGAATCTTCTCTTCGTGCGCATGCGCGCGTGTCTTTGTGATCACGTTATTCGCGCTCGCAAACAACTATATATTTCTCTCGGTAACGGGGAAACTGGCTCTTCGAACTGTAGTGATAGGTTTCAGATCCACCGAACGAGTCGCATTCCATGCACGTTCCCGGAACAAATGCGCATTGCGTCCCACTGGACCTTCACTTGAGGCCAGTTGGCGAGAGATGCCGAGACAGATTCCAAGTCGACGCCGGAGAAAATCCCCGTCCGCTTGTCGCACACATTACTGCTGCTGGACAAGCGGGGAAACGCAGCGCGTTCGCTTCCCGTCCACGTGATGTGAACGTGCGAAATACGACAAGTGGGCTTCGCCGCGTCGCTCCGGAGCTTTGCAAAGAAGCCATTCAAACGCGACGGAAGGAAACGCATTTTGTTTGGACAGAGTGTGCCTAGTGATTATTTGCCTAAGCATGGTTAACAGTGCGTTGTTACGTCATCTCTATCTTTACCTTGCGCAACGGACCGCTACTCGCTGTCATTACATGATTTTTGCTGAATCTGTATTCGAGAGTAATTTTTTTGTATGTGTTTTACGGGCTGAAGCTACACTTGAGCTGCGAGGCGCGTCGTAGTGCAGGGCTTCGGACTAATTTTAACCACCCGGGCATCTTTATAGCGCGCCAAAATCTTGACACACGGGCGTTTTTGTTTTTCGCCTCCGTCAGAAAAGCGGCCTCCGCTGCCGGTGTCGAACCCGCGTCCTTGGGCTCAGCAACACTGCGCCTTAGCCATTCAGCCACCGCGGCGGGTTTGTATTCGAGAGTCATGGTCAGAACAGCGTTTACCGTAAATTTTCGAGAGAACGCCCACTCTCGAAACATCGCCCACCCCTTATTGAATTTACTCAATTTACTGAAAACCCCAAGGATCGCCCACGTATCGAAAGCCCGGAGCCTTCGAAAGCCTCCGAAAGCCCACTGCGAAAACTTTCAGCGGCCACGAACACCGCCGATGTCTCGATTTTGAACAAAAGAGACACAACCTGTCCGGCGTGACTGGCAAGAGGAGGAGGGAGGGTTAGTAGAGGGGAAGAATAGAAAGAAGGAAGGGCTAGTGGACGGGAAAAAGGAAGAGCGGGGAGATGCCGTCTTGGCATCGTTTAACCAGTGCGGCATCTCGACAAGCATCGATGGTTCTAAAGACAGCGAGCGCCCGGCCTCTGCAAGCACGGAACCTGTGAGGGGAACCGAAGCTCGGGAGAGCATAGGGGACGAAGCGCTGCACGTGTTCGACTCTGGCAGCAACGCATCGCCCGATATCTTTAGCGACGATGAGTAAACAAAATAAACACGAATCATCTATTCATGTTTTCATGCAGTCACTTATTTGTTCTTTCTGCAGTTGACCCGAAAGTTCACCCATCTGGAATTTTTTTTTACTCGATACCTCCGCAGTTTCGGTCGGCGGTGCGGCCACATTTCTGTGGTTTATCGCACCTGACCCGCAAGTTCACCCATCCCGTATTTGTCGCTTGATATCTCTGTAGTTTGGGTGGGCGTTCGTTCGGAACTTTACGGTATTTTCTTAGGAAATAATCTTCATTGATCGTGCAAAAAGGGCATTAAAACACACATTGGCTTATATGGAAACGTCGGGCAGACATTAAAAAGGTGTGATGATTTTGCATTTTTCACAATCACGTGGCAATGTATTTCTTGTGGCAAACCCACAAGAAATACTTGGCCATCATTAGGGACTCCCAACAAGCCTGTTGTCTGTAACAAGCTGGCCTTGCACCATTTCAGGCCTTCCCCGTGCTGCAACACGTTCCCGAGGACACTGGAATTTCGATCATCTGGACCCCAGACAATGCTGGCCTTCCAGAGAATGAGGCGGCTCATACCGCAGCCCGCGATCTCCTCACCCGGGCGCTTCCATCCGCAAGGACCGACACCGCCGGGCGCCGGGGGAGTTAGGATCTGACCATCAGATCCTAACTCCCCTCTACAACTCCCTCTTCACGCTCTACACACACACACACACACACACATACACACACACACACACACACACACACACACACACACACACACACACACACACACACACGCACACACACACGCACACACACACACACACACACACACACACACACGCACACACACGCACACACACACGCACACACACATACACACACACACGCACACGCACCAGAAGAACATATCCTACCCCACACCACAGTCTCTACAACCACTAAGCTCACATATATCGGCGTCTACAAACTGAAACTTTCTACAACCATACTATCCTCTCCCACATATCTCCGTCCCTTTTCCCCCACAACTGCCACAATGTGGTACCCCTCTCACAATCTACCACCTTGTGTATTCATGTCCCCACTACCCCCACCCCATTCACTCCCCTTTCCTTCAGCAGTGGGAGCCTGCGCTGACCAGCTCGGTGCCGGGACATCAACTTGCCCTGGTGCAACGAGCCCTGGATTCGGCGCAGGCCCGCGACCTCCTGGACACAGGAGGCTGACCATGTCCCTTTCCCAACATGCTCAACATCTTTATCGAGTATGTTTACATGCTCAATAGAGATGTTTTAACCACCGCCACCACCACAAGAAATTAATAAAATAAACAATAAGATAACGTTAACAAAACCGCAGAGGGGGGCAGCTTGTTCAAATGCACTTCGAAAACTGCGCACTGTTTTCAAGCCACAAAAAACAAATTCGCTAAACAGACGCAACAACACGCGAGCATCGCAGGCTGGTGCTCACGTCTTCTTCCCTTTTTGCCGCCCACAGACTTTACAAAAGCACATAACGGTTAATAAATGTATACAACTAGGGTCAGTGACAATCGAAGGACAGAGGGGCTTCAAACTGGCGCCTTCGTTTACATACCGCTGTGAGGGCGGACAGACGTGCCAAATGCCGCAATTCCCACGAGTAATAAAAACCAACGGCAGGGGAGGGAGGAATGGAGGAGGGCACCGGAAGTCCTCCAAGAAAGCTTCTATCCTTAAAAAGAAAGAAGATTGAAAATAGCAGTCCAAGGCTCAAAGATTGGTCAAACACCGCGCCCGCATTCCCCACACCTCAGCACCTCTCAAGGGCCACTTACCCACGCAGGAGTTTGCGCCCCCCCCCCCCCCCTTTTTCACTAGACCAGCAACCGCAGGCGTGCGGTCTTCATCGTTACCGTACTCTTAAAACTCAGCCTTTTTTCTGTCCGCGCAGAACTTCAGAGAACGCCCGCATTGGCGGCATTCTAAACACGCAGTTCACTTTTACCCCATTCCATTCTTTTTTTTTTTTCTTTCCCGAAGCCTTGCCCTTTGATCTCGTCCGTTGTTGTTGTTGTTTTACACAACCGGAAGGCTCTTCCGCGGCTCTCTCAATTGCCGCCGCCGGCACGCAGACGGGGAGAGACTAGACGCAAGCGCCGCCGGACGCACTTACTGTTCACACAAGGCGGTGGTGAGGCTGCCCCGGAACGCGTACACGTGCGCAAGAAATTCGCCGTCGTGCATCCCGATGAGCATGCTAATGTCCATGGGCCACCAAAAACTATTTGCATGAGACTCGCGCTTTGTTTGACTGTAGACTACAAGCGCCACGCCCTTTCAAGAGGTGGTGCTTTTCACTAGTTGTTTTTGTCCCGCATCCGCCTGATCGCTGCATTGTTGTTTATTTCTTTGTTCAGAAATATTTCAGTGTGCTGCCGCTATCTCACAAGCAGGAGGCTGCGGGCTGCTTTCTTTGAAAGTTTCCTTTCTGCGGTCGCAGAAATCATATGATTGATTTTGTGTGTGTGTGCGTGTGCGTGTGCGTGTGCGTGTGTGTGTGTGTGTGTGTGTGTGTGTGTGTGTGTGTGTGTGTGTGTGTGTGTGTGTGTGTGTGTGTGTGTGTGTCACAAACTCGAGCGTACGACGTCTAAAAGTACCGTATATGTTTTTTCATATTATTGTACTGCGCCTAATTCTTGTTACAGTCGCCCGATTCATTTAGTTTCGATTCTATTCGCCCCCTGGAAAATTCTGGAACTCTCTCGAACGAGGCGGTGGTAACTCCGTCTACTCGCCGGCGCGCCGGCAAGAAAATACAAAAAAGGGCCCATCTCCCCGCGAGGGGGACTCGAGTAAATGCGTCGCATAGGGGGCGGGTGTATTGCGTTAACGTTTAGTGTTTTGGGAGTTGGTGGTAGTGAATGCGTTGTATCAGCAGCTTCTTGACGTAGTTTGAATGAGTCAAGGATATAAGGCGCGTTCGTAGCCTTTCATTCTGTGTAGGTTTTGTGGCGCAGTGGGAAGAGCACCATGTACCTTGCGTTCCGCCCACAGGTAGTGAATGCGTTGTATCAGCAGCTTCTTGACGTAGTTTGAATGAGTCAAGGATATAAGGCGCGTTCGTAGCCTTCCATTCTGTGTCCGCTTTGTGGCGCAGTGGGTAGAGCACCATGTACCTTGCGTTCCGCCCGCAGGGTCGTGGGATCGAAACCAGGCGCCGGTAAGTATTATTTTTTATATAGTGTAGGGGAGGGGTGCAGACCTGTTGTTGAGAGCGAGGAGGGTAGCTTGATGCGGGAGAGGAGGAGTGGGGGAGAGGGCGCACCTGTTGCGGACGCCGAGGCACGACAACGCCGAGTGACATCGTGAGTTAAAGAAATGCTCTACATTTAAAATAAACCTCCGCCGCTCAGCTTTTGCCGAAGCTTCGAGGGCTTTCGAGGGGCCGAGCGTAGCTTTGCTAGAGTGTACTAGAAGTTTTAGAGTGGCCCGACCGGCCGCATGATAACTTTAGCTGATAACTTTTTGAACTACCTACTGCGCACATGCGCAGTACTCGAATTTACTACCAATGAATAACTGTTTATATGAATTTGTGCCTTTGTGTTCTATTTTATCGTTGTGTATACCGCCTCCCTAATGCTATTTTTGTTTGCGTTTGGAAAGGGAGGTCCCCCTGTCGCATTTTTTTTTTCATGAGGCCTCCTTCTGTAAAACCCTGTTTTTGTAAATACTGTACTGAACTACTTAATAAAACAATGTCAATGTCAATGCTACCACCCATCACACTCTTGGCCTCCCGATCTCACTCCTGTCTTGAGGAACTGAACGGAAGTTTGTCCAATGAGATTCAAATTTCCCGCCTCCGCAGTGCTCGCGCGCCGCCTGCCTGGAACAGCGCGGGCGGTAGTTTGTTTCTTTTTGTGCTTGCTTTCATACCGCACGTGCAGGCGCCTTGCTGCCCAGTTTGCAACGCGTCGTTTTTGGCTGCCACTTTTTTCGCTTACTGTCATAAAAATCAACCCAACGGGCGTTCCTAACTAAATGCACGCGGGTGCTGCCGGTTATTTACACAGATTTTACCTTAAATGTACCTGCAGTTTTCTTTGCGCTAAAACACGGGGAGATGTATGACAAGCGCCAGCGGTTCAGGAGTTTCGAACGGTTGGGACTATATAAACCGCTTGTTTTTCGAAGCCTCTGTTTGGGTCCGTTAATCGGTAACGCCCTGGGGTTCTACTTGGGTCCGTTATCACGCTGCGCCGCCTGATTGCGGCAGTCGCTTGGCATTGTGACAGCGAACGAGCTACGACGACAAGGCGAGCCCGTAAGGCGCTCTGCACTCAAAAATCGAACGACCATCCGTCTAGCGACTACGGTGGTTGAAACGCTCGGCTTCCTCCTGAGGCATTCGTTCGCTGTCATTGGGGTTGTAGGCGTTCACAGAGTTTCGGTGAAGGCACGGTCACCATCATTGAGACTAAGAAAGCTTCGCTTTAAATCCAAACTGCTTCCACCGGGTCGGAGAGGCGCAATCGGATAGACGTCGGCTGGTCGGTTTCATTTCCGACGTGCACGGGCGCTTTTTTTTTTTTTTTTTTTTTTCTTGGGGCGCTTGATGTGTCTTCGCTTGTCATCGTTACCATTTTGTGAAAGGCGGTGTGTAAAGTTGGCTTTCCTGCAGTGCGTTTTGTGACGGGGCCGTCAGCATCGGTGAGGCATAGAAGGCTCCGGGTGAAAAAATAGAACCGCAAGTGTAGTTTGGGAACTCAATCTTACCTATTGTATAAGCTCAAAAATAGCCACCAATAATGTGCGAGCCTCGACCAATATCAGTGAGTGATGACGCTTACCGTGCACGGCGTGAACAGGTGGTATCAACAAACGTATAGGTGCACCCACAAAACGTGAAAGGCGGGGCAGCGTGGATTTCCAGCTCAAAAAAAAAAAAAAAAACGCGAGGGATTTGGCGGCAAGTACGTTGTGCTGGAAGCGCTACAGGCCTTCCAGTCTAGGACTTTCGGTTGGCGCATTTGAGATAGTAACTAATAATCACCTGTAGGGCTTGTTGCTAATTCCCTACAAGCATTTACAGCGCAGTAGTGTAGACGGGGACGAAGCAAAAACGGAACAACGAAAGCGCTGACTTTCATCAGCATTTATTAACGGAAACTCAACGAACTTATATACACCAGGAATGACCAGAGAAAAAAAAAACTCAAAAAAAAATACACATAGCCTACTTTCTAATCCTGCACAATACTGCTTATGTGATATGAATGAGACGACGGTTCGCGCTAAAGCTTCCGCTCTTTTTCTCGCGGGGCCAAAAAGGGGGAGTCGGTGCACATCCCTTACACACACTGCCGGGTACCTCTGCTGCTTCTATAATTTCTATAATTTGCTTCTATAATCTAAAATCAAAGACGACTTCCTGATACTTTGCGACACCGAAAAAAGTGGTTTTCGAAATGTTGTTTCCGGGGTAATTGGGAGCTTCCGCTGTTGGCTCGAACCGCTCGAGGTCGCTCACGAGGTTCCATAGAACGGTCCTTTTAATTCAGAATCTTGGCGTTGTGCTTTGTCCGCTCGAAAAATTGGAGAAAACAAACCGCTGCTGCCGTACCAGCCCGCACATTCCAAACCCTGAAAAGGACTGTCGGAAGTTCCTGTTTGTCAAATGATTTGAATAAATGTTGCTCTCGTTTTGTGAATCCTGACCTCAATAAGCAAGTAGGCCTGTCATCAGCGGGTACACTTCCCGTGTCGTATAGTGTCGGTCGCGTCGCGGAGCGTTGTAACAAGCATTAAGCTGACTAGCGCACCAGTCGAAGGCAAGCCCATAAATAGTTCAGTAGAGTGTGGGCTTGGAATAGCTGGTGTCAGTGATCCATGACTTCGTAAATCACAAAAAGCGAACAAAGAGGATTCGACAGACGAACTAGCACAAGCGATAATTTCCAACAGAGGTTTATTCAGGCGGGTGCGAATTGTTTCCTGTCCCGTTTGTGAATTCGATTCGTGCCTTTCTGATTAAACCTCATTTGGAAGTTAACGCTTGTGCTCGTTCGTCTGTCCAATCCTCTTTGTCCGCTTTTTGTAATATACGAAACTGTGGGCCATTGAAAGACATCAGAAGAGAAAGGTCATCGTTATAGCCTCCATTCATAATCTTCCCCTCCGCCGAAAAAGGTTTCGACACCGGGCAAATTACAACGTTCTGTCCTTTGTTCCTAACAAATTACAGGCCCCGTGCAAACATGTTAGTTAATGAAGGCACGAGGGCACAACCCTCTCGCTCAAAGAAACCTAACCGATTGTTCAATGCAGTGGGGCTGTAGTTTAGTGAATACCCTTGACCGGTGACAAATAGTATTAAAGAAGAAGATTTGGAGTAGGGTTTTTGCTATTGCCGGCGTCGTCTGGGCCATCAGAATGCCTTGCGGCCCGCACCGCTGCTGCTGAAGTTCTCGTACATTTGAGGGCAAGAGTATTCGGGGCATAATTTTCAGGTATAAAGATCGTTTTATCCAAAGGGGCAAGCTGGACGTGTTGGTGCGTGTACATTTTTGAGCAGCTTCACGTTCAGCAGTATACGCTGTGTCGGTCCTCCCCCCCATTTTAACAGCAAAGCTGGCCTTGGTCGCGGCTTTCATTGGACGAAATGTGGTAGCGATGTCGCAGCGATGTGGCATAGCCTAACAAGGAGGAGAGCGAGAGACAAGCACGCATGCAGCACGTTGAAAGAATCCTTGAAGGAGGAGCTAATAAGCAAAGCTCTTCCAATCTACTAAATCCGGTGCGTGTGCGTTTGTGCGTGTGTGCGTGTGCGTGCGGGTGCGCGTGCGTGTGCGTGTTGTGTGAGAGCCGCGCGGCGTTTGCGCACCATGTCAAAACATTCCAACCGAAATCGAGAGTGCGACACACCTACCCTCATGGCAGTGTGATGGCCCGACGTAAAATTTCTGCAGCTGGTAAGGGGATAGCAGAAGAGCCCACGGTATCATATACGATACTTTTATCAATTTTTTACTGGTTTGAAATTTCATTTCGCTTTTTGCGCGAATAAAGGCACATTACCCCCAGGTAAAGGTACAGACGTTTCTGAAATGTTTGTGTGCCTGGAAATATGTTTGGGCTTTCTGGGGTTAAGAACCGAAGTTTGGGTCCTTATAAAGATGTCTGCTGACAAACAGTTTGCAGATACACTTACTTCACATTTCCACGTTTTCGCGTCGTTTTGTCTTGCGCACACACGCACAAAAACGCCTAAGCAAGCTTTGCCAATCGCATTTCACCATTCGCGATTTGTGGTGACAAATCGTAGTGCGGAAAATTTTCGTGTTGACGATAGCTGCTTTCACTTTTAAGCGGCACTTTCTTTGCGTTATTAAGCAATTGCTGATGGCGTCAGTGGTTTACTTGTGTTCTCAACCCCGAAATATACCGTTATATAGGCCAACCCGTCCCCACACTTCAGCCGTCTTCGTTGACCTGCACCTACAGCACTGGCTACGCGTTTGGAGACGGCACTCACTAACTCACTCACTCAGTCGTTCGCAAAAACATGCGCAAACAAGTGAGCTCTTCTGTGGTCTTCCTCTAGCCCGCATTCATGAAAAAGAAAACGCTGCTTTTGCACTTACGTGAATACTCGCTTATACCCTTTGCTTCAGTGTGAATGCGTCCGCAAAACCTCAGTAGCTCTCGGGGTCGAAAATTCACGTACGAGAGAAGGAAGCGAATGGAATGGCTTTGGTCATCGCTATAGAAAAATTGCAGCACACGCACGTGAGCCTGCACGTGCATGCCCACTTTCGGACACGTTGCATCTCGAATGTTTATATGGCCATAAGGGCTCTGACTCTATACCTTTTTTTTATGCAGTTACCAGTAAGCTAATTATTTGGTTAAACAAGCAGAACATTAATTTATGTACGCGCACAACAAATGGAGAAAAAAAGACCTCTGGCTTTAAGGAGCCATGAGCACACGTACACGCTTAATGCGATAATAGCAAGGAAGTCACTACGCGTCACAATACTCTGCGCCGAAGGATATCGGGCGCACTCCATCGGGCACATTCAAGCGTTCTGCAATCGGTAGCTGAACACAGACACACGGGTACCCCGGTGATAAACAGAAAAACTGACCGTTCTCTTCACAGTTCCGAAGTACCTCGCTGCGCGTATCCACCACCGTCCGGGGAGCCCCTCCGGCCGCAGCTCTCGTGTTGCAGATCATGTTAGAGGGTTTTACTGTACGGTGTGTTCCGTACGTTTGGTATATACCGTGCGCACCGGGAGCCGACTGCGCCTGCGCGCGCTGGCACGGCGAGGAGCGTCACGCGTACCCCCCACACCGGAACGAATGCGTTCACATGGCGCGGGGCGGGGGCGCCCCGTTAGCGGAACTAAGCCCCCATACCGGTACGAATGCGCAGGGCCCTGTCGGGTCCCGGTACATAAGGTGCACAGGGAACGTACGGAACACACGGTATGGTAAAACTCTCTATGGAGTGCGAGTGCGCAGCGTTAATCACTCGGGTCAGTCAGCTTTCCTCGATTTGAAGCGGGAAAAAATGGCTGCGGCTTGTCTCAGCTAACCCTGGATGTGCAAAGCAAAAGCTTGGCTTAGTCTGGTTGAGTCTTGGTTTCGCTTGGTTAACCTTTGATCTAGCTGTATTATTGGCCACATCTCAAAGCCGTTCGGTCCAGTGCAATGCTCACAGGAGGAGGCCCAGCGAACGCTGCGTTCATTCACGGCGAACGCGCCGTTCCTCTTCGCCGGGCGCGAGACGAGTCACGTAGCCCGAGACGACCCAGCGGCGCATGCATGGGATGCTGTAGGGGTGGTCGGATGCCGATCAGCTGATCGGCCGCAACCGCGGCGGCAGCCGCCGCTCGTTCTGAGCAGAACGACTGAAAACGGAGCCTTCGCGCAGCGCCGAACGCGGGCCCGGCGAATCACGCGATGCGCTTCGAGGGGTGTGTCTGCGGTCAAAAGGTGAAATTGCGCATCCACCGCGAAACCGCTGGACGAAAGTAGTAGAGCTTTGCTTTAGAAAATTACGGGAGACTCTTAGAATTTCCTAAGAATATGAAGGAGAAAGCCTAGTTCGACCTTCTGTTGAACCTTCTGTTGAACTTTGCGGGCGCGTCCGTGACCACTGGACCAGCCCCCTGGACAGCCCGCTCCAAAGCTCGCTCTGCTCGTTCGCCATCACCAGGAGCCTCCTGCTCGCCGTCGGTACGCTCACTTCTCAAGGTAGCTCGTATCGCATGTGTGGCAGCGGCGTAAACTCCTCCTGCACTGTTTCCCTTTCCCGGCGCACGCTCCTATTTTTATACCTCACAGTTTAGCTTTAGTGCTTTATTGATATAGACAGTGGAAAAGAGGTGTACTGGGGATATTTTAAACTCGTTTGGGAGTTCACCAGCATACCACCCAGTCCGGGGAAAGGGGAAAGGGGAATGAAAGGGGATAGGTGAGAACAAATGGGGACAGAGAAAGAGGGAGAGAAAGAGATAAGGAGTGCGTAAGGCTGGCCGGCAGGCATTGGGCTACAGCCGTTGTATGAGCCTGGTCTCCTTGAGGAAGGCCAGGACAAGTCGGAGTTCTTCCTGCTGGATGGAACTGGTGCCCGTCGGGAAAAGAAGGCCCATCAGGATGTGACTGTGCGTTCCATGGAACATAGATCTAAAGCTTCCGCCTAAAAAGACGCCACAGTGCGGCACAAAACAAGGAGGGACATAAACAGCCCTCTGGCCTCGAACTATTTTGTCGCGTAAAATATTAGCATTTATATACGGCAAAAGCAGCGAGCGCGCACGGGAAGAGGAGGCTATTAAAGCTATGTCCCGTTTTGACACCGTTGCGGGCACCAGCGGGCACCTGACACGTTCGCGTTGCAGTTTCACAAACTTTTCTCTCTTCGTGATTTTAATGCGTAGCATCCTTTGCCGAGTACACCCCCAGCCAGGACCGTGTAACGCCCTGCATTTCCACAATAATGCAGATTTGGCGGACGTTCCACCTTTAGACGTCAGAATAGCGTAAATTGAGATAGTTGGTCGAGCAGAATTTTGAAAAATGCAAATTTTTCATCGTGTCACCCAGGAATTCTCGCTGGCTTTTTGTGCGCCACTAAATTTCCTGATTGGTTCATATGGAGAGCGCCGCAAAATTTGCAAATGCCAAGGAACCTAAATTGTATACCGATGTTGGTCCGACCCACTCGATATTTTTCTGTTCACTCTAGCCGCTCCCAGAACCGTTTCACTAACTGTTCCCGGAACCGCTTCGGAACGGTTGCTTCGATTCGTTCCGGTTCACGTTCAGTTCCAAAATGGCTGAAAAAGTAATGGTTCGCTTCAGTTACAATTGCGAGCGAAATTTCGGGTCGGATCCGGTTTTCGTTGGGTTCCTATTCCGGTTTGACACCCCGGCTTTATGGACGTGACGTTAGTGACCGTGTGGATGTCCTCACGTCCCTTAAGTATGTATGCATAGATGTTCGTGGTGAATTAGGAGGTTGGTGGATCGTGCCTCAAGATAAAATCTGAGAGGATGGTGGCCACGCGGAAAATTAAGTGCACTGCTTTTCGACCTCCCTTCAACCTCAGCTCCAGCCGCAACCTCGCCCATCCTCAAATTCGTTGGCTGATGTTGAGGTCGAAAGCCCCGACCTCACCCACTCGGGACGTCATAGCGCTTGACCACACCAAAAACCTCACCACACGAGGTAAGGTTGAAGATGCGAGGTCAATTTCAGGAGGTTGTCCACGCCTGACCATTTAACCCGGCGCAGTTGTCCCCCCCCCCCACCATAACCTAAAGGTATATTTGTCGAAGTATACGGTTGCGGGCTACGTCGTCAAGACAAACTTTAGCGTTAACTGAATCATGGTTATCTCAAGGTTAAGGCACCTCTCCATTACATTCTATTCATCGAGGCTACATATAAGCCGCGTCGAAGGCTTCTCTTCGTTTAACATCGGCATGGCACCCTGCCTCCAGCAGCTCGTAATGTCTCTTGTCTGCACGCAGAATTCACATCAACAGCCAAAACCAACTTTGGACTAGTCCACTAGTCCCCCACCCTACTTCCTTCTGTCTCAGCTCCTTATCCTTCTCCACTGTTACTCGCCCTCCTTTACTCCCCCTCATCCACTCTCTCCATCCCCCCCACCCAAATCCCCCCCCCCCTCTCTCTCTCTCCTCATTCTCGCTCGGCCGGTTGAGGTGTCGGCGCCACGCCAGACAGTTACCGGCCTCTACTCCCCATCCCTCACCCCCCAACAATCACTTTCTTCTTCTCTGAAGCGACTAGTGCCAATGTACACTAACATTACGGATTTTGTAGTGCCCAACGTGCTATCGTAAAAAATCTCGCGCAGTGGTCACGGTTCTTGCAGTAATGCGCAGAATTTAGCTTAGATATCCATCACTCACGCGAAGGACGTCCTCGGAAGGAACTTGACACCTCTGGGGCGCATTTATCATTGGTGCAATCCAACAATGACTACACAAAAACGAAATGTAAACGATCCAAAAGGCATATCCTGTAGAAAAAGAAAAAAAATACCGAGTAGAACTATACGCAGAGTCCTTGCATGCGAAGTTCTTGCGTTCAATAATGCCGTATCAAGGTATACCTTGAAAGTATTTCAAAGCACCAACGTTCACTTTCTATAAAAAGCGGAAAAAACATTCATACACAAATAATCAATAAGCGTGACTTTCCCTCAGCACTTCGCCGCCTGCTGCCAAGGACAGCCAAATGCCTCGGCGAAGTCACGAGAGTGCGCAGTGCTGAATCGGCAAGCGCCCGCCAGCGCACCTTCCTCGCCGCACAGAGCGTGGCACCAGCGCAAGTAGAAAAGCTTGCGGCTAATTATGCGGCGAGCCGTGTCTTCGACGACTTCGTGCGCCGAGCCCACTTCGGTGGTGCGACCGATGCGATTCCGTCGATGCGCCTCAGCGGACACGGATGCCACGTGCAGAGCCCAGTCTGCGAAGACCAGGAGCAGGCCTTCCTTGACTCCGACCTGTCTGCCGAACAGCGCCGACGCCGCGTCGCGTACGCAGCGCACTCGGCGGCCCAGGGGGGTCGACTGGCTCGCTGTCCCAGCTTCGCGGCCGAACTTGCTGACAAGCCAGTCCAACAGCAGCCGGACGCCGACAGAGGCGTAGTCGACGCTCGCCACCGAGTCATCGGCAATGAACGCGTCCGCGATGAGGAAATTCGCCGGCACCGCGACGAACGGCTGGCCGTCTAGTTGAAAGAAGGCCATTTCGCCTTTGAGCTGTCGTTCCGCGGCACCCTCGTCGAAGTCGACGCCAACGTGGTCTTGACTGGCGCGGACCACGTTCAAGAGGAATTGCTCGCTGTAGCCTGTCGGAGCATCTGCGGTGCGCTGTCTCCCTCCGACGTCCGTGAGCCGGCTCTCGCCTGGAACGTGGGAAGGTGAACTTTAACAATGCATTTGCTTCACGAGGGCACTGCGTACGAAAAGATAGCAACCGTACGACCATTCCCAGCTCCGCCAGAGGAGTTTGCAAATAAACATGTCGAATCGTGTGCGCTTCGACCGTTGAAATCACTGCAGACGCTGACCTCGATTTCGAAGGCAGCAGCATCCTCACATTTATTGATTTATTTCATTTATTTATTTACATAATACTGCCGACCAAATGGTCCAAGCAGGACGGGCAAAACAAATGTCCTTGACAAGGCTGTACATTGGATCGGTCGCTGAGCAGACCGATCCGTCTGCCCAAACGATGAGCAGACGGAACGAATTGTCCGAGGGTGGGGTAGGATGAGGCTTCCATGGCTACGCAGGAATCTGTATACATGGGCCGAAACAGTAAACAAGAGGCAGCAAAACACCATGAAGTCTACTGGATAGCGCCTTCGTTCCTTTTCCACGAAGTGTAGGTTTACTTGTTCAATCAGTAGCGTCATCCCTGGCGCTTTCTTCTTGCTGTGATAATTTTTCCAGAAGAGAAATTATCGTTTCCCGGGCATCATTGTCTGAATCTTCAGAGGAGGCGTTCAGGCCACTGTCATCACTGTCATGCTGCTCGACGTAATCAGGAAACTCTAACACCACCCGTTGGCTGTTTGCCACCGCTGGGACAAGCAGGTTGCAGCCCAGTCGCCTGGCCGGTGTCTTTGTAACGTGTAGTGTAATCGTGAGGTCTGGCTTTACGACGACGGAGTACTTGATGCTGGGCGCTTCATGGTAAATTATGTGCAGCAAAATTAGGTTCCCATTGGTTTCGATAGCATGCCAGAATTTGGAGTGCATGCTACTGACACACACAATAAAAGTTTGGTTTGCTTCCTGCGAGTGATCGGTGACAAGGATTTTCGTAACACATTCGTGGTTCTCGGGAAGACGACCGACGTTATCAAAGAGCGGTGGTGTGCAAGACGTTTACGACATCTTATATACCAAAAAAAGACATCCCCCTCGCGAGGGGCACGATCAAATGCACGGCATTTCCGAGGGGGTGCGCCGGCAAGTCGTATCTCTCGATCGCGGGACCCGTGTCGCCATCTTTCGGAGGCGCGGGACAACTTGTGGCGCTTTCGAAACAAACCAGAAATGAGTGAAGGATATAAGGCGCGTTCGGTGCAACGAAATCTGTCTCGGTTTCGTGGTTCAGTCGGTAGTGCGCCGGGCACCTTGCGTTCCGCCCGCGGCGTTATGAGTTCGAAACCGGGCGCCGGAAACTGTTATTTCTTTTATAGTGTAGTGGCCTGGCTGCGGACTACGACAAGGCGCGCCTGCGGACTACGACAAGGCACGCCAACGCCGCGTGACATTGTGAGTTACTAAAATGCTATGCATTTAAAAATTTTACACGCACATACAACGCAATACTATAGTAGGACTTGATTTCTGGCTAGTTGGCTCATGATGTACGACAGATGTTGGTTCATGATGTATTGCTTCTGTCGTACAGCAATACTATACAATGCAATAAAAAAAATGGAGTAACATCAACTCGAAATTCGCAAGGAGATATACGAAATAAACAGGCCTTTACATTTCCGTACAGGCATAACAGGGTTTTCAATCCAAATAAGAATAGAAAGCGCGGTAATCAAGCCCAACTTAGTGAAGCGTCGCTAAAATCAAAAACGTCAATAATTAAAAGCTGCTAAAATGTTCGTGTAGGGCTTTCGTGAAATTTCCACTAAAAATGCTTTCTGGCAATTTGTTCCAGCCGTCTACCATGCGTGGAAAGTATGAAAATTTGAAAGTATTTGTTCCGGCAAAGTATAGGGATAAACTATGGCTATGTGTATGTCGCGTTTTCCTTGTGGATAACGGACTAATGAATAATGTGGGTGACAATACAGTCGTACACTTAATTAGAGATTCTAGAGAAGCTAAGCGCACATGAATGCAAATGTGCGTGCATTCATTTACATTCACACTTTACTTCTACCATTTGACTTCAACACTTATGCACAAACTTCGACAGTGACGGATATGTGACGCTGCAGTCTTCTGCGTACCGAAAATTCTCTATACGTGAATGCTTCTGCTGCGCACACGGTCGCCGCCAAGCGCACGTGGTGTCGTGTCCAATAACAGCTGGACAGCGGAGAGAACTGTTCCTTTGCATCATTCTGCGAGCTTCTCGAGTTAACAAAGTAGTGATAGTACAGCATCCGATAAATCTCAAGCAATAACGGCGCACTCGCACGGAGCACGCTTAGCATTATCAGCGCGCCCAGTTGAGGCCGCTCACGTTGAAAAAGCACAGCTTGCACGAACATCCGCGTGCAGCGCCGTCTAGAATCGAGTTGCAATATGCACTCCGTTATGCAAAGTAGACAGCCCAGCTATTCCTTTCAAAACTCCGGCCTGGTCCCAACCTTTAAAAGCTCCGCCCTGTAAAGCGGCGCGGGGCGGCTCCGATTTTCTCGGTGTTCTGTTCTTCCACTGAAATCTGTTTGCTACGTGGTTTGAGGGCGGCTCCAGTGCAGCTTCGCGCAAGCCCAAAACAAGTAAGCGAGGAAGTTCACTGTAGCGAAAGGAACGCACCCTTCTCCCGACTGTCTGACTGACCGGCTTTGTTTACGTGCGGACGGCGGGCGTAGTAACAGACATCGCCCCCATTTAGCGTGTCATGAGCGTGTCCCTCATGACAATGTTTACCGAGATTTAATAGACTTGTCATATATATTGCTCAAAAGAATCCTATAAACATTTTGGCCACATTCTACAGAATATTTCTATTGAGTTTCCATTACAAATTGGCCACCGCGTTTCAATTAAAAGTCTATAGAGCCAAGTCAGTAGGCCTTATTGGTTCTGAATGTATTTCTTATGAGTTTCTTATGGGGTTTTTATCAAATATATTCAATATGTTTTCTATGCAATTCTTACTGAGTACAGTAGCAACAGCGTGTTGTTGCGTGGAATTCAGGTTTGAATACAGTTTCTGACGGATTTTTATTAAATTTATGGCAATTATTTTTTATAAAATTCCTATTGAGTATAGTCGTAACATCGTGTTTCGTGTAAATAAAGCTTGAAGAGAATTTTTGATGAGTTTATAATAAATTTGCCTGGATTAGCTTTCTTAAAATTATTATTGAGTATGGTCGTATCAACCTGTTGCGTTTGAGTCAGCTTTGAATACAGTTTCTGACGGGTTGCTATTAAATTTTTCTGAATTAGATTTCTATAAAATTCTTTTGCCCAGTCATCACAACCTGTTGCATATCAGCTAGGTCTGAACAGAATGTCTGATGAGTTTTTATTAAATTTATCTCTATTACCTTTCTATAAAATTCTTATTGAGTATAGTCGTAATATCCTATTGCCTGTGAGTCAGGTTTTCTGGCAAGTTTTAATAGAGGAGCTTTGCAGGGGCTCGAACTCTCCGGTGGTGATTTCCGCCATCCCAGGCGCCACCGCTCCCAAGTGCTCCCAAGACGAAGTGATGGGACGTCCATCGCGCGATCTTGGTTGGTGAGGCGGGGCAGGCGGCGCTATAGCACCCCACATATATGCACCGATAAGCTACCAGACCTCCGTGGGTGGGCTATAGAAACGCAATACAGTCTATTGAAACTCAACATAATGAAAGTAATAAGATTCTTGCTGAGTGTTCGGTATAAAAAGTTTATTGCCTGTCTAATGACCGCAGTCCACACATTCGGAGTTCAAACGACTTTATAGAAAGGCAATACAAAGTTTGTTAAAACTAAATATAGCGAAGGCAATAAAATTCATGTTGCATTTTTGCAATAAAAAGTTCATTGATTTTATATTGGCCGCAGTTTTTAAGATGGGAGATTTGGTTCACTCTATAAAAAGCAATACGAATGTATTAAAACTCAATGTCTTGAAGGCAATAAAAAGTTGGTTGAGGTTTTCCAATACAAAGTTTGTTGACTTTTTAACGAGCACAGTCTATAAACGATGAGTTTAATTGACTTTTTATTGACTATAGAAACACAATAGGGGGTCTATTAAAACTCAACGTCCATTTTCATGAGGGGTTTCAACATTTACGAGTGCGTTTTAGACGTGGAAGGTGTGTCATCTGTCGTCGATTATGTTTTTTCTGTGTATGAATACGGCTGCCGTGGGAAAATCTTGTCGTCTTGGCTGCTCCTATCGTCCGGGCTAGAGCGAGCACTTCGTTCGGACCGAACCCCCCCCCCCCCCCCCCCCCCCCGTGACTGTGGCAGCATTTGACTGATGCTGGCCTGGGGACGTCATTGGTTCATTTCTAAGCTTTGCTACCGGAGCATCTAATGCAAGTGACTTTGTGGCTGCGACGCTACCCCTATGGCAGCCATAGTTGGGTGGGGCTTCGGTCGCTACGCTGAGCCCACGAATGGGCTGGGTGTGTGTGATTGACACGAGAACTCGGAAGAAACTCGGGAGAGATATTGCGCGGCCGAGTTGAACTCGTAACGCTCGTTTTGACGGCTGCTGCGGCATAGATCATGGTTCACGGTCGCCGTAGCAGGCATATATATCTATGCCGACAGACATTTTCTTTAGCGGAGGAGGAATTTCAAGCCCTTTTTTTGCCTCTCGAAAATACTGTGCATTGGCTGTGCAGCCATCTGACACCCGACCCCTTTTGCGACGACTTTGAGGCAGCTTTCGCTTCATAACTTCCGCGGAGCAAGTGCTGCGCGCGCTGCGGTTTTACGTGACGGACACCTTCCACGGAAGCGTTGGTAGCGACCGCCCGAGCGACCGCCCTCAGTCGACAGTCAGCCGGTGTGTGCGCTATAGGATTACTGTAGACAAGTCTTTCGCCTTTTTTTTAGGTGGTTAGCCGGACATCGCAACCCTACCATGCGTTTATCTGTCTGCAGCCCGAGCGTACGCTTGACCGCTCGATGGAAAGAAGGTTTCCATTTAGTGGCCGTACGTACTTCCGTTATCGTCTGCTAGCAAACTTTCCGATGTGGCGTTGCATGACCGTGCGCTTCATTTATCGTCAGCGCGGCAGGCGGTTTTCTTGAGGCGTTTCGTGTCACACCGTTCTTGCGAAAACTTTACTCGTAGGATGGTATATAATCAACGGCGTGTGTCTATTATCGGAGGTGCTCTTTACGCATTTCAACGGGTTTTGTCCAGCGTCTTTGTGGTCTGGCTGGAAACGGATCATGAAAACCCTGTGAAGGGAAGATTGAGACCGAAACAAACAGCGTGACGCCAGAAGAAAAGTGAAGGTATATAGTCCATAAAAAAAAAAAAAAAAAAAAAAAAAACCAACGACTGTGGAGAGCTTCGTCGAACAAGAACTGTGAAGAGCAAAGTGAAATAAAGGAAACAAATTTGAAAAGCTGTGGTTGTTGCTATTCCTTCCTTCGTAGCACATGGCCAATTGGGTGACTTACCCGCAATTGAGAGCTTTGAGGAGCGAGTGGGCTCCATTTTGAAAATTCACAAAACTGTGAATTGGAAAATAAAAGTTGTAGAATAATGCGTGACACGTGAACGTGATGGCACATGAGAATGACAGGTGCACACCAGCTGCGCAGAACCACGATTACAGGGAGGCTGCGCTGTGTGCCAGTCTTCTTGCTGGCGAGTTCACTACGAAATGAAAGAGAATAAACTGATGCAAACGCGGTATAGCAGAAAAGAATCCCGCCGAATGCCAAAATTCATGCCCAATGACGAAGAAATAAAAGCGAGGAAAAATACTCAAGCGCAATATATCAATTAAGAATTACCGCAAGTAGAATTATCAGTTGCTAATAAGTATCGCAAGTACAATGTATCAGTTGTTATTAAGAATCGCCAAGCTTTCACCTTCAGATCACGTAAGCAGGCTGAAGTGGTTCTAGGAAATTTCGTATCTCAAAGTAAACGGATGGTTTCGATAGCACCGAGCAGCCATTCCGTTGAATGTGGCGTGTTTCCATCACTCGCTTTCTTTTTTTGCCCGTCGGCCTTAGTCACGTGATTGCATTGTCTGCCACCGACGGCAGAAATGGGCAGAGACGGCTGCTTAGGACGGCAAATTGCAAACAAAAATCTCGTAAGAACGCCTAAAATAAAAAATAAATGAACTTTGTAGTGTAATACAGATTATTAAAATAAAGGCACGATAAAGTACTGAAGTTGGATTTGCTTGCCCCCAGTAGCCACCGGTGCAACAGCGGAACGAGAGACAGCAGTGAAAAACGCGCCACGCCCTGGTCGCGCCTCCTTGGAACGCGCTGCTCTGGACCGGTTACGTCACCCCAATAATCAACAAATAGCATGAATTGCATTTTTAAAGTGCTCGAAATATTATCATTCCGTTACGTGGGCGTCGCTAGAGCTCGTTGTTTCCCGAGTTTGGCTCAATCTCGGGCCTTTGGGATAGCACCCCAGAAGCTGCAATGGGCGCGAAGACAACGGAAGGAGACCAACGACGATCCGGCCGCAGCCGCCAACCGCCAGGCGGAAAACGTAAGACGTTGGCGTGGCTGCAATAACGCTTCCTCGGCACCACTACGGTGTTTGAACGGTAGTTTGTGGCCATCCAAGAACCCACAAACAGCTTCACTGGTCATACACCTTCACAGGGTGGAAAGAAGCTGGTTTGCTTTAATGCGTAGCATTCTTTGCCGAGTACCACTACAGCCAGGACCGTGTAACGCCCTGCATTTCCACAAAAATGCAGATATCGCGGAAGTTACACCTGTAATCGCTGTAGTGGCGTAAATGGAGATAACTGGTCGCACTAAATTTTGAAAAACTAAAAATAAGAAAATATAAAATAATTACGGGAAAATGGCGAAACGTGTAACGCCCTGCATTTCCACAATAATGCAGATTTCGTGGAAGTTCCAAATGCAATCCTGATAATAACGTAAATGGAGATAAATGGCCGGACAATTTTTTTTTGAAAAACAAAAATTAAAAATATATTACAAAATTACGGAAATAAGCAAAACGTATACCGCATGGAATTTCCACAATATTGCAGATTTCGGGAAAGTTCCACCTGTAATCGTTACAATAGCGTAAATGGAGATAATTGGTTGAACGAAATTTTGAGAAACTAAGAAAATAACAAAAATATTAAAATAATTACGGAAAATGGAGAACCGTGTAACGCCCTGCATTTCCACAATAACGCAAATTTCGCGAAAGTTCTAAATGTAGTCCTGATAATAACGTAAATGGAGATAACTGGTGGGGCGAAATTTTGAGAAACTAAAAAAATAACAAAATATTAAAATAATTACGGAAAATGGACAACCGTGTAACGCCCTGCATTTCCACAATAACGCAAATTTCGAGAAAGTTCCAAATATAATCCTGATAATAACGTAAATGGAGATAACTGGTCGGACGAAATTTTGAAAAACTAAAAAATAAGAAAAATATTAAACAATTGCGGAAATAGGCAAAACGTATAACGCAGGGGATTTCCACAATAATGCAAGTTTTGCGGAAGTTCCACCTATAATCATTATATTAGCGTAAATGAGATAATTGGTAGAAAAGTTTAGAAACACTAAAAAATAAGAAAAATATAAAAAAATACGGAAAATACGGAACCGTGCAACACCTTGAATATTCATAATAATGCACATTTCGCGAAATTCCCCCTTGTAGTCGTTATTATAGCGTAAATGGGGATAAATGGTCGGACAGGATTTAGGAAAATCAAAACGTTTGGCTGGAAAAAACTCACACTCAAGACAAGCGGCATAAGCATGCTACGGATTAGTCGATAATTCTCTGAATTTCTGGTGAATTTTTTCTTAAAACAACAGCAACGCATTTCTTCCTGCGCGTTACAGACATTTCGTTGCAGTTACAAATTCTGACTGTTCTCCACGAATGGCTGTCTGAAGGCGATTGTGGCAACTGCCAACTAAAGGACGGCCAACGAAGATGTGTGCCTGAAGACTGGATTGTGTCGCAGCCATACCGTAATATGAAATGAGCACTATTTTCCCCCCAGGATGGGAAAATTCATTTATCAGTTTGCTTACCAACGACAGCAACGTTGAGGACCATGAAGTCGCTGGCGTTGATCCACGCCATGTCCGAATAGACGGAGCTGTGGAGGGCGCCGTGCTTCAGGTTCTCGACCATGCCCCTGAAGGCGCCAGCCGTGCCGTTCGGTATCAAGGCCGTCGCGATCCAGCGTGGCAGCAGGTCCTTGAAGAAGCTTGCAGCCACGCCGAGGCACGTCTCGACGCGTTCGGCCAAAGTCCGGTTGCGGGCGCAGTCTCCCCGGAAGATGTAGGCGTACTTCATCACCTGCGCTAGCAGCACCGCCGACGCGTACATGCAGGCCCGCCTCAAGCTGCCTTTGGAGAGCAAGGCTATGATCTCGGAAACCTCTCGCATGCCCCTCGTGTACACGACACTGAACGGTGCGTACACGCGGCCATCGCCCACCGAGTTCAGCGCGTGCTCCCAGATGACATTCGCAAACATTGGCTGCAACTCTCCGAGGGCAGCCCGGACGAAAGGGCCCGACCTGTTGACCTGCGAACGCCACTCGTGGGCCCGACGGTCCAATCTCTGTAGTTCGCAGCTCGCGTAATCGTCGTCAGTGGAGTCTCCGAACATTGCGTTCAACTCCGTGACTGCGTTCAAGAATTCCGTGACCAAGGCGACGCTGCCAAACGTTGAGTTCAGAGTCTCTCCCACGTCCAGATAGGTAGTGCCACCCCTGGAAAACACAGAGGCCACGGACGCCAGGCCACTCCTAAAGCTGTTGGCCACGACGAACTCTAGCAAGCCTTGAAAACCCGTTTGCTCCGAACTCTCGTTCCCAGGCGCTGCCCGGCACGGGTACAGGCGCATGGCGTTTATGACGTCAGCGACAGTCGCGTTCTGCTGCCCGCTCGCCTCTAGGAAGGCATGGCAGCTACCATAGAAAGCCGCCATGTTACTCGTGCCGCCATTCGTCTCGTGGCGACTGCGTTGTGCCAGATTGCCGGAGGGGGGTGGAATGCGGAGGAGCAGGGCCTCGTGGATCCGACGCGTGTAGGTGCGCATCATCTCACGGCGGTAGCTGCTTCTGCGCGGGTTCCTAGCGCGCCAGTTGCCGCAGGCGAAGCGTTCGAACTCGGAGCAGGGGTCGGCCGTGAGGTCCATCGAGCCCGCCATGGTGTGCACGGCTCGGACGCAGGCTGCGTTTCCGGTGCAGGCCGCAGCGAGCTGGTCGGGAAGGCGCGTCTTGTTGCGGGCGGGCTTCCGCGGCAGCAGGAAGGCGATGAGGAAAGAGAGGAGAATCAGCACGGGGATGACCAGCACGGGGGCCACGAGCGGCGGGAGCGTGCTTTCGCAGCACCGACCACCACCGCCGGAGTCCCTGGGCGCGAAACTCATTGGCCGTGAACGGGGAGCTGCAAAATAGGCCATGCATTTTTAGTGTGTGGGCGAACACACCTACAGACACTGCAAAGGAAAGTTTGAAATCCACCTGAATGCAGCCGTACGGCTACCAAGGAAAGCTATTCGTCGTGGTCCTGGTCCAGGTCCTCGTCCTGGTCCTGGACCACGAAGAATTTTTCTTCAACCGCAAAGTTTCTGAGAAAGCTGTATGGCTTTCCTTGGTAGCCGCACGGCTGCATTCAGGTCGATGTCAACCTTTCCTTTGCAGAAACTTACTCCACCTTGGGGATTTCCCTTAAATCTGTTCCCAACGCGACACTTTGGAAAAACCCTAAATTTCTTTTCTACCGAGCGCTAACCGTAACCTTATTGTGGGCTTTCTTAGAAGGTGTTATGTGATTCGTGGGAAACTGGCCCACTACCTATTTAGCATTAGGGTATAGCGTTTACGACAGAAAATTCGCAGCAGCTTTCGTACCATAAAAGAGTGGGAAAGATATTTCTGGCGTATTCAGGTCCGAAATCATCGCTGAACCGGGACAGGCAAAATAGAAACCAAAGTGATAAATACCATTCCACCCAAAAATGTTATACGAGTGAATATAGTATACGATGTTTGGTAACCACCAAGTGCATTACGAAATAGCAAGAAAATTTGCTGCTAAATAACGGAAACCTTGTTACAATTTTACACGACATCTTTTTGATAAGTACGTTTGATTTCTCGCGCGCACGATAAATCTGCCGATAACTGTGAAGGAAGCCGGCTGAAATTTCTAAACCGACTCGCTTTTAACTGGTTGGATAAAATTAAGGGCGAAATATCCGAGCTACCTCACTCAGGTGCCCGAAACCTCTGACCTGACCTCAACGTTATTGAATAGGATGGGTACAGACGGCGGTTCGACGGTACTAAAGCACCCCACTAAAAGGACGTCCACCGGCGTTTCGCAAAAAAACTGTGGTTGATTCCTCTGTCATAGGAAACGGTAAAACACGACAGTAAGATGGGCAGCGAGATATGCAGCTGAGCATGATTTGCGGGTAGGCGGCTGTCTTGTGGGTGTACTTGGCGAGCGACGTCCTGCTGGCGGGGCGCTTCGGCAAATGTCTACTGGCGTCAATACCGCGACGAATATGACGTCAGTGAAATCTTCGGGTATTCCGGCATAAAACACTTTCCTGTTAAAATATAAAACCCGAAAACGAACAACCCTCAGTATATCGCACTCCTTAGTACTAAAGGTTGCTTCCCCGCAAAAAGACACTGTGTGCAGGGGTGCACCCTTTACAGGTCACTTGCTTCGTCATACTGGCGTCATTTCCGAGACGGATATGACGTCAGTGAAATCTTCGTGAATCCCGGAATAACACAATTTCGTGTTAATAAAATGCAGAGTCTGCCCCTAAGTACTTCGCTCTCCCTAACGTAGCGTAACGTACCCTAACCTAACATAAGATAACGAACAAAAAGCAGACATTTATCACCAAAAATTAACCTAAGCCATATAAAAAATGGAGCAGGTTCGCGCTAATGGCGCGAAGACTGGGAAAATGGTTTTCTTGGTTCGGCTAAGTTTATGCGTGGTTAAGCTTGGAGACTCGGCAAAGTTATTCTGCGTGGTTATGCTTCGAGACCTGCTCAAGTTTTCGGCGTGAAATCGCCTAGCCCATAAAGGAGCAATCAACACTCGGTCACTAAAGCACGTACAATGTACGCGTGCCAACTTGATTTTCGCTGAAGCTCCAAAAGTTGCGATGAAGCTCCTAGAGTTGCGGGGGGACGCAGCGGGCAAGCGTTTGCTCAAAATTATTAGACAGTTTTAGCTGACCGTTTTTGACGCTCCGCTATGCTGCCGACGTCCCGCTCAGCACAACCGGAGCGTCAGCAGCCGAAAGGCTTTTATCACAGAACAGGGAGGATTTCTTTAGCTATGCGATAACCGTATCTCCCTCGACGGGGAATGATTCGCGTGACTGGTCGTTTCACGTGCGCGTGAAAACCAAAACTTCATCCTAAAGGAAACATAGGAATTTGTAAGAATACCATGTTTCTTGGCCTCATTTAACCTTTTTTTGTATACTGTAGTCGCTGACATGGTATAATTTTTCTAAATAACAATAAAGAAGCCGATAAACTTGGAATAGCCAAGCCAAGGCTGCCTTTCTCGGCGCTGCACGTTTTTCGCTTCCGTTCAAAAAAAATCTTTGAGGTGTGTGGCCCCATTGCCTATTCGGAAGCGCTTTCGCGGCTTCGTCGCTCGTGTTTCAACTGAAGAAACGAAGTTTGCCGTAGCGCGCTCGCATCGCGGGGGCAGCCATGTTAAAATTCCGTAGGGTAGCGTAAGCTGCCGCTACGGTTTGCTAAGAGGCTCCGGTTAGCGGAGCGGGGCCCCGCTCCGGTATCTCCGGTAGCGCGCTAGCGCGCCACGCATGCGCAATGGCACTCCCGCTTGCTATCGGAGCGGAGCGGACCGTCAGAAACGGTCAGTTAAAACTCTCTATTGTACTCGTTCGGCGGCCACCGTTCGGCTTGTGTTGTCTGGCGTGTGGGACGCTAATCAAGAAGCTGATTAATGTTATTGCTTCTCGGCCATTTGGCTCCTTTCATTTTGGCATTCTCTTTAGATTGTCCCTAACTGCACCCCTCGTCGCAGTCACCCCGACGTGTTTCCAAAGCCGGGCTTGTATCAGTTGTACCACACCTCCGACTAATGGCGACACGAGTCCCGACTGAGCGCGGCGAGGCAAAGCTACGGTAAAGCTTCGGCACAGGCTCGCGTGATGATGTTATCGCTCGGCGAGGTTTTCCTGCGCACGTTTGCCGGCCATATCACCAGCTTAAAGGGACCCTGCGATACTTTCGATAAGCGCTTTCACTATTTCCTTCGCGTCTGGAACCACTTCGAAAGCTATAGTTATCGCCAGCACGGAGCGGCACTGCGTGATTTGCTCGTCGCACCAGATACGCCTTCTATTTCTGCTTTGTTTTCGTGGATTTTTTTTAAGTTGCTATCTGAAAGCGTTCATTGCTGCAACTTAAGGAAAACCGGCCAACAGCCGCTACATGGCCTTAGTGACGTAATTCGAGCCGTCGAAGAACGTCAACACCGGGTAAGAGAGAAAAATCTTTTGAGCGAGTTTACAAGTTATCTGATGGGCATAGAGCAGTAATTTCTTGCTGAGGTACCTTGTCACCCCCTAATCTAAGTACTGGGTGTGTTGGGTGACTGTTCTGCAAGCATTCAAGATTTCAAAAAAAGTTGAAGGAAGTGTTGCAGGGTCCCTTTAAACAGCATCTCTGTTAGAATTATAATTCAAATAAAGATAAAAAATTAAAAAGTTGCACGATCCAGACTCCAACCACCGCCCTTGGTATCAGAAATCTAAGACGGAACCTCTATGGCAGACGGAACAGAATGACAGACGCTGTGCCCTGTGCAAGGCTAATCTTAAATATTACAATGTCGTCGGACGGCACTCTAGCCAGTTTATTTCCTGCATGACTCTAGCCAAGGGTGCAACGCTGAGCTGGAGCGCTGTCGAACGGTGCTCTGCCCACTGCGTATTGAATCTGTAGAGCTCGAAATCCACATGAGACTGAGATTCCCTCATCGTCATAGAAGCCTTATGCTGCTCATATTGTTGACATTGTGAGAACACTCCATTAGAAGAATTAGTTTCTCAAAAACGTTTCTTAGCGCGTACACGTGTTGTAAATTTGGTAAACCAACAAGGACCTATCAAAAATTATGTTAATCTGTCGTACAATCTTATGATTTCTTTATAAAATTTACCGCAGACGGCCGGACTGGAAACATACAGCTGCAAGTTGTACAGCTGCAATTGCAGCTCCGATTACGCCCCCATTACGTCTCTCACGTGTATTCACAAAATATAACCTGACCAGCTATAACTTCGTTGTCACGCGGCTTTCATTTGTGGCATTACACGGTGTGGGACGGTTTCGTTCACTTACGAGCACGTTGGAAGGACGAGCAGGCGCGCTGTGGCCCATCCAAAATGTCGGTGGTGTTATCCATCAGTGTCGAAACCATGACCCGCGCTTCCTTATTCTTTTTCGGTGGTCCTTTATCCTTTCGATGCTTGGAAGATAGCCGAGTCGGGGTCGGTTGGACGCTACTCTGGCACGCTGTGCTCATCTCACCCGAGTCATCGCAAGCCCAAGTTATCTCCGAGGGGGCCTCGGAGCTCTTCTCGGCGGCACGGGGGCATCCGCCCGATGCAGGTTCTTTGCCAATTTTCTCCGGCGAATTCCTACCCAATTCCTCCTTGAACATCGCGAGGATGCTGCTCCGCTGGGGACTTCTGACGCCAGCCATCTCCCTGAACACCTGAGAGATCCAGGACCGGCCTAGGGGCCTGGCCTTGGATCGAACGGATGGCGTACTATCTGAGAACAGCGTCGGGCATGTCTCTGTCGCAACACTGGCTGAGACGTCGGCGTTCAAAACGTTGAAGGCCTCTTCCTCCGCCAGTGCGAGATATTCCATTTCCGCGTGGCTATTGGCCCCTGCGGCAGTGGCGGTTGACGCCTCCGTTGCTGAACAACGTTGCTCTTGTTGCGCAGCATTGACAGCCAGGGTGCGGGTTGCGACCATCACGTTTGATTTCGCTGAGGGCTCGTCTCGGCGCGAGGAATGGTCTCCCAGCTTCTTCGCCGGAACCCCTGCCCTGTTGTCCTTGGACTCGCGAGCAAGTGTGGCGGCGCTACTCTGAGTATGCTGGAGTGGGCGGTAACTTGGTTGGCTCGTCCCAGGCTGGCTAAGCTCTTGTGACCTGGCCTGGTCTCGGGCAGTGGCCTGCAGCTGGCTCTGTGCGCAGTCGCGCTTTCCATCCAGGAGTTGGTCTTGGCGTTTGCGCTTACCGCTCCTGGATGAGCCGAGGGAATGTCTGTGACCCGGACGAGCAGAGCTTGGGGCAGAGAATCCCAGGTCACGACGGTCACTTAGGTGTACGGTAGCAGACGAGCCCGTTCTGGCGTCTGCGTCGTCCTGGATTTTCGGTACGGGGGCGGGCGGGTCTTCTCGTTGCGGGAGGCTCTTCTTCCGCCGCGAATTCTTCCTGACCTTACTCCTGGGCGGCCGCAGAGTAGAGGTCACATGCGTTGGGCTACCTTCTTCTACGGGGGGCACGAAGTTCCGGTCGAAGCTTATGGCCTCGTTCCGCCCTAACATGGAGCTAGACAGACGCGCTTCGTCGCTCTCCACCGAGCCCGTCAGGGTCTTGACCATCTGCGGATCCTGCTCTCTGATTGACTTTCGGATCCTTTTGCCGTGGTAGTGCCGCTTTTTCTTGGAAGGGCTCATCGTTAGTTCGAGCAGGGCAAGAGAAGTGAAGGGAACCAACAAATCTCGCTTCTTCTTCCCTTTTTTCAGCACGTAGGAGCGTGCTTGTTGTGTGTGCTTCTTCTTTTCAACAAGGTGCTGCCCCGCATGGAAGAGTCCGGAATCATTCCTGGAAACTTATCTATGAAAGAAAACGTCATTTTTATCAGAACATAACAAACACATCATGGTAGTAAAAATGGTCCTCTCCTTGTCATTCAATCATTAGCCATCAAGAGAACGCAGAACATTACAGGTCATAGCTTTATTCGCACCGCGTTTATACCAGACTTGGCAGTAGTGAAATTACAGTAATTGAATTACAGTAATTAAATTACTTTCTGCTGTAATAAGTAATGTAATGAATTACTTTTGAGTGTTGGTAATTTAGTAATGTAATAAATTACTTGAGGCCAGTAATCTCATGGAAATTACTCAATACTTTCCCAATTACCTTTGACTGCGATATATCCTGTCCTCTTCTCTTACTGCATAAAAAGTTGGTCAAGTAGAGTTCCAGTTCCCAGAGAATCTCTGGGCATTGGAACTCTACGAACGCAAAGGAAACAACACTTCGATGAGAGCCCTTCCTGCTTTCCTTGCCTCTTCGTTCCCTTTTCATGCGTTCCGGGAATGCCGTGGCGACAGTCAATCGGGTTAAACAAAAATGTGCAGATTGTGTTCTAGGCTTCGTTACACTGGCCAACAGGGACACCTTTCTGATGCCCACTTTGAATCGCAGCTCCTTCTGAGATGTAATAAAGATATGTAACATATCAATGTATAGCACTGGACTGTAAATAAACTGTACATAAGTTGGTGTATAAATAAATATTTTTGAGATTGCAGTGTATATATACATGAGTGTAAATAAAGTGTATATGAGTTGGTAGTGTATGGGTGATGAATTTTTGTTGCAGTAATTTCAAAGTAATTACATTACTTTTGAAAAGTAATGGTAATGTAATGTCATTACTTTCGGCCACCTGTAATTTCTAATATAATTTAATTACATTTTAGAAAATTCTACAAAAGTAATGAGTGATGTAATTTTATTACTTTTTAGAAGCAATTTTGCCATCTCTGGTATATACTCTGTTAAAAATTAATACGTCATACAGATTTAGGTTATGAGCAGGTACCCTAATCTTGCGCCTTTTTCACACCTCAGTCTCGGTCGTACTGCACTCAGCGGATATTCACGCGGCCTGCCCTTAGCCTGCCGCCCCTGCTCATGGTTTTAAGATACCAGACTAAAAACACCGAGAAGCGCCAGAGAGCTCGGGGAATACTCGCCCTGAGAAAGTAACGTTATAGACGAATTTCCTGAGGAAATCTGTTTTGTGCATGATGTCGAACCGGAATGTTTTCGGGTTCAGTTCGGGTTCGGGTTCGGTTTCCAAGCACCATTCCGTTCCGGCTCGAACCGGTTCGAAAGAAAGAGCGGGTTCGGAGGAAAAAAAATTAGCAGTAGCTTAGCTCGGCTATGCCAGGAAGTACGTAGCGTGAGCTAAGGTTCAGCTGGTTATTTTTAGCTTTCCTGGTTGTCTAGGTTTATCTTGCTTATCATACTTACGGCTGCTTCAATGACACACACACACGGTATACGCATTATGTGACACATGTATATTTATCAAGCGGTCCCGGCGCAGCGTTACCAATCGCCCCAGAGCTAAGCTGGTTCCACAGGCGCACGCCAGTGTTGCTGCGACGCACGAGCTATCGGTTCCACACCTGGCCACCCCTCGCATGATCATCAAGTGGACCGGGGCGCCACGTGCCGAACAGAAGTCGGCGAAGACGCTGAGCGCGTGCGGTGTGTGAGAGACGTCGGGCAGCAAGCAACGTTCTGTGCGCCGTGTGACGCCACTTCTCCTCGCGCATGCGCGGCACGGCTCTCCAGGAGCCACGCGAAACGGCTCAACCTCGGCCAGAGTAGCTCACGCTGCAAAAAAAAAAAAAAAAAAGGAGTGTTTTCTTTTTGTTTTACTTTCTAGTGCTGCGTTTCCGTTTCTTCGTTTCTGGGTCATGTCAGTATAAAAACAAATTCATAAGGTAGGTTTTATTATGTAACTGTTGACTTGGCCAACTTAACTGTACAACCCACTGCAAAACATTTCCCATCGGACGAAGCCGCTCGCAGGGGCCTGGAAATGCGCAATGTGAGGAAGATTTTTTTCACTAAGCGTGATGCCACAACTATGGCGAAGGCGCTCGTTTTAATGGAACGGAACCACCTCTGGTCCCTTCCAGATCACTACCATGCCTTCCTACGTTACATAGACCCTGAGCTCAGGATGAGGCTGGGCTGCCAGAGGTACTTCCGCGCCGATTAGAGACATTATATCACCGACTTCGTCTCAACGCAGCGCTTACGAAGGCATACCTTTTTCGACTTGATGTCACCAGAAATCCTTACTGCGACAACTGCGGGTCGCCGGAAACCGTGAAGCATTTGCTGCTGGAATGCTCTGCATACATACACGCAAGATGCAGTCTTGCGCAAAAACTAGAGCGCCTCAGCCCAGGACCAATGACCTTGAAAGTACTTCTTGGTCCATGGCCATCTCCACCAGCTCAACGCAAAGTACTGGAGGCGTTGTTCGACTATCTGGACGAGATTGGCGTCACTGCAGTGATTTAGAGTTTAGAAGACAGACTTTGTAATCCCACACTACTCACAAACTGAGTGTCATTTTCTTGTTATTTTTCTGTCTTCTTTTATTTCTTCTCTTTCTTCCTCTTTCTTCTGCCCTGTAATCTATGGGGCCTTTTCTTTCCCCTCCCCCTTCCCCCGCCGAGTAGCATGTCGGTGTCTCGCAATTCCGGCAAACATCTCGGCTTTCTTTTTTAATAAAGAGCCTTCTCTCTCTCTCTCTCTCTCTCCCATCGGACGTCACCGATTACAACACTAACTGTGGGGGGGGGGGGGGGGGGATTGGCGAAGCTTGCCCCAAATCGGGCAAGGCTTGAACCAGAGTGAAGCTGCAGGATTCCTTTCTATGCAAGCACTGAAGTACACACCAGCACGCATTGCATTAGGTTTGAAATTGTTTATTTACATGTTCCGTCGTCGCTTTTCACTGTGGTAGAAGTAGTCATCGTCGTATCCACCTATATCGTCGTCTTCCTCATGCATGACTGGCGGGCCCGGATCGTTTTGTCCGCAGGCTTTCACATTTCCCCCGAAGTGTTGTTTCTGCCACCTTTTTCACCTCATCTTGGCATGTTCAGCTTACTCAACTGACCGCAACCAGTTCCTCACAACGCAAGTACGCCCGACGACTTCTGCAGAACATGTCGAGTATGTCAGAAACGACCCACAAATGTTACAGTAAAAACAGAATGCGGCCCTAAAATAGGTCTTTACAAAGTAGTGTGATGGCGGATCGTCACCCCCTCTCTAGATGACCCCTGAATCGCACCCCTTGTGGCTCTCGAACGGTTCCTTACGGATACCCGGATGATCATCGTCTCAGATTACAACCGTGCGTGTGGTACCCCTATGGGCGTAACCAGACATAACGTGCTTAAGAGAACGCTCAGGTGCAGTGAAAAAGCTTTATATGAACCCGCTTCCCGTACCCTTATTCCCATATCCCACAACCGGGCCTTTTGGCCTCCTCCTTGTAGTAAAGTCGCCCATCCATCCATCTCCCAGAGAGTGGAACGCGTCAGCACGCGCTAGATCCGGCGGCAACCGGCTCCGCGAGCTGGGCTTCTGTAGCGCGAGCTGTCTTGTGCTCCCCCTTTGGGGTGCAGAAGCACGTGCACTGTTTCCTTGTTATTTCTTGTGAGCGCCACGTGCAAGCCTGGATGACGCCGGGCGCTCCTCAAGAGGGGCGTGCTCACGTGCATGTTAGACGGCGGAAGTATGACAAAGTTTTCTGATGACGCCGCACACCGCACACACGCACACGCACACGCGCACGCGCACGCATGCACCCCCCCCCCCATACACGCACGCACGCGCACGCACACGCACATGCACACACACGCACGTATGTTCTCCAAATAAGGCTGACAATGCCTTTGCATTTAAAAAGACCTGCTTGGTCTGCTACGCTTTTCACATACCTATAGTTTCAACGGCGTATTATCTTTAACACGAGATCATTAGCAAAGTAGACATGCAGCTGACCGGGTCGGGGTCGACCTCCGCCTGTCAAGCGTGGCAGGCGGCCTTTAGAGAGATTTCATTTTCCCCACCTTCCACCTGCTCACAGACTGGCTAGAAGGAAGCGCACCAGAATTTTCCAGCGCTCCCGGGGCGCCGCCATTTTTCCGCGATCGGTGCGCCGACACGTGGGCGTTTCCTGGGGGCTGCGGGAAGAGCAGCCGCTGCCCCGGTTCCCTACGAGCGTGCTCCCTGCAACAAGCGTGCTTATAGGGCGCACAACACGCAGAACAAAGCACAACACGCGAAGGGTTCCCTACAAGCGTGTTGCACGCTGTTCTCGCCGAAATCGTGGTCTGTGAGCCATTTTTCTATGCTGCCCTTTAGGACTCGATTGCTAGCCAACTTTCCCGCACTAAAAAAAAATAGTTGTGCGCTCCCCCTTCTCGCGTAGCCGCGCTGCAGTACAAGTGAAGGGTTGACTTCCGCTGGTCTTGCGCCCATGAATCGCACACAGCTAACTTTGCGAGAGACAACGTCATCGAGGTCAATAAACGGGCTTATAAAAGAGGCGTGCGACAGCACTTGTTCTTGCAAAGCTGCTCGATTCGAATTATATTTGGTTCAGCCTGAGGACCCATTCGCGGCAGCACTCTGGGCCCCCAGAAAATCTATTAGGTGATTAGACTGGATCAGGAAACAAGCTCGAGTGGAAGATGCCATAATTCAAATAAAGAAAAACAAACGTACATGAGCTGACCACGTAGTGAGATGAAATGACAGCCGGTGGGCCACCATAGTCACACGGTGGATATTGAGAGATGGGTATAGAAGAAGGGAAAGGCCAAAAACTCGATTGAGATGCGAAATAAGAAAATTCAGAGGAATGGGATTGGACTCGAGCAGCGGACGACAGGAACGGGTGGAGGTCATTCGAAGAGGCCTTCGTCCTGCATCGGACCCAACTAGGCCGCTAATGATGATGAGACTTGGCGCATGCATACGCCTACTTCATCGGGATATTTCTCGCGTGGAGATATTGCGCTTGCGCTGGTTGTTAGAGAAGTAAACAAAGGCACAATGACGCTCGACCGGGTAGCTTCCGTACATCGCTAATTTCACACAGGACACGGAGACTTGCACGCGGGGTATTTTTTTAAGCAAGTGGCTGTAAAAACACGGGTACAGCAATGGACCGCAAAAGGCTTGGCACGGCAGAAAAGAGCATCAAAGGTCGTTATCTCGGCGAGGATTACGCACGGCACTCTGCATTCGCGATCTGCGTGCAGCATGGGCATACCAGGCATTCAATCAGTTCTCGGTCGCCTTGAATGCGTTGTCTGGTGAATGGTTAGACTGTGACGTGATGACACGTCAAATAAAAGGAAGCTGACAAATTTTTGAGCCAGTTTAGGCGCCCGAGTAAGCCGCAGTATACGCAGTCCAACGCGAGCGGCGGCTGCTGTTCCCGCAGTCCCCTAGAAGTGCCCGCATGGAGGCGCACCGATCGCGGATAAACGTCGGCGCCCTGGGAGCGCCGGAAAATTCTGGCCTTGTAGGAGCTTGCTAATGAACCTTCAGCAACAAGTAACAGCAAATGAATTATAGTAAAAGTACTAGCTTGGTGAATTCACAAGCAGCGGTAGTGGTCGCTGCTACTCCAAGGCCGCAGAACGGTATACCACAAAGGCAAAGAACGTGTTGAAGAACGCTATCGGACTTCCTTCGCATGAAATCAGTTGATCACCCGCCGCGATGGCTCAGTGGCTAAGGCGTAGCGCTGCTGAGCCCAAGGACACGTGTTCGATCTCGGCGCGCTTTTCAGATGGAGGAGGGAAAAAACAAGAACGGCCGTATTTCGAGATTTCGGCGCACGTTAAAGATCCCCAGGCGGTCAAAATTAATCCGCAGCCCTCCACTATGGCGCGCCTCATAGCCTAGGTGTGTTTCAGCGCGTTGACACCACAATCCATCACATCAAACCAGTTGATAGCGCGTTTTTTTTTTCTTTCAGTTTAGTTACTTCGTACAATCTTACATTGCATAAATACTTGTTTCGAAACCCTTAGATGAATACAAAGTATGCATTTAGGCAACTATTTATTAACTTCATTGCGAGGTGTCAATATTACTCTATAGAAACAACATAGCAGCGTAATACGTGCATAAACAAGGGCATTTTATAGAGTTTAGGTTGTCGTCACCCCAGAATTCTGCGGCTTTTTACTGCGAAGCAGTGAATGTCTGACCCTCCCCCCCCCCCCCCCCCCCCCCCCCCAGGTTTCGACCCATATTTCACAACTGCCATACCCCTCGTCGCCATCACCGATGCCTCTTTCACAAGTCGCACAATCGGATGACAGTGGAGGTAGCGCCGTTATCAGATGATTGCGAAGAATCAACAGAGGCGCGAATGGACGCAAAAACGACCTCAAACCGCCGCCGCCATTGCCGCTCAAATTCCACCTCGCCGAGTAGGAGCGAATTCCTCGCGGTTGAAGAGCAACTTGCCAGGTTGGAACGCCTGCGTGAGCCCATAATTCATCTTCAGAGTGAAAGGCTTCCCGATCGACACTTTCGCCGGTGTTCACGCCTAAGTATGGGCCCATCACCGGTTGCCGGTTATGCGTGCACGGGTCGGGGTTGAAGGAAAGAGGGCGTGCACGTGCAGCTGAGCTTCGTGCCGCTACCGATGACATACTCGTTGTGCTGGTGGGAGATTTAAACGTAGAAGTCTCACTGCTCAATGCGCCCTGTCATCTGTCCGTAATCAAGAGGTTTGGGTCTGGGTTGATGTGTTACACAGACAGTTAACATGCCTTTGACGGGGGAGGTAAGCGGACAGTCACATGTCTGTCCTCTACTAGAATAAATCTCGATGCCTTACAGCTTTAAACTCGCTATGGGACGGGCGCGTGTCGTTCGCTTGGATGAAGAAGAGTGGGAATTGAAGGAGCGTCAGCCCGAACAGAAGCGTGAATGCGCGAGAAAACAACACAAAGCCACCGCCGCCACCGCCATTACCACCTCAAGTTCCAGCTCCCGGATGAATAGCAACTTGCCCGCTTGGAGCACCGACATGTCCAATATTACTTCTTCAGCTTCGAGGGTTCTTCCACTTCTAAGAACGCCAATATAACGGGTTGCCGGCTTATGCGTGAGCGGGTTAGGATAAGGGGGGGGGGGGGGGGGGGCTATAGGTTTCATGTCCCTTGTGCTGGCGGGTGGTTTAAACGTAAACGTCAAATGGGCCAATGCAATTTGTCCGGGTCCTCTCGGTGGTCTAGACGAATGGGTCAGTGTGTCAAACAAGCAGCAAAACGCCTACGACGCGGGAGTGGAACAGACAGCTCCATGTTTGTTCAGGAAAATAAAGCTGGGTTCTTCCAAGTTTCATGCAGCTGATTGGCTAGGAAGTATGCTCGATCGCAGATTGCAGTCAAACGTGTTTTGTTTCGTGCACTCCGTGGACTGCGTCCAGCTTCGCAGGTCATCCTTCTTCACAGAATGGAAGGCCACTAATTTTTGTGCTCAACAAAACTTTCTGATCGGTTCCTGAGAGGGAGGGCGGCGCAAAATTTGCAAATGCCAAGGACCCCGGACATACCGAAGTCGGTCCGACCCACACGATATTTTTCTCGTTCAAGGAACCCCTTGGGAACAATTACTTAGATTCGATCGTAGCGGTTCGGGTTCCAAAACGGCCGAAAAATACGGTTCGGTTTAGTTCCGTTCCGACCAAAAATTCGGGTTCGATTGCGGTTTCCGGTTCGGTTCCGATTCCGGTTCGACACCCTGATTCCACCTGCTCAGGAGGCACGTGCCGTTCCAGAGCGGAGTGGTCGATCTTCACATCGGCTCTGTGTTTTCAAGAACAAGCGTCGGATCCGTACAAAACATCGCTTGCCAGATCATCGTATGACCTTCCTGATGGCTTCGTGCACCCAGGGAGGCCAAACGTACAGAACCAAGTAGGACCCTTTGAAGCCTTTACAGCACCACCGAAAGCACGGCTTTTACACTACAGCTTCGCTAAGCCTCGGTGAGGCGGCAGGGAGGCCGCACGTGCTATGGCAGAACAACAGGCGGTGGCGCGAGCAGGCCCAGCGGCTGCAAGCGTGGTTGCAGCTAGCGCTCCTTCTACGTCGCAACAAATAGTCGATGGAGCTTTACGGATGGTGACTACAGTGGACGGCGAAGTCATCACCACCGAGGAGTATGAAGACTCTACTGGCTGGCTTCAATGCCACCGGCGCACGCGTGGTCGAGACCTACACCACCTGCAGCAAAATACTACCGGACCAGCTAATTCCACACCCGCAAGGAACAACACTACAGCGCAAGCTACCACGCAGAGAGTCCACCCCACCAAATCTCGACGCCCTCGGTGCCCCAAACTACCCAGGGATGACATCAAAGTCGTCATCCGTCCACGGGACGGCTTGAACGTGGCACGAGTTAGTGACGCCACGCTGAGAGACAGCATTTTGCTAGCTACCGGTCTGGAGCCAGAAACAGCCACTGAAGATCTCCTCCGGGCTAATCCCGAGCAGAACATCCTCGTGGTGAGCACCCCCACTCCTTGCCAGAGCCGAGCGATATGCGCGCATAGAGAAACTCAAGATAGACGAAGCCTCATACTCTACGCGGGCTTACGTCACGACACCCGATGACTCGGTCAAAGGAGTAATCCATAACATCCCCGAATATGACTCGGCAGAGGACATCGTCAAGAGCGTCGTTTACTCGAGAAACCCTACCGCCCTGTATGCACGGCGCATGGGCCGCACCAACTCTGCCATTATTGCATTTTCCGGTGACAGAGTTCCTTATTTTGTGTACTACCGGGGAGCGGAATATCGGTGATATATTCACAAGAGGAAGCACGAAGTCTGCTCGTCATGCGGAAGGCTTGGGCATCGAATGGACGTTTGCCCCTGGCCGGATCGAGCCTTTTGCAGTTCCTGCGGACTTGCGAACCCCATGGACGAGCATGTGTGCACAGTCAAGTGCGCCCTATGTGGAAACGACCACGTCACCGGGGACAAACAGTGCAAGAAACGTTACCGCCCTGCGTTCATTGCAAAACAACGCCACTGGCGAAGAGAACGAGAGCACAGCCGCGATGCGGGGGACGCCAGGCTGCAACGAGATCGCTCCGCCTCCTTCCCAAGACTGTCCCGCGCCGAGACACCTTCAAACACAGTACCAAGGCGAGACGACAACCGTGCTCAAGCCCAACGACAGTCTCGCTCCCAGTCAAAGAAACGAGGCTCCGACAAGGGCCGGGCGGCTCAACTAAGAGACCAGAGCAGCACCAGGACCCCAGCGGCAACCTCACAGGTGAGCTGGGCAGCTAAGGCCTCCCACATAAGAAATTCAGGAGCACATACATTCGCACTTCCCTCACAAACACCCCCCGACACCACCTCTGCTGAACTAAATAGCATACGAGCCACATTAGAGCAGGTTATGGCGGAGAACAGGCAGCTTCGAGTTGAACTCGCACAACTTAAAAGTAGCTGCACCCCCACGACGACTACCGTAAGGCTGCCCACAGCACAGCATTCACAATCCTCGGAATCCAACCCTTCCCCCCCGAAAAGACGTGCCCAGAAAACCGCTGACCAGCGGCCAACAGGACAACAGGCCTTATATGCTCTTGAAGCTAAATTAGAAAAGAAACTCGACCAGCGTTTCGACAAGCTGAATCACATCATTACCACCCTGGCGGGAGCCCTCGCTAATTTCAGAGAAATGACCAGCGGAAAGGTTACCGCCCTGGAATACACCTTGGCGCAAGCGCAGAACAACCCAACTGGGCTCATACATCCGTCCATCTTTACCAGCACCGAAGGGCCACATACTAGTGCCACCATCCAAGAAGTTGTTTCAGGTCAAAACATTGGATAATATGCACCCGAACAGAGATAAGCATCGATACTACATATGGCAATGGAACTGTCGGGGGTACAGATCTAAGCGGGGAGCATTGCAACAACACATTAACCACTTGGTTCAAAACTCCCAATCGGCACCCGATGTCATAGCGTTGCAAGAGACAGCGATACCGGCCAAGTTATCGGGATACAAAGCGTACCACTCATCCGTATCCACCATGAATGCTCCACAAGCTAGAGGAGTAACCACCTTGTTGCATAGGAATATACCGGCTAATCAATTGCATGTTTCCAGCACAGGACCAGAATATGTTTTCTTGGAAATCCTTCCCACATCAGCAAGGCAAAAGCGGAGGCTATACATACTGAATGTATACAGTGCGCCCCGACATTCCCGTAACCTTACACAGCTCCTCCAACAAGCCCTCCACACATCCCACGGTCATCCATTAGCCATCGTGGGGGATTTCAATGCACCACATCCCGCCTGGGGATATGCAAGTCCCACAAAAAAGGGCCAGACATTATGGGACACCATACAGCAACTCAACCTGACAATTCTGACGGACCCCGCCCATCCCACGAGAAGAGGTAACAGTGTCCAAGGCGACACCACCCCTGACCTTACCATCGTGAAAAATGTCTCAGATGCGTGGTGGACAAATACCCTTGAAGACTTAGGCAGTGACCACTATATAGTGGAAACCGCACTCATTGCGGGGCCGCCAAAGTACAGCGGCCGGGAACAAACAATTATCGACTGGGATGTTTTCCGTAATATACGGAGGGCCGAGATTTCAAAAGTAGAAAACTCCGGCATTGAAGATCTGGAAAAATGGGTCGAATGCTTACAGGAACACGCCACGATGGCTACTCGAATCGTACCAGAGGAAGCGAACCTAGACAAGGTCGACTCTCGCCTCCTTCACATGTTGGAAGCGAAGAGCACCCTTCAGAAACGGCTGCATGGGCAGCGGCACAACCGGTCCTTACGCCGTCGGATAGCGCACCTAAACAAGGAGATCGAGAAGCACGCGGCATATCTTACTAACCAACACTGGAATGCACTGTGCGAAAGAATGGACGTACAAATGAATATGCCTAAAACATGGCACACCATCCGCAGCCTTCTGAACCCGGACGGAAGGCGGGTAACCCAGCGTAGCAACCTTCTGACCATCCTACATGCACATCAAGGACAGGGATCTACTTTACTGAAGAAACTGCAGGCGCTTTACAAACAAGAAGCCCCTCAGGAGTCAGCAGACCCATATGCTGGTAACCCCAATCCCGAAATGGACAGGCCTATTACCAAAGCTGAAATCTGTGAAGCCATTACTAAACTGAACACTCGCTCTGCGCCAGGGCCTGGTGGCATCACTAACAAGGTACTTACCAATCTGGACGACTCATCCATAGAAGACCTCACAGCTTACATGAACAATGTATGGGACAACGGCCGTCTTCCTCCTACGTGGAAAAGCGCCCTCATTACGTTTATTCCCAAACCCGGAAAGCAACTGAAGCTTGAGAACCTTAGGCCCATTTCTTTGACCTCGTGTTTGGGAAAACTGCTCGCACATGTAGTGTTGAACCGCCTGCATCGGTACATGGAAGAACACCAGCTCTTCCCCCATACCATGGTGGGCTTCCGGCCATCACTATCAACGCAAGACGTCATGCTCCAGTTACAGCATCAAATCATCGATAACTCCGCTGTATCCCCACTAGACACTCGAGCAATCTTGGCCTTAGATCTGACCAAAGCTTTTAACTCCGTGCAACATAGCGCTATTCTCCACAACCTGAGCGACCTCCACGTGGGCAAGAATGCCTATAACTATATCGCGGATTTCTTAGCGCAACGAACCGCACAACTAACCGTACCAGGCCTCCAGTCGGACCCCATATGCTTGGACAGCCGCGGAACACCACAGGGCTCGGTCTTATCGCCCTTTCTTTTCAATGTGGCAATGATTAAGCTACCTGTTTTACTACGACAAATTCCGGATGTAAGTCACAGCATTTATGCTGATGACATCACGATTTGGACCGTAGGAGGAAGCGATGGGGACATACAAGAACGCCTGCAAGCAGCCGCTGACACGGTTCAAAAATACGTAACTCAAAGAGGCCTCGAATGTTCACCACAAAAATCGGAAGTCCTCTTCTACAACCCAGCTAGGCCCGGCCGGAGACAAAGACATGACCCCAACATAGAAATCCTGCTGCAGGGCAGCCCAATACCCAGAACTGAATGCATACGAATTCTAGGGCTTAGAATACATGAGAAAGGAACCAACACGGTTACCATACAGGCCCTGCACAATGCAGCCGTACAAATTGGCAGACTCATCGCCCGGATAGCCAATAAACACCATGGCCTCAAGGAACATAATCTCCTTCGGTTAGTTCAAGCCTTTATCATCAGCAAAATAACTACGTTACTCCGTACCTGAAACTCAAGAAAGCAGAAAAAGAGAAAATAGACCGAATAATTCGCAAAGCCACCAAGGCGGCTGTAGGCATTCCAATGGCTGCCTCCACAGAAAAATTACTGGAGATGGGCATTCACAACACGTTGGATGAACTTATAGAAGCACAACGCATTGCCCAATACAACAGGCTGGCGGGGACCACAACTGGGCGGGCCATTCTGGAGTCGCTGCATATACCTTTCGCGGACCAGAATGGAACCAAAGGCGTCATTGAAGCGGACCTACGAGACAAAATAAGTGTGGCCCCACTGCCTAGAAATATGCATCCGGAGTACCATCAAGACCGACGGCTTGCCCGTGCGAAGGCGCTCCACAAGCAGTACAGTGCCAACCCAGCGGTATGCTATGTCGACACGGCGGGCTACCCTGGCCAACGTGCGGTAGTGGCCGTGGTGGTAGATCAGCAGGGAAATGCAACCTCATCTTGTTCAATCCCTACGTCCAACCCAGAAACGGGTGAAGAGGTGGCCATAGCTCTTGCAATTACGGGCACGCAGGCTACTACCATCATCTCGGACTCGAAGGCCGCCCTGCGCAACTATGCGCGCGGTAGGATCTCCACCACAGCCGCCAAAATCCTTACGAACAGCGCGACCCCAGTTTCAAGGCACATCCGCCTGGTATGGACGCCAGCTCACTCGTCTCTTCCGGGAACGAGATGGCACATGAAGCAGCCCGAGGATACACGAACCAGGCTGACTTCGAATCCGACAACGTGCCGTCTGTGACGGGGGGGAGGGAGAGACTGGAAACTTACCGAGAGATTACTCAACACTATAGGCTGAGCCGACTGAAATTTCCGGCTGCCCACACTGCTCTAAACAAATGGCAGACAGTTGCTTGGCGCAGGTTACAATCAAATACGTTCCCTCACCCCGCCCTGTGTCACCGCAGCTATCCGGATAGGTACACGGACAGATGCAAGTGGTGCAACATTGCAGCAGCCACACTACAACATATGGTCTGGCAATCTCCTAATAAACCACGGGCCTTTGAACAAGTAATACATATAAGAAGTAGTGAGCAGTGGGAGGCCGCACTGCTTAGCTAGAGCTCTTCCCGGGATACAAGCTGCTGTCATCCAACTGGCAGAGGACGCCGCCAGGGACCACGGGTTCCTGACCGCCGTCTAATGGGACGAAGATACCGGACTTTTCCGCACGGTACATTCGTCTTAAAAGGGATGACAATAAAGTCTGTTCTCTCTCTCTCTCTCCACCTGCTCACAACAGCAGTGCTCTAATCCAGCGCGGGGTTCACAACACTACGCAATGCACCGCGGGCAATTGCCTCGTCTACTTTAAACATTGTCATTGCGTTCAAGAAGTCATTCGCTTAAATAACGCCCCGTGCAGTATAAATGCTATGCATTTTTATAAACGATGATGATGATGATAATTTTTTATTAGGAAGGGGAGGACCGAAGGTCGCTGGTGCGGAAAGAGGGGGAATAGGGAAGGAGTAAGGCGTCCACTAAATCACGCTCGAAATAGTTGAAAGTAGTGTGCTACTCCTCGAGTGTCTCTGATTGATTGATTGATTGATTGATTGATTGATTGATTGATTGATTGATTGATTAATTGATTGATTGATTGATTGATTGATTGATTGATTGATTGATTGATTGATTGATTGATTGATTGATTGATTGATTGATTGATTGATTGATTGATTGATTGATTGATTGATTGATTGATTGATTTAACGCTTCGACGCAACGCTGGCGATGAGGCGCGCCGTAGTGGAAAGCTCCAGATTAATTTTGACCACATGGGTATCTTTAAGGAGCCATGAAGAGAAAATACAACTTTGTGTAATATGAAAGAACTAGGATTCAGTATCTCACTCAACTCCATTACAGCCCCAAAAGATGTTTTTAACGAAAAAAAAAAGCGAGAAGTATTTAAAAACTTTCAAATTTTGCGCCACAGTGACGTGTTATGAGCAAGAATGACGTCATACGGCCCAACAATAAATTATAATTTTCAGTGCGTTAACTGCACGTTAGCATTGAAGTGATGCGGTCAAATGGAAGGGCCCATTACAGACGTCCAGTCATCTGTCGTCGCGACAAGTCAGTTAGGCGGCCACCAATCACACAAACAAGGTTCCGTGACGTCATAGAAAAGTTGCGGGAAATTGGCTAGGGGGTCGCGACTGCTTCAGACGTTTTCTTTCATATCTCCGTTATTTGTTCGAAGATTGCGATGATATTGGTATCATTGTTATCGGGACTAAGCAGTCTTTCTAATAAACCCAACTTGTATTTTGTCTTCATGGCTCCTTTAACGTGCGCCGAAATCTTGTACACACAGGCGTTTTAGCTTTCGCGCGTATCTCTCCTCCGTCCATTCTCTTTCTCTTACTGAGAACATTCATTTATTCAATATTGTATTTATCTCTGTTGCTAGAGCCTTGTCCATGACTTTTCTGTGATCCCACAGATCGTCTATGGTTGTTATAGATAAATCTACTACTGCGGGCGGAATGCATGCCATACGGGTGGATTTCAGGCACGAAATGTCTGTGCTGCCCGCTAAGGCGTTTTTGGCGCGAACGTTAAGAATTAATCTCATAAATTGTGAGTAGTTAATTCCAATGCCACGCATGCACTGAAGTTTTCCCAGCTGGAGTAATGCGCCACGATTGCACTCATGCTTTGGCGGCAGGGCTGCTAGGTTTTGTACGTATGCTTGCTTCGCGGCCTGTCAAAGAGCCCAAAAGACGGTATATTAGTTCATCTATGTATTTCGACTTGGGTTCAATTGCATACAATCATTTTAAACTTACCAGGACGAAATAAGAGAAAAAATCCATTACATTAGAAATGCTGGTACAATCATCCTGAGACGAAAAAAAAGAGTACGTACTTGAGTGTCGACGCTGCCGTAGTAGTTGACCAATATCAGAGTCATTCAGTGCGTTACATACCGATTGATTATCTCGACGACCACGTGTTTTCCCAAGGCACGCTCGTTGAATAATTGTGTGCTTTGTGATCGCTCGGTGGCTTGCCTCGGCATCCTGTCGATGATAAATTCAATCACCCACCCACCCACTCACTCACCGGCACGCTTGCTTGCTGCTTGCAGAGCACGTTAATTTTCCCCTCCCACTCCATCGACAACTTTCAGATGTCAACTACTATCATTTGCCGGCTTTATTTAAATGTGCGAGCATTTCTAGAGGGACTCTACGAGGAAGTCCGTCAGTCGTCTCTCTTTGCCGCTTGATGGCTCACACTTTCGCCGCATTCAGAAATGCTATTAACAAAAGGCAATTGGGGCTTTATGTTCGCCTAAAAAAAAAAAAACCCTTATATTGCACACTGAAAAAATGGCTTCCTTGCAATACATTAGTATACAGTAATGAAGCCGATATTAAAGGGGCTCGTTGTATAGCTTTGCGTAAGGTACATGGGGTCTTATGGAAATATAACTCAAAGAAGGTCTCGTTGCTTTCATACCAGATTGTATATACTGCACCGGAGAAATGTCTTCCTAGCAATGCATTTTTTGCTAATATTATTGGAGCCAACCTTTAAGATTGATTGATTGATTGATTGATTGATTGATTGATTGATTGATTGATTGAGTGAGTGAGTGAGTGAGTGAGTGAGTGAGTGAGTGAGTGAGTGAGTGAGTGAGGGAGGGAGGGAATGAGTGAGGCAGTGAGTGAGTGAGGCAGTGAGTGAGTGAGTGAGTGAGTGAGTGAGTGAGTGAGTGAGTGAGGGAGGGAGGGAGGGAGGGAATGAGTGAGGCAGTGAGTGAGTGAGTGAGTGAGTGAGTGAGTGAGTGAGTGAGTGAGTGAGTGAGTGAGTGAGTGAGTGAGTGAGTGAGTGAGTGTAGGGTATAACGCTCCGACGCTACACAGGTGGTGAGGCACGCCGTAGTGGAGGGCTCCGGATTAATTTTGACCACCTGGGGATCTTTAACGTGCTCGTAAATCTCGAACACACGGGCCTTTTATGCTTTCGCCTTCAACAGAAAAGCGGCCGCCGCAGCTGGGAATCGAACCCGCGTCCTTGTGCTCAGCACCACAACGCTATAGCCACTGAGCCACCACGGCGGGTCAACCTTAAAGAGGCTTTCGGTAAGTGTACGTTTACGCATTATTCGAATGCGAATCGTAACTTTATATGGATAGGCGAAGGGAAACTCCGCCGGTCCCGCGTACGAAGAAAACTCCTCCGGCTCAAACCCTTAAGCATGCGCGAAAAAAACTACGTTGTTGAGGAGTTCGACGAAAGAGAGATAGATTGGCTCGGTTAATCTCTCTCGCAGCAGAGCGCGGGCGCAGCGAGCTACTGCGTGAAGCGCAGCCTAAGCGACGTACAAAGGCGGGCAGTGGCGGCCGGCGGTGTGGGCGGGGCAGCGTCGACGTGGCAATTGCAAACAACGGCCGCACGTCACTGCGAAGTGGGTAGGCCACGCGTCATCCGTACAGAACCGGCCGCGCGTTGCAGCTTCACATGGTCAACCACCTGTACCGAGTGCATGGGCGCATATTAGGGGCGAAGCCCCTTAAGCGTTCGGGCTGTCGGCGTCTCATGTCGTTGTCGTAACCGTCATCTCATGTAGTCACGGGACTAAAACACCGGGACACTCGTTTACACCTCGCGCTGGAACGCTTCGTAACGCGTACTAAAAAAACACCGGGACATTCTTTTTCCAGCGCCTCGCGCTACAACTGAAATGCACTAAAGTGGCTATTTGGGCTTGTTGGTTGAACAAGATAGGGGACTACAGCGCAGCTTGCACACGGACACAAGGGAGAACTAGAGACACACGAGCGCTGGGTGTCTAGTTAGTTCTCCCTTGTGTCCGTGTGCAAGCTGCGCTGTAGTCCCCTATCGCGCTAGAAAATTTCGTGCTTCAAAGGCACGAGACTTTCACAGCAAAGCTGTATACCTCTACCCCCCCAACGGTTTCATCTCCGTCGGCAAAAAAAAAAATTGGCTGGTGATTACGATACTCACTAATTCGATATCTGGGTGCAGCAGCAGTGCGCTGAGGCAGCACTCACTCGTGGGTTCTCTCGACGGCAGCAATGATGAGCCTCTGCGTCGGCGGCGCGAAGTGCGTCTCAGGAAGGGACCGCGAACTGCGTCTTAAGCGAGCGCACATCATAGTTACGCGCACGCCCCTCTCATGTTTTCGCCAAGCGTCGTGCCGTCGAGCGCCTCGTGTGGGCACAGCATACTGCCCTCTCCCCTCCCCTACCGCAAACTTTCAGAGAACGCTGGCTCTCGCCACCACGGCGAACCGCCCTTCCCTCCGAATTTCGCGACACTCTCCTCCTTTGCTTTCTTTCAACGTTCGCTTTTTCTTTCACTCGTCGGTCCGGGCCATCGTTCACTCGGTTACGCCGACAACGCGGCTCAGCCCAGAGCCGGCCGCCAAAGAGCTGCGCCCTGAAACGCCAAGGCGCCAAGAATACACTTATGCACTGTATGCTTCGCCCCTCCCCAGGTTTCCCGTCAGTGGAGATGGCCCGGATTTTTTTTCCTTCCATCTCACTGTTAGAAAGAAAATGATGCGCGACACAGAGAAAGTGACAAAAGCGCTTTTATTGAGACCAACATTGGCACAACTCGCAGGCAGTTGACCTTTTGGAAACAAACGGCGTATGTACAAACATGTCTACACAGACGCGTTCGAGCCGCTATTACAAACCGCGTGTATAAGAACAGCCTTGCAACATTTCCGGCGGGAATCAGGACATTGCGCGTAACAGGGAGCTCCAGCATCTGTGGCAGCGACATTACGTGGGCCATGGAAAAAAAGTAGCAACGCGGAACACGCACAAGAGCTGTAACAGACAGCCGCTACACCTATGGCATTTGCTCACGGGTTTTCGCAGGTTACTCCACTCTAGTAAAAGCGCACACGGCAAGCACAGTTACGCACGCAGCACATCCATACGGGTCTTCAGTGTGCGGCTGCGCGAAGCATTTCCGAGAACGCACGATGACGTCGCGCAGAGGCATCTGAATACAAGAGATACGGTGCAAGTTTCGCTAAAGCTGTAGATTATTAAGCAATGAAACAGCCAGAGTTAGTACAGAAAGCTCGTAAAAAATGAAAAAAAAAGGATCTCATGAATTTACTCGCACTTTATCCAAGATCATTTCCAACACTGGCGCAATATTCCTATTCTGGGCGTGATAGCTGGAGTAGGGTTTTAGTGCAATCAAGCCATTAGCCCCGCTGACTGCACTCAACCGCATTTAAAGCACTGCTTTATCTATGTTCTCGTGAAAGCCACGGCCCGGTTCTTTTGTAGAAGTACTCCCGTAGGTTACAGCGAAGGGTTGGAGGTGTTCATTGACAATCCTTGTGACAGACATTGTGTAGAACTAACATCTTTTGTACCCAGTGATCTAATTCTGCGCGTGGGAATAAAAACACCGCTTTCTTAATGCGCTACGCGCACGTTCAGAACGTAGATGTGCCCAAGGAGGCGCGTTATCCGCACGCGTTTTTATTGATGGTGCCATATTTTCTAGCCAAAACTAAGGTTTGTGTGAACGGCTTTTGTACTGAGGTAACCAGCGTGTATTGCAGTTTGATTGTAGTCGGTACGCTGGCTACTGTAAAACATGAGCGTTATAATTACGAAAGAAGCTCGCTCACGATAGCAAACAATGCGCTTGCGAATACACCGATGCGAACACCGAGCTCACAACACCGAGAGCGAAGAACACTGGCGTTTAGAACTACGACATCGTACGGCACTGTAACTACCACCGACTAATACCCCACAAAAGCAAGAAAAATACTCGCCAATACTGCAGCCTACTTGTCGTGTGGGTTGCAACTGTTAACAACAGTGCGTACACTTCGCAATAGTAGAGCGTAATCAACAGCTTCAATTTCACACGACTCCGAGGCTCCCATTTCTCGTATCATTTTCGAAAATAAATTTTCGAATTTCGAAGCTATTACAATTTTCCGCGCTATAACGGCGTCTGGACAATCTAATTAAGTACTCCTGGATCAAATTTCGACAGGCACGGGCGTAACTGCGTTTTCCAGTTCAGTTTACGCCGGTGCGTCCACAGTTACAGTTTTCAACAATTTCCGCGCGGAGAAGTACGACAACATAATGGATATCAGGATGGCATGTATTGCTTCATAGAGAATATTCATAAATATAACAAGCGTATGCCTGACACATAGTTCCAATTACCTCTCGTTGACACAGAGAAAAACCAAGAACGCCAATGGCACGTGGGCCATCTGATTGCTATCTAATCGCAATCCACGCACGGTAATTGATAAACCACTGAAAGAACTAAACAGAGTTGGCGATTTACGAACACCATTCAGAGTGCCCACTCCGCTGTGAGGTATACGCAACTGCTTATTCGTTTTACCGTCTGTCCAGGCCTCGACCGGCCTGCTCCGAGTATTGAGAGTTACATACATGGCCCTCAAAGTCATCGTCGTCATCATCATCATCAGCTTACTCAGGTCCACTGCAGAACGAAGGCCTGTCCCATTGACCTCCAACTGCTCCTGTCCTGCGCTGCACGGGTCCCCAGTTCGCCCCCATCCCTCCAATGGATTACTGGCCTTCCCCTTCTTCCAGACCCGTCTCTTGGTATCCACTCTGTTATCCTAATTGTCCACCGGTTGTCGGTTCGCCTCACTGCGTGGCCAGTCCAAGTCCATTTCTTTCTCTTTATTTCAACTATGATGTCTTCTAATCTAGTTTTTTCTCTGATCCAGGTGCCTCGTTCCCTGTCCCCGACTGGTACCCGTAACATTATTCGTTCCACGGCCAGTTGAGCCGACCTAAGTTTGCTTTCTAGTTGTTTATTAAGGCGCCACGTTTCAGCTCCGTATCAGCTCCAAGTTTCACCGGCAGTTTGCACTGGCTGTAGAATTATCTATTGAGTGACAGCGGTAGCTTACTTTTCATTATTTTGGAATGCTTGCCGAATGCTCCCCAACCCATAACACCTCCCATGACCGGCCAAATCAAATCTCGGCCCTCAAAGTCATGCCCTAAAAACGCCTCACCCTCAAAAGCGTCTTTGAATTATGCAAAGTGAGAATTACGAAAAGTGAATAATTCATGTTGGGCATTGTGCACGTTATGAGATACCAAAATCCCCATTGTCGTTAAGCCGCAGCTAGTGCGAGCGCAAAAGCCACTCTGTCGACATGCGCGGCACAGTATTATGCGGGTGAGATATAGTCTCGACATCACCTAAGCGCAAATTAACACGGACAAAGGAAGGGGACAACAGGACGAGCGCTCGTCCTGTTGTCCCCTTTCTTTGTCCGTGTCTAATTTGCGCTTTCAGTTTCCATTATGCGTGACCAACAGGCCCAAACCATGACCCTTTTGATCACCTAAGCCTCGGAATATTAGCCATGTCAGATGACATCTTATTGGCTCTGACGCATCGCCAGCCAAACAGTCAGAACCTTCTTTTCTTTTTCAAAATCACTAATTGCGAAAATTCCAGTCCCATGATCTGCACCACCATAGTTCAAGTAAAGATCTGATCTGCCCATGTTTCTTTCTAACAAAGCCACATCAATCTGTCAACGGAAAGAAAACTGCCGAGAGTTCGAAACGCTTACATAGTTTCCTTTTGGCGAAACAACTTCGTGTGACAGATTCTTCAGATTTGTGTTAACACAGGATGCGTTTGTGTTTTATGTTCGCGTGGTCGTTAAGTGGGAAGCTTGTAAAGGGGATACGCGACGCAGGCGATATAAACTCATTAAGCCAAACGTGTAGAAATGAAGAAATGGGAAGAACCCACCACGATTATCTACGAGGGCGTGGGATTGCTTGTGAATCCCTTTCAGTGGAGACGTAGGCAGGAGCGAAATTATACGAAAAAATAATACCAAGAAAATTAACACCCCAATAAACACAGAGAGATATACACACAAGCTTTCTGAGATGATATAACATAATTACAGGTACCCACACACGACGATAAACAGACCCCTTTTATTAAGTCAGGCACAAAGAAACGGCACAAAATCAAGAACAAAAATTAAAAAAAAAAAAATGTGACGTTTTAAGCGCCAAATTACATCTGGGCTATTAGGCGCATCGCCGTGGAGGGCTGTAGATTAGTTAGGCAACCCGGGGATCTTGAGCAGGTACCGAAATCTCGTGCCGAAATTTCGCCGATATTTCGCCTCCATCAGAAAGACAGCTGCCACGGTCGGCAATCCAAACTGCGACCACGTACTGAACAGTACGAAGCCTTATCCACCGAGTCGCGGCGGCGGTTCAAAGCAAGAAGAGACGAACGAATGAAGAGATAAGAATGTCCGGATAAAATGTAGCGAATACAAAATTGGCGGTAAGAAGGAAGGTAAGAACAGTGGAGTGATAAGAGGTGAGGGTCGGGTTGATGATGTCGCTGATGATTATGAAAGAGAAGGGGGAGAGCGCGTAAAGTTAGCGAACGCCTTTCGTTAACTGCTCTTTCCAACGCGACCCAGCCAACGACTTCGGCCGAGTTTTTGCTCATTTCGCTAGAACTGCTCGAGATTGTGCCGTTGATGACGAGAGCTGAATCCTCGACGACCGCAGCGGAGATTACCCGGCGCGTCCTTTCGTGTTCACAGACTCCGGGACTAATAAGCAGTTCGCTATCCTTTTTTTTTTTTCGACTGCTGTTGACAACGGCATGAATACCTATCTCGAGACCGACATCAAATAAGAACATCGAAGACCCGTTTATGCACACCTTAAAATGAAATAAATTGGTATAAGGTTTAAACTGAGAGTAAACGTTTAAAAACCATTGTAAAACTGTGGCAGTGAAGTTCAAAAAGGCCGCGCATTTATTTTTTATCCGCGAGCCGATCCCTGGCGCGCAAGCGAGGCATATTTTCGGAACGTGCACTGAATATCACACTACGACAATACTTCAGAACCCCTGAGCGTGTGGAACAGACCGTATGCCATGCACACTTACATAGTTTCGTTTCGACGACCCGGAATGATGTTAAATTGACCGAATCAAATTTGCCGCCAATCTCGAAGCTTGTGCTGCCTTGGACGTCAGAAAGGGTGAAATCTGTGCGGTGTTGCCCGTCACACAACGTAAACCTGAACGCGTTCGCACCTTTGCTTGATTGATTTATTATGAAGTTTAACGCACCGGCGCTACGCAGGCGATAAGGCGCGATGTAGTGGCGGGCTCCGGATTAATTCTGGCCACCTGGGCATCTTTAACGCGCGCAGAATTCTCGAACACACGGGCGTTTTTGCTTTTCACATCGATTAGAAAAGCGGTGGCCGCGGCCGGGAATCGAACCCGTGACCTTGGGCTCAGCAGCACACCTTCGTTTGATTCCTGCGAATATGCAGGCACAGGCCAATAAACGTGAATGTGTGATCCTAGATCGATGCCTGTTCAATGTATAATTTAAAAGATTCCTGAAAAACTGTTCACGATAACTATCTTCGGACCGATGCGCAACGTCTGAATCTTGTGGGAAAAAAACACATCAGTGACATTCGGTCAATACATCTATCAGCGAGTTAATTGATCGTCAGATTGACCGATTAGTGAAGAAGTGAGTATATTTACCATAAATTATGTGATTCCAAACAACGTTCAAAACCTCGTCAAGCTGTTACAGCTTTTTGCCGGGGAGACATCAACCCTGCGAGAAATGTTGAAATAAACTAATTTTGTGAGCGTGAATAGCTACTGAGTGGGTAATCGCTTGATTTGATTGATATGGGGTTCAAAACGCGCCGACGCTCCACAGGCGATGAGGCACGCCGTAGTGCACTACTTCTGGTTAATTTTGACCGCCTGGGGATCTTTAATGTGCATGAGTAATCGCTGAGCAAATGTTTATATATAACTCCACTCTTATAAGTTCCATGAAAATATGTGTAATACACACGCCAAGAACCTCTTGGTAGTAATTTTAAGCAAAACTTGGGTTAACTAACTGTCGAGTGGCTCCAGTGTTGCATCTGCGAGTGCCTTACATCTCTTCTCATTCGCGCACACCCCTCAAAAAAGAAATCGCACAATCTAGCACTAAAACGAGCCCGCAAGAGTACGAATCACAAACAGATGAATACACTCCTCGCGTTATCACAACCTTCTAAAGAACAAATTGCGCGCACTATATCACTCGGTACGAAAAATTACACCTGCTTTAAGGAAAAACAAAATAAAAAATAGAATTGAATAGAATAGAGAATAGAAATAGAGGACACCTAAACACTCCTTATGATGCAGTGAATGTGAAAGCATATGTGTCGTCTCGCTGCGATTGACGTTCTTTTCACTTAGGTGAGCGCGTTGGCCACGAACCTAAGACACTCGAACTACATTGCTAAGAATATACGAGTTCGGTGATGCCCACGGAGATACGTTAAGTGATGATTCCTTCGTTGCGCCTTCGATCGCTAGCGACTACTGCGCCACTGGGCGAGAAAGCAGCAGAGAACTCATAGTACGAAGCTCAGCAGCGCATGCGCAGTCCTTGCCTAGCAACGGAGCCGCGCTCCTTTTCCTTGTGTTTTACTCCTGAATCACGCGTTATGGAACGCGCCGCAGCCAACGGGAATTTAGGAGCCGCTTTTCTGAGAGGACGGCTTTTTTGTTCAATGAGAACATTAAAGGACGAATAAAAGATAAAGATAATTAAATTACCAACTCCTTCCCATGGTCCTCAACTCTTTTTAAAAAAAAGACTCATCCCTTATGTGATGCAAAAAAATGTAAATGCGCCGTTGCTCCTTTTTTTTTTTTTTAGAAAGAGCGTATTTCATGGACATCACACAGCAAAAGAGCACAACCTATCAGAGACCCGCGTGGTACGGAGTTTATGACCTAAAAAGAATGCTTTCTTTCTATGTATGAGCTAACGCGGCCTCCTGGTCTACGAAGCACGTCCAAGGAAATATAATAAACACGCATGAGGTGCTTTAAGGTCACAGCGACAGTTCATCGTTTGTAGTCGATAGCTCTGTCAACTTATTACGTTCAACGCTATAAACGAAAATTGAAAAGCTATACAAAGAATGCCGAGCGTGCTTGATGCTGAGTGAAGCTAAGCTGAACTACGTACTTAGGGTACACAGTGGGACTTGAGTCGCGGTTTGTGAGTAAAATAACTAAGTGAGTCCCCGCGGCTGAGGATGTATTTGTCAGCGATATCAAAAAGAAATAGCAAGAACGAAGAAGTTCGGTGTAACATACACTCGGCGTCATCGTTTGGAAAAGTGTCCCATACAGTCGATACAGTCCGAGTATGCAAGTAGTGTACTTGGTCCGCTATCACGACAGACCCCAACGAGGTAGCGACGCGGGAAAAGTTACAACTCACGTTCAGGCAAGCTGACAAGCAAAGGTAGAAGAGGGACGGTAGCAGGGCCGCTTATATCACGGAATCAAGACCGCGCACCACTTAAACACGGGACGTTATCCGGGACGTTGTCTATGAGTGTAGTTGTGCGAACTCGCCCATGACTGAGCTCGTCCCTGCCCTGATTCGCCTCCTCTGCTTCACGCGCCTAACTTCGCTCTTAACTCCCACTCCATTATAAACACAACGGACGAAAAAGGCAGAGCGCAGAGAACGAACAACGTGAAACGTGCTTCGTTAACGTCAAGCTCGTACTGCTGCCAACGCAAGGAATGCGAATAAAGCATTGGCAAAAAACAACGCGAAGCGATAAAAGACCGCTCTCTTCTCCTCCAGCGTTTCCTCCCACTACACCGCAAAGGAGACCGCAAGCAAAAAATAAGATAACAGGTGAGAGTTTACCTCACAAACGCTCGACTGAGGGCATATAGTATAGTCATTGGTCTGCGTTAGCTTGGTCACGTAAAAGCTGTTTAACGTCACTGAATAACTTAAACGGGTAACAAACTTAACAGCGCGGTCATAAACATCCCAAACAAGTCACTTTTTCAATCGCTCTGGGTAAAACGAGAAAACGAACAGTAAAGCCGCGAAAGTAAAAATTCCTAAGATAAGCATGGCGAACAGAGGCGGGGCGAAAAGCGGTCCATTGTCTACAGGAACACGGCGACCGTGAGGATGTAATTTAATATGAGATACTAAGCTGTCCGTCTAGGCGAAACAACAGCCACATAATGTCGACCAGCGTGTTAAAACAAATCAAACTTCGGGTAATGGAAAGCAAAATTAAGTTACAAGCTCCATATACCTGTCCCATTTCTCTGCAGAGCACACATTCCTTACCACTCCGGTACTTTATGTGGGGTGCTTTTCTTAAGCTGTAGCGCCGTAAAGGAGGCAGAGCCGAGATGACCACTGCCGGGGTTTTGTTGTTGTTGTTTTATTGTATATTGCCCCTCCGGCTTCCCGAAACATCCGAAAGTTTTCTGGCACCTGGCGAAGGCGCGTGCATTGTCTGACAAATTTTCTCCGAGACATGAACAGCAATGCAGCGTGTAAAAATTGCAATATAACTGTAGCCAAGCCTGTCGGGTAAGCCTCCGCGGAATGTAGTGACCGTGCTGGTGCTATTGTTAATTCCCCGTTGCACGCTTTCGGATTTCCTTTTCCGGCGAACCCGAACTCTGCCTCATCACCTTTTAAAGGTAGCGCAGGTGAAAACATTCGCTTGTTTGTTTCCCACGCGTCCTGGTGAGGAACAACCGAGGCAGTAACCGCTCCAGAAGGTGGATGTGTCACGCGAGCGCAGGCGCTGTTAGCTTCGACGCCTTCGGAGGCGACCTGGGTGTGTAACTGCAAAGGCGTTACACACTTAAGGTTGTACAGTTAAGCAATACAGAGGACGCCTTTTCGAGCGAGACAGACAAAAAAGCGCTATTCCTCAAGATCGCGTTTTACCCACTACCGTATCCGTGTAGCCATACCATCATCCCCGTCACAGTACAAGGCAGGGGCCTCAGTGCGTTGAGCTAAGGTCGCCAGAACGCTTCTGCGCCGATTATTACATCGGCCGCAGGCATGTGACTTTGCCAGCAACCGATGCAATAGCGAGCTTCCGCGAACCGAGTAACTGGTCAGCCTTCGACAGCCATCAGTCTGATAGCGTTGCGACCTCCTTGACGACGTCTACGGTTGAGCTCGTTACTTATGAGTTTCTTTTTGAACTCAACCACCCTTCCGAACTATGCAAAGCCTTGGTTGAGACGCCACGGCTGGCCGCTTCACTGACACACGGCCTCAATACGCAGCTGAGCCCCGACGGACATTGTAACATGAGCGTTCACCCTAGGACTGAAACCAGGAGAGCAGTGATGCATCACGGCTACGAGCTCCCCCTATGTCCGCAGTGGCAGACAGTGGATGCGTGGGAGAGAAGGGTGCAGGGAAGGGACGCAGGATTGCCAGGAGCGTTGCGGCTGCCTTAAGAGCTGCCCTCGCGGAGCCGTGCCGCCAGAAGGGCTACCAGCAGGACGGACAGAGCGGACGCCGGGGGGCAGGCCGCCGGGGTGGCCGCGCCCGTGGTGGAAGAGGCGACCGGGTCGCAGTGGGTGTGGTTCAGGTGCTTCTCGCAGGATCCCGAGAACAGCGTGCTGCTCAGGTAGCCCGTGTAGCGCTCGAACATCTTGTACGCTTCCGAGCCGCACTGCTTCTCCGTCTCGGTCCGGTAGCAGTTGTAGAAGGCGTAAAAGACGCTGCGGGCAAGAGGAAAATATATATAGCGGATTCGCTGGTTAGGCGCTGCAGCATACACAAAAAAAAAAAAAAAATAGCGCAGCTTGCACTAGTGGTGCAAGGCTGGAGAAACAGCGGAGCTGGGGGTCGCCCGGTCGACCTAGCTTTTTACAGTTTTGCTAGGTTTTGCTAGGCTTTGCTAAGTTTTGCTACGTTTTGCAATGTTCTTGCTAGTCTAGGTGAAGTGTTGAGGGGTGAGGCCAAGTTTAGACGGATTTTACAAGGCCGTACCGGTGGGTCCCCCACACTGACAGCGGATCCCGGGGGGGAAGAAGCTATAGGTCGACCCCCAGCTCGGATGTTTCTTCAGCCTTGCACCAGTAGTGCAAGCGGCGCCATTTCTTTTGGCGTTTTAGTAGCCCAAGAAAGACCATCACCTCTAACATTGTATAGTAAGGGGTGCGCGCACGCATACACCCCTTGTGCTCGCCCTCGAGCAGGCGCGAAAGCACCCGCCGCGGTGGCTCAGTGGCTAAGGCGTTGCGCTGCTGAGCACCAGGTCGCGGGTTCGATTCCCGGCCGCGGCGGCCGCTTTTCTGATGGAGGCGAAAAGCAAAAACGCCCGTGTGTACGAGATTTCGGCGCACGTTAAAGATCCCCAGGTGGTCAAAATTAATCCGGAGCCCTCCACTACGGCGCGCCTCATCGCCTGCGTTGCGTCGGCGCGTTAAACCCTACAATCAATCAATCAGGCGCGAAAGCCGGCTTCACTGTTGTAATACCGTCATTGTGTGGATGAACGCGGCGTTTTATCTTTACGATAGAGAGCGATTTAAAAATTTAAATCTCGCGTATCAACAGGGACAAGTTGGCACGTGAGATTATCGAGGCATATAATATAAGAAAAAAGGGAATGTGGTGCATTAGAGTGCCTTCTATTAATCTACATGAAAGTGAGGATGAATCTTTAAATCGCTCTCTATCGCAAAGATAAAACGCCGCGTTCATCACCACAGTTTGTTCGTGCCTGTACCGTCTGGAAACAACAAGATGGATTGGGACGTATATATGATGTGTGGTCACATGGGTTTTAGGGTTGAAGTATTTAAATGTGTGTCTGTTCTAATAATGAATCAGCTGCGAGTCAGCGCTGTGGTTTGGCGTCTCCTTTCTTAGTGTCCGTGTGTGAGTGCGCTACCATCAAGATGTTCCAAATGCAATACCAACTAGCCCAGTTGTCACTCCTTCTACAGTATAATGCCCTATCTGCTGTGGTGCACCCTTTACAGGTGGCACAGTTGCTTTTTTCTTGGCATTTTTTGTTAACGCCACCGGACCAATCTCAAACTCAAACAGCTCCGCAGTTAAAACTGTCTCTGCCACTGGTTACAGGTCACCCCCAACGCACTATAGCCACCCGCGAAGTTTAAAATGACGCGTTGTTAGACATAGTGTGTTAGACAGAGACAAGCCGGATTAGTACATAACAGCTCCTGGCCAGTGCCCTCTTCTGGGTCCATTTGTCCGCAGCGGCCATCGTGTTCTCAAGTGTTACGCGCACCACTTGCCACCCACAAAGACTCAGAAGGGTCCTTGAGGGACAGCAACGCGAACACTACAACTCCCCTTTTGAGAAAAGCGTAAGCAGAAAAATATACGGCCGTACGGCGCCATTTTTATGTTAATGACGCGCAGCCCCTTGTCTTTTATTAGTAATGGCCTCCGGCAGCACCGAGGAAGGCGACATGAAGACACAGCTCATTTAAGTAAGGATTGTACAACTTGTACATGAAATTTCAACGGTATTCAACGCGGGTCGTTGCACAAACAATAATTGAAAAAAAAACGAAGGAAATGTTTCTTCGAAACTGTAAATAGTTTGCTTCCGTAAATTGAACAGGGTTCACATGGAGGATGACGGCACACTGTCACCTTGCCACACTTTTCTACGCTTATCCACGTCTCCCCTTTTCCTTAACAAGTTAGCAGCTCGATTGAATGTGCTCCTCTAACAGGTATACCTTGTAACCACTGTGCCAGAAAACACGTGCTTGGCATTCTTCTAAAATTATTACTTTGCCACGTACTCGAAAAAAACGACCAGCTTCATCAGTAACCAGGTTTTAGGGACGAAGCCCCTTAAGGGCTCGGACTATCGGCGTATCATGTCGCCGTCGTAACCATCGTTTCATGTAGTCACGGTACTAAAACTCCCGGACACTCATATATGCCTCGCGCTAGAACGTAACGCGCGCTAAAGAAACACCGGGGCACTTGTTAACGCCTCGCGCTAGAAGGCTTCGTAACGCGTACTGCAAAAACACCGGGACACTCGTTTACGCCTCGCGCTAGAAGGCTTTGTGCTTCAAAGACGCGAGACTTTTACAGCAAAGCTGTATACCTGTACCTCTCAACCATTTCATCTCCGTTGGCAAAAACGCCAAGGCGCCAGCTTATACACTGCAGGCTTCTCCCCTCCCCAGGTTTCACGTTAGTGGAGATGACCCGGGATTTTTTCCCTTCATCCACAACCTTTTTTTGCCGAACGACAATCTTTTTCAACGACTTCAAGGTGCACACGCGATTTAATAACGCAATGTGTTACAATATGTAATTATGGGCAAACGTCCACTCAGAGGTCACGATAGTGCCAAAAATGAAACGAGCGAGCCAAGGCAGTATTAACGCCTTGTTGTGACAACCCGAAAAAAAGAAGACATCACTAAGTGACACATTTACTGGAATTTAAAAGAGACTCAAGTTTCGGAATAAGAATGCTTACTTTCTAAAGACCCTCTTAACCTCAAAAAAGAATCTAATTGCGGCAGAATCTTCTGCACGACCAGGAAGAGTATTCGGACATTTGAAGCCATTATTAACAGGTCCTCGAGCGACAACACACTGATGATGTACACCGGGGAATAAATTGGCCCTAATAAAATCCGCAGCCTTCAACACCGCGTTAATTATCGACTACGCTAAGACGGCAGCACCAAGGCCTTTTTTTTTCACCAAGGCCTCGTCGGTTAGAGACAACTGCACGTTGCTTACAGCAAAGAACCGCCTGCGCAAAGAGATAAAAGAAAGAAACATAAACCCAGAGAGGAGGATGGCGATACAGGCTACTGTAAAAAATAAATAATTGTAGAAGCCGCGCTCGTACGTCCGAGCAACCTGATACGCGTGAAACGGCGGCGTCGGCAGCGGCTCCTTGGCGGCTGACCGAGAACGAGATTTGAGAAGCCCAAGTTTTCAGAGGCGGAGGGGTGGAAAAGGGTGCAATTCAATCCTTCGCGCACCCGCGCACGTGAGAAAGTGTGGCGGCGGGCCACCCGTACGTCGTCGGGGCGCCAGCAGCTCGGAAGAAAACCGAGGAGGATCTCCAACCTCTTCCTTTTCCCACCGGGAACACAATAAAGTTGTTCTCTCTCTCTCTCTCTCTCTCTCTAGGATCATCTTTCCACCGTTAGGGCACCGGCCTTCCCGCTTGGCGACGGAGCAAAAGTACTCGCCAAATGTCCCACGCTTGCTCCAGAAATTTAACTCTCTCAAACTACGGCCTCCAAAAATCAGAGCAGAACAAGGTGGCAGACGTGCGGCTAGCGTGAGGTTATTAATGTAATACGGCTATAATCATTACAAGCTGGGCGCCCAGGGCAGCTGGAATACCACGGAGAGCAGACAGGTGTTAGCCCTCTTCATATATATTGTTGCGAAGTGGCGGACGCTCCAGTAAAAGTTGCGGTGCGGCAGATCTTTTTCTCAGCCTATACAAGAAGACGAAGAGAAACTTGGAAGGGCAGAGGCGGTGCTCGTGTAACAGGAAGTCGAAGCGCGCTGGCTACGCCCGCCGGTTTAGACCTGATGTTTCCACCTCCAGACTTGCCCTGCCATTGTAAATGAACCGATACCATTAGTGAGATCCGTAACAATATATGAAGTGATATCATTTTCGGAATAAACCCCCATGATTTCTCGAGTGCGATGGGCTTATGAATGCTGACGCGAAGAGGGGCAACTTAAATCCTGCCCCTAAAGAAGTTGCTAACGATGTGGATCGCGATCACGTTTATCACGCCGTCGAGATCTTGTACGCAGATACACATCCGAGGTATAACCCCTATCCCACAGTGTACGCTCGACTATGCCTTAACATAAATATGTCTTAACATAAATGCCTCAACATAAATTCTTGTATTATTTTAGCACCTGTTCGGCGGTTCGAGTGACCCTGACTGTGAATCGTGTCACACACCAGATACTATTGAACATGTACTGTGCAGCTGTCCCTGCCACGCGCATCACTGTGGAAAGTTAGTCACGCGCCTTTGGTCCGGTTAGACAAGTTCGCCGTTGCAGGAGTAAGTTTACCAAGAAAATGCGGAGCGCTTGTGAGCGCGTGCCTCGCGCCGCCACCGAGCATACCCGGCACGCAAAAAAAAAAAAAAGAAAAAGAAAAAAACTGCCAAACAGCGAGGAGCGAGAAAATCCCGAGCGCTCGTCAGCGCGTACCTCGCTGCGACCACCGAGTCCCTAGCTCTTGCAGTGGCTTTAGAAAGAAAACAAAACTGGTTGATTCCCCTGTCATAGGAATCGGTTAAACACGAAAGTGAAATGTGTATCGAAATCTGCAGCTGGCCAGGATTTGCGGGTCGGTGGCTGTCTTGTGGGTGTGCTTGGCGAGCGACGTCCTGCTGGCGGGTCGCTTCGGCAAAGGTGTACTGGCGTCATATCAGTGACGGATATGACGTCATTAAAATCTTGGTGTATCCCATATAAAACACGAAAACGAGCAACCCTAAGTATAACGTGCTCTTTAGTACCAAAGGTTGCTTCCCCGCAAGAGGACCTGTGTGCGCGTGCAGGGGTGCGCCCTTTACAGGCCTCTTGCCTCGTTGTATTGGCGTCACTTCCGTGATGGATATGACGCCATGGAAATCTCCAGCGCTGTTGTCAACCGTTACCCCGTAAGTAAAGCTTGGCATGAGGAACCCGACGATATCGATGCATATGGTCGTGAAAGCTAAAGCAACTGGCGTGCCGTAGGGTTTGCAGCGCTGTCTTCGAATGCGTGAACATAGCCCATTCTGCTGATGGCTGACGAGGAATGTAGCGGAGGGCTTGCTTAATTGCATGAATCTCGGCCGACGTGGATGACGTTTCATGTTCAAGGCGGTAGGACAGCTCTTGGCCGGCCGCGACGTCACCTACCTGCACTATCTAGATTCTAGCCTACGACGCTGGGCATCGTGTGACCTTGCAATGGATACCCGCACATTGTGGCATTCTCGGCAACGAGAAAGCCGATGAGGCGGCTCGCAGACGGCTACAACTGCGCAATATAAGGAAGATTTCCTTTACAAAGCACGAGGCTGCAGCGCTAGCGAAGCAGCTTGCCTTAGAGGAACGAAACCTCCTCTGGTCTTTCCCCGAAACTCATCACCCCTTTCTGCATCATATAGACTCTGACCTGAGAATGAGGCTCCCAGAGCGAATCCCCCGTCGACTTGAGACGCTCTACCACCGGTTGCGCCTCAACGCAGCACTTACGAACTCCTACCGACATTGTCTCGGTCAAAGCACAAACACCTATTGTTAAAACTGTGGTTTGCCAGAAACTGTTGAGCACATTTCATTTGCGTATCCGGCGTACAACCAGGAAAGGAACCACCTCGCCAAGAAGATCGAGTGCCTCAACAACGGGCTTTTATCATTGAAACCTCTTCTTGGACCATGGTCATCTCCATCATCTCAGCGAAAAGTGATAGATGCACTGTTTGATTATTTACACATCGGCGTCGCAGAGACAATGTAGAACTATGCGTCGTCATTCTGTGAGACCACCTGGACTTTTACGTGACCCACGGACCACTCCATGTTACCTTATTTTTTACCTCTTCCTTTTTTTCCCGTCTCTTTCGCCCTGCTTCCTTTAGGGCCTGTAATGCTGTACTGAACTTGTATTCGCGGAATTAAGATGACGACTGCGCTCAGAAACTGTGAGAATTTCCAGCCCCTTTTTATTCATTCTTCAGTGTCTACCTCTCTCGATTTCGCGCACATTTCTTTTTTTTTTTTTCTGCTTCCCGTCTACTCGTGAACGTTATAGGCCTAGCAAACACCGGCGCATTCTTCTGTTAGTTCGTTTACATTTCCTCCCCGTGCTTGGAGTACTTTCTTAATGTATCACTATCCGCGCTCGCTCTCAGCGAAGTACGAGCAAACTTTCCTTCTGTTAAAAACTATCTTGGCGCCTCCGTTTATGAAACTGCGTCCGAGGTTGCTTTTTGCCATCGGCCATACCACGCTGAATACGGCGGTTCTCGTCCAAGGTTGCTCCTCATCATCAGCCTGTCTACGCCCACTGCAAGGCAAAGGACTCTCCCATAGATCTCCAACTATGCCGGTCCTGTGCTAACTGCGACCAATTTATCCCCGCAAACTTCTCGATCTCATCTGCCCACCTAACTTCCGGCCGCCCCCTGCCACGCTTGCCTTCTCCAGGAATACACTATGTTACCCTTAATGGCCAACGGTTATCTTGCCTTCGCATTACATGCCCTTCCCACGCCCATTTCTTCTTCTTAATTTCTACTAATACGTCCTTAACACGCGATTTTTTCCTGAGCCACTCCGCTCTCTTCTCGTCCCTTAACATCCCACATATCATCTTCTGTTCCATTGCTCCCTGAGTCGTCCTCAATTTAAGTTGAACCATTTTAGTGAGCCTCCAAGTTTCTGCTCCGTAGGTGAGTACCGGTAATATGCAGCTGTCATACACTTTCCTCTTCAGAGACAGAAGTAGGCTGCCGTTCATTAGAGTTTTAGCCTAGCGGATAGCGGAGGCTCACGCTACGGCGGCGGGTTAGCGGGGCCCGACTGCGCAAGCGCGCGGGGAGGGCGAGGAGGTTACCGCTCAGCGGAGCGAATGCGCGGGCATGGCGAAGGCCGGCCCTAGGGTGCCTGGATGATCCTCCTCGCCCGCTGCTCCTCGAGGAACATCGAGGAACATCGAGGCACCCTAGCCGGCCCGCGGAACTAATCCACCCAACCGGAACGAATGTGCACCTGCCCAGTCAGGCCCCGCCATCCGCCGCAGTAGCGTTAGCGGACGCTACCCGCTATGCTAAAACTATTACCTGAGAATGCCTGCCGAATGCGCTCCACCTAAATTGCTCCTAAATTCGTTTAAATCATCGTTCATTCTCGCTTCAATCGCTAATTTGCGGCAATATTCGACGTTCAATCGGCGCGTTTCTAGAACAGTGCCACCTCGGTTTCTTAAGGGCTTCACGAAAGCGGTCCGAACAGCAGCGGGCAAGAAGCTTGCTTCCGTTCAGCCTGCTGCCTTTTGCTGTTTGCGCTGCGTGTCTGGGTGTGTTTGTTAATTAAGCCCATTGCAGCCGCGCCCCGCTCCGCCAACCCAAGACGCCGGCCAGTGGCGGTGACAGCTCCCAAAGGGGTCTTCTGTTCGACACACTTGCCGCCGCCGCCGACTCAATTAGCAATGTGCTCTCTCTCTCTCTCTCTCTCTCTCTCTCTCTCTCTCTCTCTCTCTCTCTCTCTCTCTCTCTCTCTCTCTCTCCGTCGCTAAGTCAAAGTGGGTCAGTGAACGTGTCACTTTCCCACGCGCCGTCGTCATTTTTCCGCATTGGTCTCGGCGCGCGCGTCCAACCGCGTGTACTCGCCCCGGCAGTGCAGTTCTTTTCAACTTCGAGATGCTTATTTACTTGTTCCAAGGCGAGAATTTGCGAGTCAGCGGGTCACACGAGCAGCGCTCCCCCCTCCCCCCTCAAAAGATAGCTATCGGCGAAGGCGCAGCGACAGGCAAGTGCGAAGGCGCCCGAGGTGGCTGGCTCTCTTCCAAGGCGGCGGCGCAGGGCAACGCCCGCACGGCAACGATGATGGCCGACTGCCTGCCGAGCTCTCCGCGTGCATCGTGCGCCGCGGACACGTGGTTTATATTTAGAAAAGCCACCCGAGCGCAATTTCAGTACGCCCGGCCGCCCGTGCGTAACCTGCGTGTTGATACAGCGAGGCCGTCGAAGCTTTACATACGCGATGCGCAGCGCACGCTTCCCCCCCAGTGCTCGTGGTCGCCCAGCTTGGCCCCCGCATGCGTGAATAACGGCCGTTCATACACAAACATCGGCGTGCCGAGCAGCTGTCTGCCAGCTGCGGATTAACATGCTCAGGGCGCGAGGCTGGCTTGCTCGTGCGCTTTGTGGACGGGCCACGTGAGACGGGCCGCGTCGTTCCCGTCTCACAGTTCGGTTTTAAATTGGATTGATACGTTTCGTCAGAGGCAGTGAAGATGTCCGAGGACACCTAGGCACTTCTTAAGGATTTTGAATGCGAAAGCAGTGACGCTCAATCGACCGTTAGAGACGTTTTGATCCTTCCGCTCCGCGTTCTCGAAGGGCTTTGTACTATTGCCGCTTGAGACGGCTTGCTTCTCAATCCGCTCCCGCCTTAACGCTTTCGAATGGCTTCGATCGGTCTCCTTCGCGTTGCGCCGCTGCTCGTTTCTGCCGCCGTGTACTGAGAGAGTTGACGACGGTGAACTTCGCCGCCTGTCTGTTCGCTTGCTCTGCTGCGTTTTCCTTTCTTGGGCTAGTTAGACGCGAAAATTTTGGTCTGTCTGTCTGTCCCTCGATTCAGCCTTTCGGCCAAAAGTTGAGGCAATCTGCCAAAAAAGAAGTTTATATGGGGAGAACCTTTCCAAACTACTAAAGCTGCTGGCACAAGTCATACGTGCTCCCAAGGAAACCTTAGGCACATTCGAGGCAAAATGTTAGCACTTAATTAGTAGACTCAGCGTTCTTTTAGTTAAGACTATACGTTGGGTTGGTTTTAGCGATAGCAAGTGAAAAGAAACAACGCGTTAAAAAATACAAATGGAGCAGAGAGGCTCCAGTCCGTGCGAGATAAAAGGAAGCGTGCACAAAAATTTAAACGCCCCTTTGTCTAACGACAACGATGGTTGAAACGCTCAGCTTACTCGTGAGGGACTCGTTCGCTGTCGTTGGAATGGTAGAAATTCACAAAGTTTTGTTGAATGGACGTCGCCATCAGCGAGACCAGAAACTGCTTCGACCGCGTCGGAATAGCGCAATCTGATATAGACGTCGGCTTTCAGAACGCGAGGGGCATGTTCGATTCCGACGTGCACGGGAAGCGTTTTTTTAGGCGCTTGATCTGCCTTCCCTTATCATCATCATTAATGATGATGAGATTAATGGGAGAGACCTTTACCCTGCAGTGGGCGTAGATAGGCTGGTGATGCTGATGATCATCATCATCGTTTTGCGGAACCCACTGTGTAAGGCTCGCTTTCCTGCGGTGCGTTTTACTCGCACGAACGACGCCCTCAGTGGGGCATAGAAAGCTTCGCTTAAAAAAAAAAAAAACAGAGCTTCCCAGGCAGAGCAAGAAACAAAACACAAAGATGCACGCCGCTGCCCCAGGAGAAGGCGCGCGAGCAGTGCGAAGGGGGGAAAATTGAATCGCGTTGAACAAGCCACCGTTCCATTAATCACGAGAGAAGCGAGGCAGAGAGGGGAAGAGCGTGAAGGGTGGTAGCGGAGAGCGGAGTACAGGTTACGTGGAAGAAGCGGCAGACGACTGTTATCTTTCGACGACGTTTGCAGTGAGGCAAGCAAGCAGATACGCAGTCATTCCTCCCCTCCCTTACTTCACCTGGGGGCGGACGGGCACCTTTCGCTACTGCCTAGTTGAGGTGCGTGATATGGAACGCTTCAAAGACGCGCGGTCGAGGAGCCGTTTCGCTGTTACGGACGTCAACGCCGGCGCCGGCTTTTTCGCTCAATGTTCCATCAAACGATTTCGCATTAAAATGTTCGCAAAGCAATGCGACCATCTTTTTCCCGCTCCTCCACGACGCACACATCTCGGCTAAATTAATCAAAGCTTAGCGCCCCGATGCGTTGAAAAAAATTCACAGCATATCCACGGGGTGAATGATGATGAGTGGGCGAAGCTCCTGAGGGGAAATCATCGGTAAAACCGTGACTCTTCAGTGAAAGTTCGCCCACTACATCTGTGTCCGAACGTAACGTCTAGAAAGTCTCGCTTAAACCGCGCGTCGGCACCTTGGGGCTGAGCTCGCCTGATGCGTTTTGCAGACGCCTCACGAGCTCTCACTGCATCGGGGTCTGCCTGCCGATACGCGCGCTTTCTCGCCGCTTCCCGTTCTCTGACGTTTTGGAGATCCTCTTCGCGCCGCAGCCGTGCCGCTTCGCGTACGGCAGGGTCCTCGCGCCGTTGCCGTGACGCTTCGGCCTCTCGTTCTGGAACGCTGGGATCTTGGCGGCGCCGTCGCGCAGCCAGACGACACGCTTCGGCCTCCCGCTCTCGTACGGCAGGATCTTGGCGGCGGCGTCGCGCAGCTTCACGGAGCGCGTCTGCCTCGCGGGCTCGCACATCTGTAGCCTTATCCATCGGGCGACTCCGAGCGCGCGCCAACAGCGAACGGATTTTATTACAACGCTCCCCGCCATCTAGTAAACAATCCAAGAACTAAAATAGAGGTAGCCACGCCATCTAGTAAACAATTCAAGCGCATCTTTTCATCATATACAAGTACCGCCATCTAGTAAACAATCCAAGAACTAAACTAGAGGTAGCCACGCCATCTAGTAAACAATCCAAGAACTAAACTAGAGGTGGCTACATACATACGTCGAGGATGGACAGACCCACGCCCTAAGGAGCTTCGCCCCTAAAAGGCTGGCTGTTTTCCGACGAAGAGAGATGTTTCTGACCATGCCGAAAACAAAAGCTCGCCTTCCCATCGATCCCGCCTTCCGATCGATTGAGCGCGGTCAACGTATACTCCTCGCGAACCCGTCGGCCCGCTTGCCATGGCTGTATACCAGATGAAGCGCGGCTCGTCTTACCAGCAGAACTGCGGCAGCGAGTTGTTGTGCTGGAAGTTCATGTCCGAGGTCATCAGCTTGCTCAGCCTCACGTACTTGGCGCTGCAGGGCCCATCACTCCGCGACATGCGGCTGAAGCACGGCGCGTGCTTCAGGTACTCTGCGGCAGTCAGGGAGGGAAGGTGAACACGCATCCATCGTCACCACCATCATCATCATCATCACCACCATCATCCGGCACGAAGCACCCTGTTTTCACCCACTGGCGTATGCACAAACTTCAGTTCAACTGCATGCGATCCAACGTGGGCATATAATTGATCTATTGCGCCGATTGATCCTTTTGTTGCGTTCTTCCACCGAATACGTCCAGTACTCTTGTGTATCGTATTACTGTTGTGTACAGCCCGTTATTTATTCTAGGCATCGCGTGTCGCGCTCAAATAAATTACAGGGAATACATAGCCACTAGCGAAAAATCAGTATCCTTTAATAAAGAGCTTCTCTCTCTCTCTCTCAGTATTAGCTGTAGTGAATTACTCTGATTGAGTGGCGATGTATGCCTATTCCTTACCGTATAGCTCCTGCCCCAATTAATAGGCCATTTTAATTGGTTCTTGAGATACAGTAAATAACCTGCGTTTGTCTGGAGCGAGAAATTTAGCCCTGGAAACCAAAAAGGTGCAGGTCGAAGTTACAGCGGTGACTAGTAATGTGAGGTAGGGGCACCCTTGGCAAAATTGTATACGCCATGATGGCAGTTTCTGGGCTCCATGGAATACAAAGTAAAGCCTAACGTGTAAGTGTAACCGAACTATTTTCTGAAACGGACGCCCAAGAGGCTTCCTTGCCAGCTTTCTAGCAAAAAAAAAAAAAAAGGAAAAGTCGAGGCACGCTCGCATTTTTTTTATTCCTCGCGGCCTACTAACTTTTGGCATGCTCAAGAAACTTCAGCCTTCAGTTCATTCGCGTAATTTTAGAGGGAACAAAATAGAAATGTCAGTATGGTGGTAACTCTCGAAAAACACAAATTCAATCCTATTTCCCCCGCCACCATGGCCGGGTGGCGTCTAGTGATGCACCCTTCCGACGGAATGATGCGTAAACGCGCACCATTGATGGCCCATGGGGTCTCATTTTCGATAACTGGTTTCCAGTAAACAAAACAATAAGGCGCTGCAACTCATCAACAAACTCGTGGTTTAGCTCTCGTTCGTAAGCAAGCAAGCACACACGCTCTTCTCTCTCTCTCTCTCTCTCTATATATATATATATATATATATATATATATATATATATATATATATATATATATATATATATATATATATATATTAAATACAGAAATAAGGGTAGGCAGTAAAGCAAAGGAGAGAATGTGTTAGGTTCATGAAACAGGTGCAGATTTTTGAAAGAAAGAAGAATGAATGAAAGAAAGAAAAAAAGTGGAGAAGAACTTGCACGCCGGGTGGGATCCGAACCTACGAATACGCGTCTGGTGCGATGACCACTACGCTACCGGCTGGGATGTGATCCCCTCCACTTTAGCCGGTGTTTATATTAAGGTAATTGTTTCCTGCACTGGGGAGGTGGTGGCCAGCGCCACTTCGACTACTGGGCGTGAAGGGGGGCCTTCTTTTCAACCCCCGGGCCACGACTCGAGCGTCTACAACATGTCGAGAGCGGTCGAGTAGCGTTGAATCCTCTTAAGCTACCTATGGCACTCTTGGTGCCATAGGTAGCTGGGTGCTATACTTCTCTCCTAAAGCCACCCCTGACCTCAATGAGTAGTGGGAGACACGCATCGTTTTCTCGAGGCGAGTGGCCATGATTCGGCCCCTTATTCCGTTTAATGTCATGTGGCTGTCCCGCTCACGATAAGAGGGACCATGACATCCCTATCCTCGGGAGTTGGGGTGGCTTGTCACTGCATACTCCACTCATCCGGTCCTCACCTCAATAATGTACAGAGCAAGTGTACCATCCACTGCATGATGGCCAGGAGGATCATGATCCAACTCAGTTATTCTGTTGTCCCCGCTAGTGCTAATTAGGACGGGGATACCGTGACGTGTACTCGGGTACGAACGGGAAAAAAGAAATCGCTTAAATTTGAGCGCGCCTCACGAGTTATACGATGAAAGAAAAAAATGAAGGGCAGTTCGGCTGCGCCCGCACCATGGCGTATCGCGCGAAAGCAGCATACAGCGGTGTTTATTATGCGAGAGTCAACTAATCAATTACTTGGAGCGCAAGCGCTACGAGGGTCGATTACAAAAGGTCTGTGTCCGTACTCTGAATAATCCTGTGTGCGAAGCCTAAGGAATATTTACACACCCGTTCAGTGGCACATAGCCGCTGTAGGATGTTGAACTACGCTTTACACGGGGTAACGTACGCTGCTCTCGCAGGATACTCCGTGGTTGGCGCCGTCAAACCCCACGACAGTTTTTAGAATGAATAGTGGCTATGCGTCGACGTGGGGCCACATGCATCGTCCACGGATGTTTGTATTGCGACGCGCTCCCAGCGTTATTCCTGTCGCACTTCAAGTGCACGAATTGCCCGATTGATTCTCCCAAAGAGCAATCGTGTGGCTGCATCTTGCCGGTGACGTAACAACGCGGCACCAAACTAAACAAGGGGACGATTTGTTTACGCCGACGCGTGACTGATTTACGGACCCGAGGAATAGCCGGGTGGATCACCCACATCATCAGCGCCGTCATAATCCCCATCATCATCCAAATGACTCCCGTTCCGGGGCACGGGACAGCTGCAGCCCGACACACATGTTGGTCCTCCCCATGTCAACAGAAACCTTGTCGTCCAACACGACCAGAGCCCGCGCTACTAGGCTCTCCACAACCTGAGACTCAACGCATCAAGCGGCGGCTACCGAGTGATCCAAAACTTCTACTGGCCGCCTTGTCTCCCAAAAGGTATGCACACATTCAGTCCGTCTCCCAAATTTTGCAAAATGATCTCACTAGCCTCCACTGTAGACTATAGGCCCACGAGGGTTCGGATTTTTAGCCTGTGCACACAGAACCAAACACAACGGACGACGTGTATCAATACATCCATATGCGCGCACTGGAACGAAATGTGCAATACATGTGCTCGAGCATGATAGATTTAGACTTGCACGTCGCTCGCACACTGTGTCGGATTTGCGCGACGAACGATGCGCCGTCACTAGTCCCCGCGACTGAGCGCGATCCTGAGTTGAGTTGACCCGCCGCGGTGGCTCAGTGGCTAAGGCGTTGCGCTGCTGAGCACGAGGTCGCGGGTTCGATTCCCGGCTGCGGCGGCCGCTTTTCTGATGGAGGCGAAAAGCAGAAACGCCCGTGTGTTCGAGATTTCGGCTTACGTTAAAGATCCTCAAAATTAATCCGTAGCCCTCCACAACGACTCGCCTCAACGCCTGCGTTGCGTCGGCGCGTTAAACCCTACAATCAATCTGAGTTGATGTTACTGCACACCGCATCTAAAGCGTGTATTGAGAGGGCCTTAAGAGACAGGTGCAGGAGCACGTTTAATCGGAAGCGTCGCAGCCGTCGCGTATTCGGAAGCAGCCTCCGATGACGATGATATTCACAAGAACAGGATGGGAGAAATATTGATGAGGATGATTATGAGGGGAAGATGATGAAGCACAGGCAGTGGCGGTCCCAAGGGGGGGGGGGGGGCGAAGGGGGCGATCGCCCCCCCCCCCCCCCCAAAAAAAAGGTCCTCAGCTTCTTATTTTTTGTTTTTTTTCGAAGCATTCCACTTGCGCGAGGTTAAATCCCACTTGTGTGAGGTCGCAAACGTGTTGCGACCGTCAGAAATGCGGGCTCGAGTCAGCCGTAGCACCGCCTACGGGGAGTCAAAAACCACTGTGTCGCTAAGTGATTTGAGCGCAAGCGGGTTACACAACATACACGCACACGCCGGCATGGTTATCACCTCCTCCGCAGAACTGGCGCAAGGAGAGGAGCAGTTCTTATTCGCCCCACAAAAAAAAGAGAAAAAAATCGCCCCCCCCCCCAAAAAAAAAAAAAAATCGCCCCCCCTAAAACCAATCTCTCGGACCGCTACTGAGCACAGGATGGTGCCCACAATGTAGGACCCGGTCGCTGTAGATAGGACGCGATGCTCAGAATTTGCTCACAGTATATACGTTGCAGGTGGAGAAAATGGAGGCTGGGATTCTGTGCGGTGAAAAGATTGCTTATCGCGGCATTGCCATTCCTTACAAATATGTTGCTTGAAACCTCAGTGTATCATACATTAGACATATTTAGAGCACATCCTTAGACATTACAGCATTAGACATATTTAGAGCATATTAGACATACATTAGAGCATATCCTCCAGCTTCGTTCCCCGCCTTTGTTGCAGAAAAGAGGACGCGGAACTAAAACCTCAACGCTGCTACGCATTTACGTTATTCGTCAGCGCAGCGTATACGATAGCGTTGATTCACGCGCTCCTCGTAAGAGAGCGACGCGTTACGACTGCAGGAGCATGCCGACGGGCTGGAGACGAGGGTCGCCGGCACTGAACAGCGCGGAGGACGTGCTGCAGCGCGTCGTCCAGCTCCAGGAGAGCAGCACGCTGAGGAGGCGCCTGGACTTCCTGCTGCTCGAGTGCCCGAGCACCGCCGCCAGGAAGATTGAAGGCAAGACTACGCCGTCGAGGCGCTTGTGGAGCTCGGTGCTCGCTCGAGCTGTAAACGGTATACAGCTGTGATAACGAAGGCGGAGGGCGGTGTGAGGCAGTGTTTGGTGCTATTCATCTCGTTTCTTTTTTAACGACGGAATGTTGTGTACTGCTGAATCCAAGCGAAAGTACCTCCGTTCGTTTGTCACCCTGCTCCACACCACAGAGTTTCAATGTCCACGTACCGTCCCTGGTTTTGCCGGCGGTGCAGAGGTCCTGGAAGGATGCGGTGACAGGGCGCAGGTAGCTGAGATAGATGCTGCGGATGTCATCCGAGCAGAAGGAAGTCTCGCGCAGCAGGCAGCTCTTGGCCTCCTCCATCTCCCTGCCGCCAGAAGGAAGGTCAGGGAGAACCAGGAGCACGCTTCGGGGATATGTAGGCTTCACTGATTACTCGGAGAGAGTACTCAATGCACACGCGGCGTTTTTAAAGGGACTATGACAGCAGTATGAATGCCATTTATTTTTTTCTGGTGGTTGGTAGATTCAACCATGGCGGACATGATATCAGCGAAAGCAGTAATTGATGTTGCTTCATACAACCATAGGGCTCCACTCCCACTCTGCAAATGGGCCCAACGTCTTCCTTTTCAATATAGGTATTCCTTCCCCTTCTATTGCTGCATAATTAGGTTTGAAAAATATTAGTTACCAGGGTAATTACTCTCTTTAGGTGACGTGTTTATTATAGAAAGTTTGAGGCGGGTAATATATACAGCTATCCGATTTCACTCTAGAATATCGCTTGAGGTTAGACACGTCGCCAAAGGCCCCCTGGAATAAATGTTGTTCTAGCACATTCAACATCCGCCCTCCGCTCCCAACGAAATAGCTGTGATGTTACCCATATAAGAGTAGGGGGTGGGGTGGAGTATGGGAGGTTCATGTTTTGCTGGAGTCGAGCAACGCAAGTGAGTCGCGGTTGTCTCGTGCGGGGTCGCCAGACTCGATGGCCAGGTCACCCTGAAAGCAGACTAATCACTACCGGTTACAGAATTTCGATGTGGAGGGGGAAGAAAAAAAGCGATGCGCGATGATACCAGCCTTCTCAGGACAGGAGGCTCCACGCACCTGCACTTCTGCTCGAGCCCAGCGACGTCCTCGGCGACCTGTATGTCGTTCATGGGATTGCTGGACATCTTGCGCAGGTCCCCCACGCACGCCGCCACCCGGTTAGGGTCACACGCTGCATGCACACAATAAGGGAGTAAATGTAAGAACGCTAAACTTGGCTGGCACGCGTGCACGCACTTCCTCGAATGGTTTCGCTTGCAACTACTAGTCTATACGTCGTCACGCAGGCAACGGGGACGCAAGCTGTTAATTATTAGTAGGAGCCTGTGCTTCAAAACAAACAACAAAAAAAAATGGCAGACAAGTTTACATTGTGCGAACAACCGGCGTTGTTGTCCGGCGCAGAAAATGGTCGTCGTTGAAAGAAAAAATTAAAAAAAAAAAATTGGCGCAGCTTGCACAAGTGGTGCAAGGCTGGAGAAACAGCGGAGCTGGAGGTGAACCTAGCTTCTTCCGGTTTTGTCAAGTCTTGCTAGGTTTTGCTAGGCTTTACTAAGTTTTGTTAGGTTTTGCGATGTTGTTGCTAGGCTATATGAGGAGCGGTGAGGGGTGAGGCCAAGTTTACCCGGATTTTACAAGGCCATTCCGGTCAGTCCCCCACACTGACAGCGGACCCTGCAGGGGTTAAGAGGCTAGGTCGACCTCCAGCTCCGCTGTTTCTCCTACCTCGCACCACCAGTGCAAGCTGTTCCCTTTTTTTTTTGAGTTTTATTAGCCCAAGAAAGACCGCCACAGTAAGGGGTGCGCATACGCATATACCCCTTGTGCTCACACTCGAGCACGCGCGAAAGCCGGCTTCACTGTTATAATACCCTGTCTGCGTTGGTGCACCCTTTACAGGCAGCGCACTTTTTTTCTTTGTATTTTTGTTCTAACGCCACCGGACCAAACTCAAGCTTAAACAGCTCCGCTGTAAAAAAACACATATGTGAGTTCATACGGTAATTCAACCAGGGTCTCCAGAGTAGAAGCCGAGCGCGCTACCACGTGCCGCGCTACCTCAGTACTTGTTTTTTTTTTTTTTTTTTTTTTTTCAAACAAAGCCTTTGTTTACGTACACATACATACGTGAATCGCTGGCGCGCACCAAACAGTGAGCTGCAACGGTACGGGCACATTTTTTCGAGACATGAATTACTCCAGCCACCTTGAGGTGGCACTACGAGTGGCGGTTTACACAGCAAAATGAGACCGCTAACACGGCCAGAAGACAGTGAGCTATGTCAGTTTACGACGCTGTAAGGCAAAAGATGACATAGAGACGTAGAACGCAGACGGAGTGCGCAACGATGTACAACGCCTGAGGTGCTGGAAGAAAGCGCTGTTTGCGCACTTAGGTAGCGCACCCCACGATTCCCACGCGTTGCATTTCTTTTTGTTTGAAGTGCTGCAATGCTTGTAAGCCCTTTTACGATAAGTCGGAAAGCTCCGTGGCAGCATCCGGTGCGCCCATAACGCCCACCTTCCACTCCGTCTTTACCGCGAAGTGCCTCCGTGCCGGCCTGGGACTGCTAGCATACTCAATCGCGACCACTCGTGCCCTCCGCAACGAGACGAGCACCGGGACAAGCACGCAGTCCCGAAGAACCCTTATTTTTAGTGCGTGCATTCAGGCGCTGGAGGTGTGTCCATGGATGTGTCCATGGATCACCGTCATCACTATTATCTTAACTACCTTAATTATCACCATTTTAAATAGCTCGAGCCCCGAGGGTCCCATAAACACCCTAAAACTTTTCGTGTATCGACATAACCCCGTGCCGCTGGCTGCGTGATGAGTTCTTGTCCGTCTTTACGAACTGAATACCCCTCAACGAGAAAAGGAAAAGGAATAAAAAAAAACTGACGGACGACTTAAGAAAGGTGCTGCGAATTCACACTCAGCACAATGATATCCCGAAAAATTGCAGACTTTTACACGACACTTGCACTTGCGTAGTATTGTACCGTGTATTTCTAGGAAGAGGCTAGAATGAGCCCAACGTCCATTTGACAACGATGATGATGATGATTAGAGGCCATACCTTTGTATCGGGACGTCGGTTGTTACCAACCGACTTGCCTGTGTTATTCTACTTATTTGCCCTACCCTTAACTAACCTAACGGGTTAGCCCCCTCCCCACCGGTTTTAAACTCCCACCGCTTACCCCCTTGCAAACATGTTTACCCGTCCCCCCTTCGGTTCTGAATTCTAATTCGGCATATTACTCTTCTCAGTGATTTCCCTACACCCCCCCTAGGGGGTGTGTAGACCCCCCCTAATTTTTCTGGACACCCCCCCCTTGAATCCCCAAATTTCATTCTTGTCAGTCCTTGCATGGACCTTTTTCAGTATTGATCTGCGCATGCGCGGGTCTGCTATTCTTGGCAGTAGCCTCGGGCAAAATAAACAAAAGTGCGCCCCCCGAGCTTGCTGTTAGCGTTGCACGTATTTATTTCCTTTTTTTCGACAGCTTGTGGCAAGTTCGTATGTGCACACAAAAAAGTCTTTCAAAGGAAAGGGGCACAGTGGTTTGAGGCTGACCACGCTGCGAGCACATTGCTACCAGCCAGGGAGTAGCGAAAAGCGCTACGGAAGCTAATCCTGGCGTTTTAATAAATCGGGAGCGTACAATCGGTGCCCGATTTATAAGTGCTGCATAATTCGTGTACTACCTAAACATTGTTTCAAGAACTCAAATTTCGTCACTGGCCCTGGTAACAAGTTCGAAAATGTCCTTATACGTTGAAAAATGGCGAGAAATTAAAAAAAAAAAACTGAATATGGACCTTTCATGGTAAAAAATGAATTTCTCTAAATTTGTTTTTTTTTCTTAGATTGAATAGAAAGCACCGCCTCTCACTCTCAGGTGTATATATATATATAGAAAATGAAAAACGTACGTCACGGGGATGAGCGTTTGGTTAACAGATGTCTATTATTTAACTAGTGGGATAAAAAAACAGCTTTTCTAGTTTATGAACCCTCCCCCCCCTCCCCCCCTTAGAGCCATTGAGACACCCCCCCCCTTGATTCGATGCCTGGGGAAACCCCTGCTCTTCCTACATCCCACTCTCTTCCCTACTTTACTTCCCCATCACGCCAGCCGCCTCTTCGTCGCCTCTATGTCCCTGAGGTTGAGGCTCCCCCCTCACACCAAATCTCATAGCCTCCGTCAGCGTCGTTTCCCCATCGTTCCGCCGCGGTCTTATTTCTGTGCAGTCTATGACAATATATGATCTACGGTCTCCCGATCCCTGCCGCAGCATACACAAGTTTCGTCGTGTTGCCTGCTGTTAGCCGTGTATTCCCGTGTTCTCAGACACCCTGCCCGTGCTTCAAAGAGCAATGCGCTGCCTCGCGTGCTGCCGTAGAAACCTTCCTTCCTGATTTCTAGTTTCTCTGTTCTACAGGTCTCCGGGGTTTTTTCCCAAGCTTCCATTCTCTGTACCCAATTCGTAGTCTCTGCTGCTTTTATTCGCTTTCTAATTGTGGTGTATACACCCCACCTTCCCCTACCAATTTCTGTACCGCTTCGTCAGCTGTCTGGTCCTCCGTCTCCAACAACACCAACTCATGGCCAGTTCTGATACTGCGTCAGAAGGCTCTATATAGTTATCATCCCAAAGACTCGGGTTCGATCCCGTGGCGGCGGCGGCGGCAGTTTCTCTGATGGAGGCGAAAAATAAAGCTGCTCGCGCACCGAGATCCGTGGCCCTCCAGTCGGACGCGCCGACAGCGAAGGGATAGCTTTGGCGCGTAAAGGTCCCCAAATTAGGCACAAAAAAATATTATTCTTACGATGGACCTTAGTCCTCACCCACCCCATGCACATCTCCTTTGTTTTTAGCGCGTATACAGCTTGCATTGCTCCACATTTCTCAGCCTTCATGATTTTGTTTTTCACCCGGACACACCTGGCGTCGAGCCAGCGCTCACAGGGGCACCGACCTGCGCGGAACGGAATGTCTGGCGATAACTGACGCGAGATACGAAGGCGAGCTGCTGAGCTCCATGGCGCAATTTGAATGCTCGAGCATACAAGGCACGGCGAGCGCGAGGGGGCGCAGACGTCGACGTGAAAACAAAGCAGAAGTCTGGGTATTTATGCGCTCTTTGTATGTATGGCCCGATCGCCAAGGGGGTGCGATTATGTGCCTGCCTTTGCTTCCATCAACAGCAGCCGACAGTAGTAGCCTAACGGCGCATATACAAAAAGCTTGCACAGTGGAGGAAGCTCGCACGAAGAGGATACGCAGAGAGCTACGGGTCCAGTTTCACGCTTGTACCACGAGGGATGGTCGCTGAAGTTGAAAGCCGGTGAAGGGCAGTCGAAAACACGTGCCGACAACTTTTTTTTGGTGGTGGCTGCAATTTGCGCAACAAACAATAGATTAGAGAGATATGCAGGGGAGGTAATGTGATTGGTCAACGAACAACCCACTGATCGGGTTGACCAGTGCCAGTTGAAGAGCAGTGGGGCGTCGCTCGTTTCTCCGGCGGGCAAGTACGACGGAACCAGATTGGCTCCCGTGGCCAATATAATTGCGGTCAAGGACGCCTACGCGTCAAGATATCACCTCCTCTGCGCCACTTAGAGGAGCGCAACTTGCATTTCACCTATATACGGCGCAGAGTTTCCTCCGATCGTTCGGCTGTGGATAAAAGGGCCCGTAGAAACTCCAGGAGGCTCTCGTACACTGTCGTTACAACGAAGCTGGGATAGCGAGAAAAAATATATATATTTTGAGTAGAACGAAAGGGGTGACACTGTCGGACAGCTTCGTGGAGTCTGGGTGCCTCCGTTCAAGCTCCCACCGATGGCCTCCAGGATGACGTCCACCGGTCCACGTCGCTCTTCCCTGGTCTTCGGAGTGGCCAGCCACCCTTCAGTGTAGTGTCGTCTAATTCGTGCTGCATAAGTTATGGTATCTGCCCGCGGAGCAAGATCTTCTTGCCGCACATACAAATATAACAGCTCCAAACACAAGCACTATAGAAACGGGGAAACGGGGAAACAAACAGCCTCGTGCCGATTGCGTGGGTTGAAAACGTTTTTTTTTTTTTTCCACTCACTAGGAGTTTCTCTGCCTTTCGTGACCTCTCTCCTTTTCGATCCGGGACAGAGGTTACGAAATTCCATTCTCTATACATAGTTACGGAAGTTTAAATTGGACGAAGCAGACAATCCAGCATATCTTCTATCCGAGCAACCAAAGCGGACGCACCGTGGTCGAAGTTCGTCCCACTCCGGAGACCCCACGATGGTTCGGGAAATATATTGCGGTTTGACTGTACGGATTCTCAAAGCAGTTATTGTTAGCCAACCGAAGAAGGCCGCCTAAATTCCAGCCAGCGCTCGCTTGGGAAAAGAGACATCGTTGGAACTTAATGAAGTTTTCTTTTACTGAGTAGTCACCAAGAGCTCGCATCAGGTTGCAGCCTTAGCGCTTGTCGGTTAACGCCCATGTATCGTCATGTTAGCCCCTCCGCTGACCATGGCGACTGCTTGGCATACTGCAGTGGAGTTCCATACATAACTATGGAGCGCGAGTCTCCCGCCGCGCACACCATAGATCAACCACGTAATTTCGATTCAACAATCCGAATCTTTGTTCCACTTCTCAACTGTCAAGTTATATTTCCACCCACCAAACCTCGCAATCCCTTCTTTCAGCACCCTCCATCTCTCTCAGCGCGATTGCTCCACGGATTTCGCGTGCGGTATTATCACCCTCCCCTACAATTCATTGCCGTTGCATTCCCCTCCCCTCATTTCCCAAGCCGTCCTGTTAACGCCTGATTAACAGGAGGGGGGGAGGGGGGGGAATGAGTGTGCGCGCTGGTCGGTTGACTGCCTCATCTGCCAAAAGCCAGAACACAAAAACTTTTTTCGCAGCGGCAGTAATACGCTGTTCCTTATTGACACGTGCCGCAGAGCACAAAAGTGGCAGATAGTACATTCCGTTCTCGCCCTTTGCTCATGCTACTCGAGTGTTTTACAATCTTTTCAATCTCACGGGGCTCTTTAGTGTCTGAAAAGGCTGCGGGATTTATCGAAAAGTGGAAACTCCGGGGGCGGCAACCCCCCCCCCCTCCTTCCCCTAGAAGCAGCATCTCTCCCCTGAGTGTTTGGAAAGACACCCGTAGAAAGATTGATTGATTGATTGATTGATTGATTGATTGATTGATTGATTGATTGATTGATTGATTGATTGATTGATTGATTGATTGATTGATTGATTGATGGGTTTAACGCGCCGACGCTACGCAAGCGATGAGGCGCGTCGTAGTGGAGGGCTCCGGATTAATTTTGACCACCTGGGGATCTTTAACGCGCGCCGAAACCTCGAACACACGGCGTTTTCACTTTTCGCCACCCGTAGAAAGAAAATTTGTGGAAAAAACCAAAGCCGTTTTCTCGAGAGAACAATGGTTAAAACGCGAAGTTTTCTCCCATGAAACCCGAGTCGAAGCCAAACTCCAAAATCCACTCTTCCAAAGCCCACAATACAAACCGGCAAAGTCCAAAGCCAAAGTTCAACCCTGCTTAGAGAATGTTTCATCATCATCATCATCATAATCATGGCTAACCGTGTCCACGCCAAACTATATTTTTGCGCATTACGAGAGGTCCGGCGGCTAGGTGTGCAAAGACATCCCAATGTTATACTATGTGGTGTATGATTGACGTACCCTTTGCGAAACCCAGTGTGGAAAGTTGGCTTTCCTGCAGAGTGCTTTACTCGGATGTCAACGCCATAAATGAGGTATAGAAAGCTTCGCTTTAAAAACCCCCCGCCCTTCTGCGTGATGGAATGGCATCGAGTTCAAGATGTCTCCTTGCGTTACTTTGTTTAGTTATCAGTTATTTCCGGGTTGCCGGAATGCCCCTTATTTTATTTGTATTCTACAATGCTACATTGGAGGAGGTCTGGGCGCTTGAGATAATTTGTGTACGATAATTGGTGAACCTTCGAGAGGAATATCACGCGCATCCGGTGGCCGTGCCGCCGCGTTCCGCCCCATAAATCGCGTTTGTTGTACGTGCGCACTCGTGCAGCTTATAAAGCACTCGGCGCTCGCATCAATTAAGGCGGCCCTCGGGGACGTCATTTGCGTGCCGTAAACAAGTCTATAAATAAAACTCGGAAGCTCAGGTCAGGCGCGTGTCACAGATAGGCGCGGGGCCCCGCAAGGCGACAGACTGCAGTGCTTCGAAGACGAGTTTGGGAACCCTGTGAGCCGAGGTGGAAGGGACGGTCACAGTTTTTAGAGGCGAAGCACCTTAGGGGCTCGGGCTGTCGACGTCTCCTGTCGTCGTCTCATGTTATCACAGTAAATCAAGTTGTCGAACGATGTTCAAAATACAAGTGTATAATGGATAAAACCGGTTTTAAAAAAACTAACATGATTTAAAATAATTTAAAATACAGGAATAGTCAGGATTTATTCGCATCTATAACAGAAATTTGTTAACTTCAGTCTCAAACTTGGTTTCAAACGCCAGGTTTTCTCCTGTAAAGCATACTTCTTAGCATTCTGCGGCGTGTGACACGAAGACAACTTACGGTCAGTCTGCCTTGCATTTAATTGCTTAAATCCGGTTCAACGCTATAGGAGGCGCCACCGCCTCAGCAAGCGCGCGATTGCTCCTCCCACCGGCGCCACTCCGGCGCCCAATCAGTGCGCGCCATGTGGCAAGAGAGAGACATACAACCGTTGAATGCTACTTTTCAGCAATCGTTTTTTCTGCGCACTGCTCGTGAGTGGAACGACTTGCCTGCTGAAACTGCCATTATCATCGATTCGCAGTGTTTTAAGCGGACTATTGAAGCACGCCCATGATGTTTCGTAACATTGTTATGTACCATATGACGGATGTATACGCCCACCCCTCATGCAATGCCCCAAGTCGGGGCCCTTGAGGAACCAATAAATAAATAAATAAATAAATAAATACACTGCATGCGTCACCCCTCCCCATGTTTCACGTTGATGGAGATGACCCTGGATTTTTTCTTTCTGTTGATTATTTCGTCGCCACCGTGTTTCGTCCTTGTGCGCTGGTGCATAGCTTGATTTTCCACTGTGCCGTATACGCGCGGTAGGGGTATACAGTCTCAGTATCTTTTAAAAGGCAGTGAAATGAACTAATAATAACGGGCGGACACGCGGGTGTGTCATGGGGGCAGTTAGTTCTTTCATTCGGTGATGATGATAATTATTACAAGCTAAATCATCCCAACAATAATAGGCATATTGTTAATGGAACGACAGATTCTTTTTATTTGTATTATTATTCACCAGTTCACGCAAAAAAAAAAAAAAGAAAGAGGTAACAAGTTACATATTTCATACAAGCAAACCTCTCTCCACCACCTATCGCAGTCGCAAAACAAAATGAGCAGCAAAAAAAAAAAAAAAAAAAGCAAAAAAGCCCTGCTTATCGTGCGCTTATATTCTGCAATTCGGAACCCAGCATCAAACTTCTTTCCTGTCCCACCTGTTCTTCCTACCCATCCATCCCTCATTCTTATTGGGACTGCATCCCGCCATCTGTTGACCCATCCCTCTCCTCCATCACCTCCTGGGAGCTCTGGCTGTCTCCCCCGCCGACAGTAAACATCCAGGCTGCCCAGGAGGCTCTCTACAAACACGTGCACCGGATCCGCACGGACATTCTGGAGTACTACGTGGGTCCGGTGAATTGAACTTTCAAATTAGGACCTGGACTTCGGTCATGCGGAAAATAAAGTTTGTTCTCTCTCTCTCTTCTTTGCTTAACCAGAAACATATTTTCAACAGTTGTTTTTATTAAGATATCCTCACCGCGTGCCGCGCGACGGGTCTGCTGCCAGTGGTGTATGCAAAGCAGATCTATTATCTATCAATAATAGATCTATTATATCTATTATATTCCATCCAGGCAACGGCTGTGTACATGACGGAGGCGCACGGGCAGTACTTTGGGACACCATATAACTTTTACGATAGTAGCTTTATAACTAGTCACTGGTAAGGAGTTGAGGCTGCAAATTTCTCTCGGGCAGTTACAACAACAACAACAAAAAAAGGAAATCAGTGCCTTTTCACTCTGTGAAGAAACATAACCAGCGGAGGTGGGCGCAGCCTGAAGAGTGGGCAAAACAAAACTCATTTGTTTGTAATTTCTGATTGAGCATAGTTCCCAGCTTTTTAGTTGCATGAAGCCTGGAAGGAGTCGAGTTTTATTCCAGTGCACAAACATGGAGCTGTACATTTCTGTCCCGTAGAGACCCGCGTTATAAACAACTTCCCTGTGAACTTTGTAATAAGGATACATAAATAAAACTCGGTGTAATGTTAGAGTCATTTTATCACCTAATTGTCATACGATTTGCTTCGGGGATAGTTGCGATAAAACAAGAGGTACAGCCGCTTTCTGTAACCATATACTATCTCCGTATAGACGACTATGCATTGGCAGCAGACGGTAATTGTGTAACGTTTACAACTTCCACTGTGAACCAGTTAAGTACGACAGGTAGACGAAATGATAGAGTCATTTTAGCGGCCATTTTCAGCGTGATTTTTTAAGGATACGTATACATTAGGTTGGCAGCTACAGAGCATTCACCAGAAAGCTGGTTTCGCCACAAGATAAAAATTTTGTCGCGGCGACATTTTCTACCCACCCTGTGACGCACGCAATTTTCATCAGAACCTAGAACATAACAGTTTCGCTGTAAAAAGAAAACAACCTTACCTTGAAGTGTCTATACCAGCTTTATTATAAAAGCCACCGCGGGCGCAATGCAATGAGCAGCAAATTTTGATGTCGAATTCCACGGTCGCACATATTTGCTGTAAAGTCCCCACAGAATTGCCGGGTGCGAAATTTGCGAACCTGTAATGTATGCGAAGCCGAGAATGCAAACCTTAATCAGTTTTATACAGGGGCTTCGGGCCTTTAAGGGCCAACTAAATTACACGAAGCATGAAAGCCAACGCCCAAAATTTCTGCCAAATAAAGTGTTTCCTGTTTGTCTGTCTGAACATGACATGCGAAATTCTCGGTGTATTCCCGATTTCAGGGCATTGATGTGCGTATAGAACCGTGGGCAAACTAAACTAACCCATAGCCCTTAAAAAGCGGTGCACAGACGTAGCTGTTGTAACGTAACTCGGATTTAACGTAACTGTTTCCGTTTCTTTGCGCGTCACTTGACTTTGTTTAAAGGGACTATGAAAACAAAACATAAACGGAATCGCCCGTAGTAGACTCACTCAATATCATTCTGGCGCAGAAGACTTTCTTTAGTCAAAAAAACGATGAAAACTATTGAAGAACTTTCAAATTTCGCGCCACACGACGTCAGCGGTGACGCAATAGGGGAATAATAAAACTAACGTTATCAGTGTGCCCATTGCTTGTTAGCATTCAAGCAACTCGACCAAACAGAAATACGCACTACTACGACCGCACAGCCTTGTTTCTTGCAGATGGTTTGGGTCGACGGCCGTCAATCATGCAACAAGTCCTTGTGACGTCACAAGTACCCGGCGAAAAAGTTGCCGGAGAGTCTCCACTTCTTCGTCTATTTTCCTTCATCGGTCCGGATCCCACGAGACAATCCTTGTAATGTTCAGTTCTCTCCCCGGAATAGACAACTGTTTTCCTTCATGTCCAGATTGTTTGTTTCAAGTCAAGGATAAACATAATATCACTGTTACTGGTGCAAGCAGGTTTTTTAATAAATCAAACTATCATTTCTTCATTACTACAGATGCCAAGTGACTGGGAAAAAATCAATCAGGTTCAAATTTTAGTCATCACCTTCATAAAAAAAGTTTTGAAAGAGGAAAACCTCCGACTTGTTCTAGACAAGAACTGTATGGAACTTATTAAAGGACAGGTAAACGCAAAGGCACAAAAAAAGACGATTTTTTTTTAAAACGAAAGCAGGAACAGCTGCAGCTTTTACAAATAAAATCCACAAAGCGTCATTTTATTTACATTATTCTTTTACACCAAAAGAAAAAATTGCCTAGCAGGCTGGGGCCAACGGTACTTATATTATATTAACGCTGGTACACACCAATTTTTTTTTTTGTTACTTTTACCACTTCCCATGCGCGCTCACGGTTACATATCCTCGGCAAATATACTTCTGCCCCTACCGAAGAACACATTTACCTGCGTCCTTACAAATGCAGCTCCATCATGCGGCCTCCCCTTTCGAGTCCTCGCAATTCAATTACGTGTGGTGCGCGCTTTTTGCGGTAGCTCGATCTCGGGAGTGTGGCCTTGCCTGGTGCAACTCGTAGCGGCAAAAGAGACGCGCCTGGCCATGACCAGCGCAGCCGCCCGGAATGAGCGTTGCGCAAGGTCGTCTGGCGCGCCATTCCGGCCGGGCCCTGATCGGTCCGTGCACTGACCCTACGTCTTTCGCTCTCGCACTCGCACTATTCCTTCACGCATGCTCCGACGTCTCTTAATTCTTCACAATTAGTGTCATTTCCCACTACGTTCATTACACGGAGGTACATTTAACTGATCAGACGATAGCCAGCCAAAATTACCCGAGCTCAATTAGCGTCCGAACGGACGTCGGAACAGGAGACACGACACGAAAGCGAAAGTAACGAGAACAAACGCGCGCTCCACCCGACCTAAATATTGGAACGACCCGCCCTAATTTAACGCACTATTGCCATTGTGTGCGTTTGCTGATGCGGATTACGTGATAGAACGAACGAACTTCGCTCGCGGCGTTAATATCCAAACATCCGTCGCGAATCTTTTCATTCGAACAGAAACACCGCGTCTTCCCGACGCTGTCGTTCGCGCGCGCGCGCGCGCGCCGTTCGATCGTTGACCCATATTCGCGATGTACCAACGTTTATTTTCGTGCCGTTTAGATATATTCTCAGATTCCTGCTAAACCCTTCCCCCCATTTCCCAGTAAGAAATTACTTTCTCTCGCTTTCGTGCTCTCATTCGCCTTCGCGTATTTTTGGTCCGAGTTCAATTTAACCGCGCCGCAATCTTGTTAGCTTTGAAACTTACGCTAGTCTTTAACTCAAACTCTCAAGTTTGGAGTCCATGGTTTTGCACAACCTCCGTAATAAATAAACGCGCACAATGCGCTAGCACTCCCCAAAAAACAATGCCCTTAGTAGGTTGTTCCGCACCGCGGTTCAGGACCGTGCAGTTGTGCTAGGCGGTGAAGCTGCCATGTTGAAGCCAAGGGCGCGTCTGTGGGTGTTTGCTCACCTGTGATTTGATCCGCCGGTGATGCGTAGCCAACGCAAAGCGCAAAAATCACGACTGTAATAGCAACAATGTGAAACACTTGGACGTGAAATACAACAGCCATGATGAACGAATACGCCGACTTCCCGTATCGATTATCAAGCAGTCGGGACACAGGCCGCCTGGGCGTCTCGTCTGCTACAAACCAAACTACGCTGCTGCAGTCCTAGCGCCGGTGAGTGCGTTATAAATAAATAAATACAACGCACGCAAAGTTATCCTATATATTTACCCGAACAATGTTTTAGATTAAAAGTTACTTTTAAATAGCGGATGGATAAAGTTGCGTACTTTTGTTCAGTAAATGCCCAAACCCCCCAAGAACCGTGACGGATCTCCAGCGCCTCACAACAATGCCCGCAAACTCGGGTCGCACCGGGCGTTGATGTTGAAGATGCTAGAGGTGGTGAAAGTTTGGTTTGAACTTTCTGGAGAACTTTCGGCATAATGTGATCGCTTTGTTCACTTAGACCTTTACCATTCACAAGCCCGATCTTCATTTGTTTTGACGGTGAGTACTGCAAAGTGATCAAAAAGCAGTGTTGTCCATGCGCAGTGCCCGTGGGGGAATGCGTCGCATGCTGAGAGCGAAACCAGAGAGCGCTTTTTGCGGTTTTGCATCGTAATCAACGGTTTGTGGCTCACAAATACAGTTACTTCGCATATTCAATAACAGTAGCAATGCGAGCGCTTTGCTATTTCTGTTTTGCACGCGCCAAGTTGGTGGGATGTTGTGCGGTCGCTTAGGTGTTTACAAAATCACGCTGTGCTGCGTTGTATGGACTTTGGGCTGTTGTGTCACCGTTGAGCTCTCGTATAGTCTTGCTATCGTTGGGCATAATACTGTACGCGGCGGTGGCGGCAATTCAAATCGCGCTTTTGTGCTGTCTGTCCGGAATAAACGGGCTCATATTTACGTGTGCGCAGTGTCCTGATCCTTTGGATTTTTGCCCTTCCGTTTTCAGATGCGCTTGTGATGTCCATCATGATTGGTCACGTGAATCAGTTCGTCGCCGGGCTGAAAAGCCGGAGCGAGGACGTGCGGTTCAAAACCGCGAATGAGCTGCATCACTATGTGACGACCGAGCTCCGGGAAATGAGCCCGGAGGATGTCTCGGCCTTCATGGAGGAGTTCCATCATCACATCTTTGAAATGGTGTCCAGCTCCGACGTGAACGAGAAGAAAGGCGGCATCTTGGCCATTGGTACAGTCCTCCACACACGCACCTCAATCTTTGTGCTTTAGTAGACTAGTTTACTATGAATCTAAATATTTGACATATCATTTTCTCAAAGTTTTCGGATGCTTTTCTTCTGCGTTGACAGAAATGTAATGTTTAAAATTTTCGATGTGATGATTCCGGCAACTAGTTTCCGCGCACGTAGCACAATATACTATAGTCTCATAGCGTGCTATTCAGGCAAGAAAAACTGCACAAGATGCCTTGCCGCAATTCCTGATTTATTCTGTGTATGTGGCTTGGTGCCTCCTTGAGACCAGGTGCAGTAGATAGCGATAATGACTTAGTTTAAACGATGATGGTGACGGGTGCGCTGTGGTGAGCATGATGATGCTGCTGCAGCCTTGTTCTATAGTGATGAAAAAAAAAAAAACGTCACAGAGAGATACATAGTACTTATATTGATATGCACACAGGCCTTAGTTTCTACATGAAGCTGTGGCACATCAGTTAGTATCATATGTGTAAACTTCTCTCAATAAGAAATTGCGCAAATTATGGAACAGGAAAAAACAGTGCACAAATGGGATGAAATAAGAAGCGTACCAAAGGCACCGTGCGGACTGCAGTCAGCGTCTTAGTCCTTGGTTTATGCACTCTTTTTCACTGTCGTGATGTTCATTGAAGCTTTACTGACAACTGTAGCACGGGTCGTCATAACCTGCTTATTCCTCCTTTTCATTTTCCATAACTGCCACCAGTTAACCTCCTGGAAGTGGACTCCGGCAACACCGGATCGCGGATCAGCCGCTTTGCCAACTACCTCCGCAACCTGCTGCCATCCAACGACACGACCGTCACGGAGCTCGCTGCGTACGCCATTGGCCGGCTGACGACCGTCGGCAGCAGCTTCACTGCTGAGTACGACGACTTCGTCATCAAGCGGGCCATCGAGTGGCTGTGCGAGGAGCGGCACGAGGGCAAGCGGCATGCGGCCGTGCTGATCCTGCAGGAGCTGGCCATCTCGACGCCTACCTTCTTCTTCCAGAACATCCAACCCATCTTTGACTGCATCTTCAACGGCGTGCGCGACCCCAAGCCCATGATCCGCGAGGGCGCCGTGTATGCCCTCCGGGCGGCACTCATGGTGACGGCGCAGCGTGAGACCAAGGACACACAGAACCCGCCGTGGTACTCCAAGTCGTACGAGGAGGCGGAGAGCGGCTTCGAGGAGGCATTGAGCGGAGCGCGAGAGAAGGGCATGAACCGCGAGGACCGCATCCACGGCTCGCTGCTGGTCATCAACGAGTTGCTGAAGTGCAGCAACATCGAGGGGGAGCGTGCCATGCAGGAGCTGGAAGAGGTGAACTCCCAGCAGGCAAGGCACGACGCCCATCGAACGCAAAGCTCGGGTCCCGGTGGGTCGCTCACGCGATCGCTCAGGGCACTCCAGCAGATGCAAGAACACCGGCCGCGGGGTGGTGCGAGGGCGGCACTGCTGCGGTACCACCGGGCACAGGGCTTTCAGCCGGCAAGCGTGGTATCCCTCCACCAGGGGTCCTCGCACCAGCCGCACGGAAGCCACCGACTGCACCACCACGGACGCCACCTGGTGCCCACCCACGAGAGCAACACCTGCAAGCGCCTGCTCGAGGAGAAGTTTGACCAGGTGCGCTTGGCCGGCTCAGGTTGTGCTGTGCGGCTTTTTTTGGGTGGCCACACTTAATGCGTGGAGCTTCTGTGCAAGGAGTTACTGTTACGACAAGGCACTAGCACTACGTGGTGTCTCACGTTTCTTTCTTAGTCAAATCTTTTGCACTGTTGTTCCATCTAAGCAGAATGCACAAACTAATCAATGTTAACTCTGTTTTAGAGTTACTGCACGTTTGCTTATATGACCGGCCATTGCTTGTATCATATACCTGCAGTTGCTAGGATGGATAATTCGGACAGTTTATGCTGTGGTATATACACCCAAAGCCGGAAATGTAAAATTCAAAGGGCTGAATAGCAGTTCAATATAGTATGTGGTTTGGCATATTAAACACACCGAGAACCAACATAACAATTCGTTAAGAAGCAGAAAATCAAAGAACAGCCACGAGAAAAAATGACAACTACAAAAAAGCACTCGGTTGCAAGTATGGTCAACATTTAGCTGAAGATTTGCACTGCATTGCTACAAAATGCAGAGGCAAGTAGGAAGTTTTTGTTGCCAATTTCAAGCAAGACAGGTACTTCTTGCTTAACAAAAAATATAAAAGGCTCACTATTTTATTTAAAACCTCATTTTGTTCTAATGTCTCTTTAAGTCTAAGGAATGGCTTGCATGAAAGAAAATGTGGTGTTTAAAGTTTCTTGATATGCTGCAACAAATTTTAAATGTGCAGTGGAATGTTCCCGTCAGATGCAACTGTTCGCCTCTGTTGTTTCTGTGCATAAAAAAGGGAAAAAAAATCTAAGGTGTACATTTATCTCATCAGTTTATCTGATCAGTGATGGCACAGCAAAATAGTTATAATTTTCCTTCAATCTCAACTAGAGAATAAAAAAGACACCTACGACTACCCCAACTGGGTGCAAGTGTATTCCCTATAAAATAATTTCTTTTTTTCAACAGCAGGCACTAAGATCATGGTCAAAGTACAGTGGGAATTCCCAACTTCTAAACATTGCAGTACAAAGGTTTATTTGGGCAATGAAAATTTATTTCACACTGGACTAAGTTAATTTTGAGCATTCCACTTTACCGTGCCTTGTTTTTCAGGTATAGCTTCAACTTTCTGAACTCCGTTAAAAAAAATAATCGTTCAATCACTGATGACAAATATGTGGTCCTGGCTGCTTGCGATAACTTCTAAGTGAAACTAACTGCGTTCAGTAAGTCGCGCTTCTATTTTCTGTCTGTCTCATGTGACCTAGTAGGCAAAGCTTGCTTTCCTAACCTGTTTCACGCCGTTTTGTCATGTCAGTTGTCTGTTTTCTTACAGCAAACTCCGGTTAAGACGAACTCGAATAAGACAAACAACACTTTTGCTCTCTTGTAACGTCCGCAATGCAAAAAATCTCCGCTTAGACAAATTTCTGATAATGCGGACAAATCTTTATGGTCTCTTCAAGTTTGTCACAATGGGAGTGTGCGGTATTTATTTTGTAAATAAATTACGAGCTGTCTTAGCTCTCTCTCTCTCTCTCATCATTCTCATGCCTTCTTTTTGTTTTTTGTTTTCTCATGCACTTGTCTCCCTTTTCTGTTTTTCCCTAATGAAGATATGCGAGCGAGTGCTGAGGCAACGTTCCCTGCGGAACACCTGCATCCAGACCGCGCTTCACCAGGTTCTGCCCAGACTGGCTGCCTTTCAGACACAAAGATTTGTGAGAAGGTGAGGCTCACACCCGCATTCATTAGTTCATCCCCCCCCCCCCATATTTGCCCTCATGACTGCACTTGCTGGCACATGTTCTAAGCTTGCACATAACAAGTAATGGAAAAAGAACCCTAATTATGATGGAACAGTCAATTGCACATGCAAGTATAACATTCATGGTATCAGTGCTCCATTGCTTTTTTGTCCTTGTCTTAACTCGCGTTGAAGTTTCAATGATTGGTACTCGTCAACAATATCATCTTATTTCATTATAGGGGAAGCGTTGTGTGCGTTGCAGTGAATGTGGCCCGTGATGCAGTCGTAACGTCCCCCGTAGGTACCTGTCAGACACGATGGACCACCTGCTGGGCTGCCTGCGGAGGGAGCGGGAGCGCAGCTACGCCTTCCTCTCCATTGGCCTGCTGGCCGTGGCTGTAGGCGAGCACCTGCTGCCCTACCTGCCCAGAATCATGGAGGTCATCCGGGTCTCCCTGCCCAGCAACAGCACCCCGTCCAAGTGAGGAAGGCATTCTCAGCTTGCCTCCTCCTCCTTTGGAACAAGTTGCAGGGGAGTGCATTTTCTGCCTCGAGTGGCAAGAACGTCAGGAAGGAATCGGTGTTTGATGGAATTGAGTGTACACAATAAGGTCCATGGAGTTCCAAAGGACGATTACGCTTCTCTGTGATGTGAATTCTAAGTACAGTTACTGTTGAGAAATTTGTTGTTGTGATGATGTACGACTTCAAGTCAACCTGCAATCAAAGGCAATCACGGTGAAAATGGGAACACGCTGTCGAGTATCCGCTCCTGAAACACCCATAGAACCAATGAATGCCCGCACTCGGCTGGGATATCTTTAACGAGGCATGTTCTCATTGTTCTCTGTGTGGCCTTTTCTCTCTCTCTCTCTGCCCCACCAGGAAGAAAGGTCCTGTACTGGATCCAGCCGTGTTCACATGCATCAGCCTGCTGGCAAGAGCCAACAAAAGCAGCATTGCTACCGATCTGAAGGACCTGCTGGACCCCATGCTCAACACTGGCCTCAGGTTGGTGACCTTCTTTAATCTCCATTCCAAGAAGTGGTGTCCCTGTTGCATGCCACAACGAACACTCAGAAAGGTTCTTTTAAGCGCAGGGCACTTTAGGGGCTCGCCTTGTCGTCGTAGCTTGCTCGTTGGACCCAAGTAGAGCTGTCCCACAGAGGCTTCGAAAGCGAAGTGATATAAATAGTCATAAGCATTCAAAACTTGTGAACTGCTGGCGCTTGTCATACATCTCCCGTTGTTTACTGCAAAAAAAAACTGTAGGTACATTTGAGGCAAAATATACGTAATTAACCGGCAGTGCCCGCGTTCATTTAGATAGAAACACTCGTTGGGTTAGTTTTTAGGATAGCGAGCGAAAAAAGTGGCAGTGCAACGCTGGCACGTGCGGGAGGAAAAGCAAGCACAAAAAGAACAGAACTCCCGCTGGCGCAGTTTCAGGCAGGGGGCACACGAGCACTGCGAAGGCAGGAAATTTGTATTGCATTGGGGGGTAGCAGAGAGCGGATGACGGCGCTACAGCCCATTATGGCCAATCATTGCTCTGCACTTCCGACAGCTTTCGCGTTGAGTGGAACGGCTTTAATTTTTTTATGTTCCCGACACCTGTTTCCCTCTGAATAACATGCGCCTTTCGTTGCCTTTGCAGTCCAGCCCTGACGGCGGCCCTGCAGGAAGTGTCGCTGCGGATACCTCAGCTGAAGCGTGACATCCAGGACGGCCTGCTCAAGATGCTCTCGTGCATACTGATGCAGCGACCCCTGAAGCACCCCGGCGTGCCAACCAAGCACTCGCACACGGCACAGCCCAGTCAGGGTGCGTCTAAAGCTCGCTCAGACTTTGCATTGCATTGTTGGCAGGCAGCAGAACGCTGAACTTAAAATGGGACATCCTTCTGTTTTGCTTTGTCCCACATCAGCTGCACTGTTTGTTAACTCTTTCGCTACCGCAGAAAATTGACCAATTTTGGGGGGTCCAAGAAAACATTTTTTTTTCTGGTAAAAAATTATTTAGGCACTAATTGCAGGAGCACAAAATGCAGATTATTTAACGGCCTTTCCAATAACACCAGTTTTTTAAAGGTTTTCATATATCATAGTTGTGAAAAAAAAATATCAAAATCAAAAGTTTTGTCAAGTTGTCGAAAAAAATGATAAAAAAGGAGTTGTGTATATCAAACCACCGGTAGTAGAAAAAAATTAGAATATACATTTTGCAGGGAAACATTTCAAAAACACACCCTAAAAAAAATGTCGACTTGCGCGGAACAGTTTTTCAGATATAAAAAAAAAAATGTTAGCACGCACGGTGCTCGTGTCATGCGGTGAAGCCCAACCTCTAATTCAAATTGTGCAATTTTGGGTGGTTCCTTGGAATAAATCTGGCGGTTTGACGTTATCAGAGGCACCAATTTGCCCCCACATAACGTAAAAACATCTTGTCAATGGCTGACTTTGAATTTACAGCGAGCACAATATTTGGGACAAGCACGCGATGCAGAAAAAAACATGCATGAAGTTGAAAACGGAACGCCGTGGCTGATGTTTGTTGTCGTTCACGGTCAGTTATCTCTCAAAACATAAAGCTGAGCTTTATTATCATCTTCTTACTCGCAATTGTAGCCTTGCTCGCAAAAATGAGGTACGATGAGCTAGAATCGTCCCCTGCGATCTTTGGCCGAGTAGCAGTCGCGCGCTAAAAAAGATCAGCACAACGAGCCTCCTCTATTGCAACGCCACCTAACATTTTTCAAATGAAACAGTACAAAAACTTATCAGAGACTCCGTCCGAATAGACAGTTCAACTAAGCAGCAACATTAGACACCCGGATATACCCTTGCATGAAAACGAAACTGGAAGGCGAACAGCTGGCAGTGTAAGGCCGGTTTGAAGCGCTGTCCTCGGCGGAACAGATATCTGGCGACTGGGTGTGACCTTTTGACTTGCATCTGAAGTTCTTATCGCAGAAATCGGGTTAGGGTGGGGGGAAATGAGGAGCGGCGTGCTTTGTTCGAGGATCAGTCGCGGACGCTTCAGGCGCCATGGCAGTTAGCCTTGAAGTTGGGTAACTGCGTAGTTGCGCTAAATATGAATTTCGCGATGCAGAAACGAAACCGAAACTGTTGTAAACTGTTTGGGAATGGTCCTGGGGTAAGTAGAACTACCAGAGTACTTAGGACAACTTGCGCAAAGGCAATAAAACTGCCTAAGATCATAAAGTAGCTTTGCAACCAGGCACTGCTTGACATTTTCAGCCGATTTCTGGGATTATTACTGTCAGAGCGTGAACCTGACGATTGAAAATCGTTTACTAGTTCCCCATTCACGCCCTGATAGCAAAAAACAAGCGCTGGTGCAGAGTAATTACGAGTTGCACGCATTCTTCGTTGGTAGCCTTGAGGCGCGATGACCACGCCCCTTTTCCACAACCAGGTGATTCAAAAGCGTGTCAAAAATCACGTTTCCGTTGCAAAAATGAAAACAAAACTGATTTTGAAAGGCCATTTTCTGATCTAACTCCGAACAGCTTTACTTGTTCGAGAAACGCCTGGAACGCTATGAAAGGCGCTCCCAAAAGTATCGATCAAATTGATCGATTTTGATAGGCGCGGTAGCGAAAGAGTTAACAGGGTCATAGCACCGACTACTGCCCATCAGTGTACGCTCAAAAAGTTTGCATGAATCTGTGTAAAGGGGGATTTAATTTTAGGCTACACAACATTGTTGGCACTTGAGGGTGTAGCGTATAGCAGAGGGAACGTCCTATAGTGGTAGGTGAAGCAGAATATACCCGTAACAGTGATTCTCGCTTGGTGTACAGAATAACCTTACTTGGGAATTTTTGACTGTCTGGTTACTACTTGGGCTCTCTCAAAACATGAATGCGCTCAAACAAATAAAAGTTGTTGGCATTCAGTATCTTTCATATTCGTGTGCCATGCACACTTTCTGCCGATTTGCATTTTTGCATTACTGCTTCCCTATCCCTGTGTTCTGTTGTTATTCTTCGCCTTTGTTAGTTCGAACTTTCATTAATGCAAACGGTTCAAATTAATGAGCTTTTACTTTTTTCCTTAACTGTACTTCATGTTATTCATGCCTCGCCAATGGCGTTTGTCATCTTCGAAATGTTTTACAGCATCTGACCACCTTAGCATTGGGCCCTACCCAGTCTTAGCTTTCGTTTACTTTGCTGGGGTTAACTTATAGTAGCGCTGGAGGTTATGTACAGTTGCGACAAAATGAGGCTGGGTGACAGAGTACCGCGTTTCGTTTGCACCATGTTCAAGTGCACCGTATATTTGCACATATAATATGTAGCAATAGTTGACAAATCTTGAGAACTATGCTGGGTTGGGAGTAATACATGCAGGGGTGAGATAGCTGCGCATATTGCGCAGTTTTGATACGAAGTTGTGTTCCTGTGCCAGGCTGCTCCAAAAGCTTGAAAATTGTAAAAATTTTGCCGAACTGCTCCGAAACAGTGTGAGAGCCAAGGATTTTAACGCTCCCGTCAGCTGCAGTGGGGAAAAAATGCTTTCTGAGGGCATAATTTTCCAGCACCCCCAAGGTAATGCAGTTTGTAAAGGTTTCATTGATCATTAAATTAAAAAAAATGCATAAAATGGTCCCCGAGATAGTTTTTTCGAAAGTCACATTGGGGGGTTGGACATGTTATATTCTGGGCGTTTTTAAAGTTTTCCCATCAAAAACCACTGCAAAGACCTGTAGAAACAATACTCATGTGTACTGAGGCGATAAAATACTTGTGCAAGTTGATGAAACAACGGCAATTTTCGGATCCGGAACGACATTACTTGGCGCCGCCATCTTGGTGTGGGGAAGATTAGAAAACATGGCCGCCGGGCGAAGCAGTTGCTCGTGGTTCAGGCAGAGTAGTGCTCTTCACCAATTCCTACCGTGATTTTGGTTATGGGGGTGGCTGGATTTACATTTAGTCATTTGATCTATTGCGGGAAGTTGTGCGACTCGAAAGACGGGAGTTCATCAAAAACAACCTGGGGCCTGCGAATTCGCCGTGTTTCGGCCTTGACTGTTTGGCGCAGTGCGTGCTTGAAGTGAAATTTCAGACCCATTGCAGTGTTATAAAACGCTGAGTTATTGCTCCCCGTGACAGAGAGCTTGCGAGTGGCGGGAATGGGGGGATCGACACTGCAGAAGTGGTGGCGCAGGCTACATCGCTGCAAAATGTTCAAGCAGTGTCCTATAGCGAGACGGGCTAATATTGCACGGTAGTAATAATGGTTCATCTACCTGAAGTGAAATTTAATGCAAAAAAGGAAGGTGGCTAAACATACCAACATTACTAAAATTATGATCGTAGTGAACATCTACCTTGGGGATTGAAATGGGAGGGCTGGTGGGGTGCGACGTATCGTCACCTCGTTTTTCGAAACCTTTTCCGTGGCTGTACAATTGTGCGTAAAGTCGAGTCTGGGATTACAAAAATAATGATTTCGGCATTCACAGGATACTAAAAATGCCATACGATTGCTTAGTTTTTCAATTTGATATTTGCAACAGCACTCCACGCTACCATGCATAATGCCTGAAAATTTAAAAATGGTTTGTAAGAAGGTAGTGCAGTTTGTACCTTGTGATACTCTGGTAGAAAAAACTTCTGCTCCCCCCCCCCCCCCCCCCCCCCGAGTTGCCATAAATTTGATTTTTTAGGCTCCTAAGGTGACATAAAATCTAGCTAACTGCTCCAAATCAAGGCTGTTCTGCTCCAAAATCGAGATTTCGCTGCTCCAAAAACTGCTCCCAAATCTGATTCAGCTGTCTCACCCCTGTACATGTATCTTGCCTCCAAATGCAGCTTCACTGCAATCTACGCTGTGCTGTGATGTAAGCACCGTCATTGCAATCTTTGAGCGGCTCTGTTGTCAAAAGCAAAAACAAAAACAAGTTTTATAGTTCAATCTTGAACTCATGCTTTCCGATATTTATTGTGAGCACACTTGCCAGCATGGAATATGATGAGGTAACAGACACTCTCCTTGGCACAAGCAAGCAGGAAGCTTCTGACAATCTAGCAGCTATCCACAAATAATCAGTTCTGTAGATGTGCCTTGTAGTATAGCACTATAACTTTTTTTTTTTGGCAGCATTTTCTGCCTGCATTCCCTGTTATTTGGGTCCTTATGGAGGTGAAAAAAAAAAGTTTGACAACCACTGGACCATTTGTTTTTTGAATAAACACAACATAATTGTGCAGTGCTCCTTTTATTTAATGAAGGGTGACAGGTTGTGTTATCGCAGTCAGTGATGCGAGGATACATTATTTTGTTTCTCTCTGGGGCTCATGGAGGCGCAGGTTATATGCGTGAAAATATGGTACGTGAATTATAAGGTCTAACTTAAGTTAAAACAGTTCCTCTTCATTACCTTAGGACAGGAAGTAGAAAAATGGAGAAAAATTAAAAAAAATGGAGCAAAATGCCGTAGAAAAAACCATTTGCATGCCTTTAGCATGACTTCTGGTTGAAACATGGGATGTGCACAATAAAAGGAAGTGGCATGTTGGAGATGAGAACCCTGGAAACCTTGACCTGAAAGGCAGGCAGGTGGTGTCCAAATGTAAAACTTAATTTACATTTGAGTTCATTTCTTGACTGAAGAGGCAATTTTGTTATCTTGTTTCATAAAGGGGATAGGAGCTATCCTTCTGCTTCTGTGTGTCTACACATTACCTTAACTGCCATTGGCGTGACAGTGCTTTATTACTGTTGTGAATCCAACATGGGGCTTTGTCGTTCTTGTTTGGCTGTTTACTGACTACTAGTTTGTTGTCTCAGCTTCATAATCTGTGCTGCAGCATTTGCAAAAATTTGTGTGTTTTTCAGAAACCACTGATGTCGCAACCATATCACTCGCCTTGAAGACGCTGGGTAGCTTCGACTTTCAGGGTAAGGAGACTCTGGTGCTCAGAGCTACAACCTTCTGAGTCCTGTAAATTGTTTGCTGTGTTCTTGTGCCTTTGGCACATATAAAAGGCATTTTGTAGCTTGCACGGGCCAGAAAAGGGACAAAAAAAGAGAGAGAAAGAAAAAACGAAATTTCGGCATACCGTACTTACCCAATTCTAATGCGCACTTTTTTTCCGGAAAAATAGGCCGGAAAATCGCAGCGTGTTAGAATCGGATATGAAACCGAAACTGCCGAAACAGCTGAAATTTCGTCCCACCCATCGCCACATGGCACCAAAGCTTTTAGCAACGATTTTTCGGATGCAGGAAGCCTGGGTATGGTGGCTACCATAGCCTAGGCACCTAGGCTTTTCTAACGGCGTTCACACAAATCGTCAGATTGTTCCACTTGTGCGCTTTATAACAGCAATGGCAGCAGCGGCAATGAAGGTGCGCCGCTTCCACGGCTTACGAGCAGCTCTCACGCGTTCACAACGAGCGGTTGGCTGAAGCATGCGCCTCTGGGAAAGCTCGCGGGAGGGGTGTGCGAGGCGTGGGCCACGATCCCATCGACCATGGCTGAACGTTCGTTCAGAAGTGTGGCATCGCGAACGCGCTTGATGGCACCGAGGACGAGATGGTGTGGTCAGTGGAAAGCGACAAGGAACTCTCGAAAAGTGATGAGGAGCGAGATGTGTGAGATTACTTCGGGAAATAAATCACCCATTTCTCTCGCATTCGTTTTTCTTTCTCACAAAGTTCTGTGCACGTTACAATCGGAGGTGCAAGTTTTTTCGTTTTTTGCCTGGAAAATTGAGTGCGCGTTAGAATCGGGTAAGTACGGTAATATGTGTAATCAAAACTGCTAAACGAGCACAGGGGGCTGCTCAGATCAACGCTAAAGGGTTCTACAAAATAAACAAGGCATTTTTTGAGCAGTTACAACTATAATTTCAGAAGCAACGGCTAAATCTTCTGGTACACAATTACATTGGATCAATTGCAGATGTTATTGCACTGAACTGCGTCAAGTTGTGTCAAATGGCAGCTAAACCAGTGGACGTTGAGAACTGGCCCATATTTAATTATTCGTTTGCTTGTCTTTACAGACAGTTTTAAACAACCTTTTTTTTTTTTACCTATGAACTATAGTTACTGAAGCAAACTTAATTAAGAAGTTGTAAATTCCAGTTTTGGCATGGCGATTGCAAATTATTTGCTTCGACTGAACTATTCGAATGAAATTATTTTTTGTTTCGTGTTTGCTTCAAAAGTACAAATTGCAATATTCGCACAGGCCTAATAGTTTTTAGGGGAACACGGATTTGCTGTGTCATTGCACTCTGCATTAGTTCTGTGTTGCTGCTGACTTTGCAGGACGAACGCTGACCAGCTTTGTCAAGCACTGTGCCAACACCTACTTAACCAGCGAGCACAAAGAAATTCGCCTGGAGGCGGTTCGGACGTGCTGCTGCCTTCTTTCACCAGCATTACAGGTGAGGGACTACAGGCACAACGAGTGCTGTCCATGTGTTGAGAGAGAGGGAAATTCTTATGGGCTTCCTCTGGATTTCATTCTGGTGCATTGATCTTCCATGCAAACAAGCTGTCTGGACCTCTGGTTTCTTATACAGGTGCTGGTCTTCAGGAGGAGGAAGTACTAGTGTTATTGAGCGCACAGCTAGTGTGTGTATGTTTGTATATAAAAAAAAAAAAACTAAAAAAGGGGGGATAAACAAGTTTCGCAGCCGAAGGTACCCGGAAGCAGGTGGAGGTAAATAAGCGAAATCTACAGCTTTTAAGATACTGTGTGTGTGGGTAAGTGGGTAGAGGGTTTTAGCTCTAAGGTGCTATAAGGAGCATGCACAGGTATTTGTAACCTTAAGCTAGGATGCCTCATCTGGAATTATTGTTGCTTGACTCAGCGATGTTGTCATCTTGCAATTAAGTTGGGGAAGAAACATAGCCAATAAAGTATAAACTGTAGGCAGGCCGACATAGCATGATATTGGTGTTCGTTTTCTTCATATACACATTTCTTTTTGGTCCTGTTCATCCTATCTTTGGTATTCGAAGGTGCATGCTTCAGTGCCTAGCTGGTGCCACTTGTGAGTTGTTGTCCTTCCGTCAGAAAAATTTTCGCCCGTGTTTCCTTCCCCCCGCCTGGTACCAGAACATGAAGGCGACCGGGAAGTACAGCATCTCTCTGATGGAAGATGTGCAGCGTGTGCTTGGGAAGCTGCTGCTCGCTGGTGTGACAGACACAGGTACTCTGGGCCATGACCTCATGTTGTTATGTCACAGTGGCACACTCAACTTTCAAATTTCTGGTCTTCCTTTGTGTTCTTTTTGCAGCAAGCATAGCAGCATTTTGCTTAGTCGCTCTCTGCAACCTACATTGTAGTATTGCCTTAAAATATCATTGTTTTTGTATGTGCTGTTGCACAATATTTATCATTGCTAAAAGCATGTTTTCTTTTTTTATTTTTATTATTACCCAGTAAGGTGAACTTTGTAACTAGACCAGGGGCGGTATTCCCGTGTTTTGTCCCTTTTGTGTCCCTTTCGAAAGTGTCCCTTTTGAGTTAGCCCTGATTGGCTAAAAGCGAACACCCGGATGTGACGCATACAAGCACGGCGGAGCTATGAGCCGTGCCTACTCGGAGCAGACGATTTGGAGCAGATGATTTTTTGTAGCGTTATTCTCGGTTCCCTCTCGGAGCAGTAAACATAAAAGATACTCTGATACGGTCTCAGTTCTTTAAAATGCGTTCGCAAGAACAGTTACAGTATTTGAATCAAAGGCCCACTGCTCAACCGGAAGTACGTCACGATGAAAGGGACGCAAAAGGGACGTTTTCAAAAGGGACAGTTACGAGAATACCGCTCCAGGTGTCAGGTGTGAGGGTCAGGGAAGTGCATGCAAGCCCATGTTTGGCTACAGGGTGGGGACTGTGCATTACCGGGCTTCCGTTCAGCCTACACTCACGAGATTGCAAGGGAAGCCACCGTGGCTTCAGTGTTCAGTGTTGGGTGTCTTTGGGTGGTGTAAATTAGATGTCAGCACTAACAGTAGGAAGCAATGAATTGGCCGGAACGGAAGGCTAGAACAACATCAATGGTAAACCTGTCCTGCCTGTCGTATGTGCTGCGCTGGCACTAACAGTATCGTTTCCCCTGCTCCTCCACTCTCCATCGTGGATCGGAAACAGACTCGGACGTGCGGTACTGCGTGCTGGCCTCCCTGGACGAGAAGTTTGACGGCCACCTGGCCCAGGCAGAGAACCTGAGCGCCCTGTTCATCTCACTGAACGACGAGATCTTCGAGATCCGGGAGCTGGCACTGTGCATCATCGGCCGGCTGAGCAGCCTCAACCCGGCCTACATCATGCCGCCCCTCCGCAAGGTCCTCATACAGGTAGGCCGACACCACCTGGGCTTCACTTAAAGCTGCGGCACGTGCCATTGGGGAATTTGTGAGAACACGTGCATGTCTTGGGCACTTTTGTGGACACTGGGACATAAAAATGAAGGAATCTCACACTAACGCGGAAGACTTGAAGGTAACAAAGCTGTACGCAACCTTCACGATCATCACGACGGAAGTCCACGATTGCAGCCGATTTGCTTCTTCGCTGTCGCCACAATGACCTTTACTCCATCATTGTTGCGATAAGTGTGGGCTTCCTGCTTGGAGGAGCGCACGCTACGACCTGTCTTTCTCGTTCCAAGCAAGTGTTGCCTTGATAACGGAGATCTTGACCAATCTCCCTTAGTGGGCATGCTTGGCCTGACAAACGCAGGAGACGCTGAATGGTTGCCACGAGACCCGTGCTCACGTGCTCTCGCTCGGCAATTTCTTGGTATTTTTAACTGCAGACAAGAAAAACCAAGATTTGCTAAAGAGTTTCACTCTTAAAATTTTGGGAGGGGACACTCGGCACTTGGGGGTGGTAGAAAGCTTTCACGTGTTCTTTGCAGGGGAGCATGCAGACAGACGTGGCACTGTTCATTGCCAAGAGAAAAACTGTGCCCCTTGGCATAGCTTTCCTTTTGTGGATATATAGTACAAAGTGTATGAAATACGGTGGGGGTCAGGGTCTATTATCATGGGAGTGATGCACGGTGCCGTGTGGTGCGCATCACCTAGGCACTTTTTTTAGCAGAGTCGGCACCATAAATCTATCTTACACCATGGCGTCCGTGCCTAAATTATTTCTGAAATGTATCAATTATAGTTAGACTTAATTGCTGTGCTGCTTGTAGCATTGCTCCAAAGAATTTTTCTAAGATAGTAAACTGACCAAAAAGAAATTCTTGTGGTAGTTTGATGAACTTATTCAGCAGAGATTTTAAAGCTGATAGGTAAATTCATGGTACATTCAAGTAAATTCATGGCCTTAATGTATGGTTGCTAAAGTGATATTCTCAGGCCTTCAGGTCACAGTGAAAGAAAAAGAAAGCTTAGAAATTCTTCTTGCAGTAGGTAGTCACATGTAAAGAGACATGCTCTCAAGTAATTAATCAAGGTGCTATATCAATATACCCTCTGATGAACTCGTCACTTTAGGTTCCCACCGGAAAATGGTCAAAGCGAATTACTTGTTGCACTCTCTCCTTTCCAGAATCTGACAGAGCTCGAGCACTCGGGCGTGGTCCGCAACAAAGAGCAGGCTGCCAAAATGCTTGGCCATCTCTTGTCCAATGCGCCAGGGTTGATACGACCGTACATGGAGCCCATCCTGGCTGTGAGTTCACAAAGTCCGCCCACTCTCTTCGAGGTCATTGCAGGGTCACCGTTGCAAATGCTTCGACTTACTGTGGCTGCTTACAGGTGCTGATCCCGAAGCTCAAGGCCCCGGACCCCAACCCAGGCGTCGTTATATGCGTCCTGGCGGCAGTGGGTGAACAAGCTCAAGTGAGCACGTTTTGTTTTTGAAGACGATGGTCCTTCTTCGGCCACGTGAACGCGAAAATTTTGGTCTGTCCGTTCATCCGTCCATCCGTTTGTCGATTCAGCCGCCCGGCCAAAGTGAAACAGATGCTGCACAGTGGGTTTATATATCCACAGCCAAATTTAAACGTTAAGTCTGGTAGCAATGTTCATACTTGTCGACATTGTTGAGCCAAAACAAGATATTTTACTTATCTGGGGCAAGACATCAACACATCAGTGATATTCGCAGTGGTTTCTGTATTAAAAATACATGGAGGGTTGATTTAATGAAAAATACATCCAGAAAAATACAAAACCGGTCACCGGCGGTTTCCCTACCGTCCTTGTGAGAAATCAAAGCATCAGTCACGAAACGTTCCACTAGATAGTTTTCATGTTCCGCTTGGAACACACGTGGAGTACGGTGTCACGATTCGCGTGTGTCTTCACTGTACGGCAGCGCTGGAATCGAGGCATTCGGCATGGAGCAGTGGAATGCGGTAAATTTAAATTTAAATTGACTTGAGCAAACCGCAAGTGTGTTTATCTTGGGAGGAGCGAGACAGGAGAAGAACAGCATGAGAGGTGAGCGGGAAAGAGAAGGGAGGCATTTACTGTCGTCTTTTGTTGGCATTTGCAATGAAGTGAGCAGATACGCGGCCAATTTTTACTCTGGTGTGCATTAAAGGGGACAAAAAATTTACACTTAGTGAGCTACTGGTTGGCTCCCTGAGAATACACTGTGTTGAGAAACAATAGAAAGGGATCTACGGTGAAGACCTCTTGACTAGCAGTGCTGTTTGTGCATTTATTGAGATTACTTTGCCTTCTTTTGAAACAATTTCTGGAAGAAGATTACAAATTTTCACATTGTTTTCTTTTTTGTGGTGGTCTGGCATGTATTTTGAACCAGGAGACTGCCTATCAGTGCTACATGAATGGCTGAACATCTGAGCATTACTTTTTGCTGTTTTGTTTGCTTGGCTTTTGCAGGTCAGTGGCACCGAGATGCGCAAATGGATGAGTGAACTGCTGCCAATCATCATTGACATGCTCCAGGACTCGTCATCATTGCCCAAGAGAGAGGTTCGTTTCGTGGATTTCCCCAACGTGCACGTCTCGCTCCGGAAACATTCCATTTTTCAAGCCAAGCTTGTATTGGCCGACTCATGTCGCCGTCAATGTTGCCAGCAAAACCCTCCTCCTCCCTCATTCGCTCCCTCCTCACCCGCAGCTGGTGGCTCCTCTCACAGGTGGCGTGCCAGATTATGCCATGCTCCCAGCCAATCATAGGTGGTCCCTCCCTTCAAAGAAGGAAAAGGGAGGTTAGCTTGCTCCGTGTGCGCCATTTTCCCGCCAGTTTAAGGCCAGCTGCGCCTTGGGTAGGCCACGCTTGGTCCGCTTCACCGAAGAGCAGCACCAACTTGGGGCATTTGCATGCGAGTCAAGCTCAGCGAAATTACACGGATTGGGTTGGTGTTGGTCGACGGTTGGGTTGTGGTTGGTCCAGGGTTGGGCATTTGGTTTTACAGGGATTTCACAAGGGATTGGTTTTTGGTTTCACGGGGTTGGACGAGCTTTGCGTGGACCCCTGTTACCAGTAGGGAAGGGGTTAGTTAGTTTTTTATTTGTTGCAGTAAAAGGGGAAAAAGAGAAAGAGATACCGTGTATGATGGCAGCTAACCAGTGCAATGCCGCATTGCAAGCACTAAGAAATTACCATTTGTTGCCAAGTTTTGCGTTGCTCAGAGGGATGCACCGTTACCCGGCGTCTAGTGTCCTTTTGTAAGGATGGCTTCCTTCACCTAAACATAAGGGATTGCTTGCTGCTAGAAACCAAAAAACATGTTCATTCACTGCTCTACACTGCTATCTAGACAGCTCATGATTGAACAGCACACGTTGTCAAGGGCGCATACTGCACAGCAGTTGCAGAAAAGGCGACAAGAGAGCTTTGAAGTCGTTTAGTTCTTTTTGTTACCAAGCTGCAGTTGTCATTGTTCGGAAAATTTCTTGAGCAGGTTTAGTTCTGCGGCGCATACGAGCAGTTCAAAAAAACGTGCGAAAGTTGCAGCTTGACCTGTTTGTTGTAATTTACTTCTTGTGTGTGCCTTCTGCCCTTCGTTCTCAGATCAGCCTGTGGACCCTGGGCCAGTTGGTGGAGAGCACAGGCTATGTGGTGGAGCCCTACCACAAGTACCCCACCCTTCTGGATGTGCTGCTCAACTTTCTCAAGACGGAGCAGTCCAGTAGTATTCGTAGAGAGGTGAGCGCATTTCTGTTTGTTCTTTTTAATGCTGAAGGCATTGCCTTTGTGCCTGTGAGCAATTTCTTGACTGTAACTGCCACAGTAACTGCCTTGTGGTCGCGTGTTTGTCAATGATGCATTTTACGGATAAATTTTTGTGAAGCAAGAACCTTATGTTCGGCCCATAGGCGTTGGTCACGTTTTGTAGTTCACGTACAGTAGTCTCTAACTTTGACTGCAACAGTGTTTCTGTATTAAGCTGAGCATTGGCTTGTTCGGGCACTGTTATTGGCTGGCATTTTGTTTACGTTAGAGCAGCTGCCCTAACAAAGACAATAGATGGGGTTTCAAGCCACATACAAGAATGAACGTTTCTTTAGCTCCAGAAATTTGGTAAGCCGAGCTGGAGCCAGCTGGCCATTAACGTTTGTGTTTTTGGTTAGTACAGTGTTTGTTGGTTGTAATTAAGTTGCATCGAGCTGGGCATTAATATTTTCTTTTTTTCATTAGTAAAGTGTTTGTGGGTCCATTTGCTCCTTCCTTCCTGGGTGGCAACTTGGTGCATTGTATGTGCATGAACGGTTCCTTCCAAACACACCTCCAGGCTATCCGCGTGCTCGGTCTTCTGGGTGCCCTGGATCCGTTCAAGCACAAGCTAAACCTGGGGATGATAGACGATTTCAGCGACTCTGGTGCCGTCGTCAGCATCAGTGTGATACCACCAGAAAGCCAAGGTCAGTGTGTGGCTCTTTCTCCCTCTCCCTTTTTCTTTTTGGGACATTAGTGAATGACCGAGAACAGTTACTGTCTAGTAAAAGCTTAACTTTTGCCGTAGGCATGCTTGCAAGCAGTTGAATGGTACTGCAGTTGAAGCTGCTCCAATTAGTCACTTATTCTTCGAGAAACGTATTTCGTGTATATTTTAGTATGGAAATTTTCTTATGCCGTGCTTACGAGGAGGCAGGTGCTGTTCTTCAACATTTTACGTTTACTGGCACAGCACTGAAGTGCTAGCCTCACTTGAGCTGGGCAAAGTGGGTGATTGTTTCAATGCTGGAGTGCTGACCAGTGGACGTGGGCGTGCAGAGCTCAGTGCGAGCGAGATGCTGGTGAGCATGGGGGGGAGCCTGGAAGAGTTCTACCCGGCCATGGTGGTGTCCACGTTGATGCGTATCATGCGCGACCCCACCCTCAGCCAGCACCACACCAACGTCGTCCAGGCGGTCGTCTTCATCTTCCAGAGCCTCGGCCTCCGCTGCGTGCCCTATGTGCCACAGGTGAGCACTGGAAAGGGAGTGAAAGAGCACTTGCGGCACTGGTTTGCAACATCGTTCGGCACTAACTCACCATGAGAAATTTAAATTTTCATCATTTGTACCGGTTGGTTATTGTAACACAGTTTGTACAAGCTGAATGTGCTCACAATTAGGTAAATTGTACCCTGCAAATTTATTAGTGTCATTGTCAGAAGATTGTTCTCTGTATTTCTATCCTGTGTCCCATCTGTTAACACTATCAAGGTCTTCAGTATTATGTAACCAGCTACCCCAACTTTCTAAAGCCCTTCATTTCTGAATGTACCTGCTTTTTTGGGGGCCAAAGAAATGCGTGTAATTAGGTCTGAAATACCTCAGAACATGGCCTACTTAGTCTAAATTCAAACCTGGTAGTGTAATTGTACAGCTTCTATAACACTTTTCTGTGTCCCCTTTTAAGAGCAGTTGCAGCCAAATAACCATCACTAGCCCTTTATGTCTTCCCTTCTGGTTATTCCATATGCTTGGTGTTAGCTGTGCTAGTTGATGAGTCGTGTTCACTGAATTTTCTGCTTCTGCTTCTACTTCCAGGTTCTACCAGCGCTGCTCAATGTAGTGCGCACCGTAGATGCTACATTCAGGGAGGTAAGTCTTGCAACAGCTCTGAGACGAGCTTTGAACTCCTCGTTAAGCTGTCACGTGATTTGGTACGCAAGCGTTGCTAATAATCCAGAGAAAGTTCTTTCTTTTTTTCGAATTCTTTGCATCGCTGGAAGTTTGGCAATGAGCTCCCAATGGAGCTCATTGCCAACTCCTAATCCATTGGGAGTTGGAGGATTCGAGAGCAACTGAGAGGGAGACCTTTGTCGAAGCTAAGTTTGGGTGGACGTCCTCTTGCAGTTCCACTTCCGTCAGCTGGGCCAGCTGATTGCCATTGTGAGGCAGCACATCCGCAACTACCTGGACGACATCTTTGCCCTGATCAAGGTGAGTGCATCAGTATGCCTCCCCCCCCACTGTTGTCACGCAACCTCAATGCATATCTCGATGTGCAGGAGTTCTGGGCTGTGAACAGCCCCATCCAGCTGACCATCATCATGCTGGTGGAGCAGATTGTGACCTCTCTGGGGTCGGACTTCAAGGTGTACCTGCCCAAGCTGGTGCCCCATGCCCTCAAGGTCTTCATGCACGACATGAGCGCAGACAGGGCCGTCACCGCCAAGGTAAGAGGGCGAAGGCCCCCCCTCCTCCTTTGTGGGCACGGGCCTCCTTTGCCACTTGGAAACTTCAGCAGAAACCTTCGTGGGAGAATCTTTGCTGCTTGTGGGAGGGCCGAGTTATGAGCGGAGTAAAAATGATCCCAGCCCTGCTAGCACGTTGCACCGTAGAGAAAGGTCTGATTACAGGAAAGTTTTTCAGCAGCAGCTTTGAGACAGCTATTTCGTCATGTTGCTTTTTCATAATGACTTTGCCAGTAAGGACTTTCCTTATTTGTATCTGTAACTGGTTGGCTAGATGACCGAAAATGTCCTCTTAAAAAGCGATTCGCTCTCTTTGTTTGTGTCCTGTAATTCAGCTGCTGACGGCACTGCAGAAGTTTGGTTGCAACCTTGACGACTACCTGCACCTGATACTGCCCCCCATTGTCAAGTTGTTTGACTCGCCTGATGTCCCCAAGAACGTTCGGGCGTAAGTCTTTGCCTTTCAAAAGTCTATGATGGAGCCGACTTTATGCAATAAGAATTCATCTGACCATATCTTGCAGATTCTGCACATGTGAAGCCTAATATCGCTAACATTGATCGAAAGTGAAACACTCGATATTTTTTCCAATATGCAATCCTTGCATTTTGGTGCATGACGTTTGTGAGCATTACATGGGATATGTGTGGGAAAAGATGACAGCCATGCATTTTTGTTTGTGGACAAAAACGTTTTGTTACTTGCACGGTCACCTACGCCACTTTGCTGAATTCTCAAGGCAGTTCTCAGCTCATCCATACCTGCACACTGCTCTTTTTTCATTGTTTTTTCACCTAAGATATGACACTTTAAATATGCAGCAGAGTATTTAGCATGTTTGAAGTACAGTACCCACTTAATTAACTGGATGGGGCGATGTTGAAACCAGAGTGAGTGTTTCCTCCCCTCTCCACTGCAGCACAGCCCTGGAGACCATTGACGTTCTCTCCGAGTCCCTGGACTTCTCGGAGTTTGCTGCACGCATCATCCATCCCCTCGTCCGCACCCTTGACACTACCCCCGAGTTGCGCTCAGTGAGTGGCACATCATGGCAGCTTCCGTTGCATTCTCCTGTGTGGACCCGTCACTTGCAATGGGTGCAACTTGGCAGTGCACTTCACTGTGGAGACACAAGTGGCATTGCAGGAAAAGATTGGTTCACTTGATTTACTTTGGCTGCATCTTCTGGGGTGGAGTATGGCGAAGGGTTTCCCTTGTGCAGTTTAAAACTGAGAAACGTAATCAACAGAAAGGTCGGTACAGTGTCGTGATGATACCAGGACAATCGCCTTCTTGGGGTATATACCGCCCTTTGTGAATGCTGTTGGGAGTACGCGCCGTGTGCAGTAGACAGCCTTATAGCATGAAGGCGACGGCGTTGAAGCTCGAGCTCCTGTGCTCGCCTGGCGGGATCTGTCGGCCATCTTTGGAACCTGCTTTCTAAACACCTGCTCTGCCTGGTCTCTTCAATCGGACACTTTGCCTAATAAATACGTTCTGCCCACCTGCATCAGTCTGCGGTTTATGGCTGCATCCATCAGGACGTATCAGTAGTATTAAATTGGAACAACCTGAAGGAAGAAGAGGGTTTAATTAGCCATCTGATTGGCTTCTGAAACGCGTGAAGTGCGTAAACCATTGTAGCAAAGTACCAAACCATTGTCCACTCAGCTTTCGAGAAGGAGAGAGTCCTCTGTGAGACGGTGCGTAGTTAAAATGGTGAAACTTCACGACTAATTAGAGGTGTATTGCTTCCCTAGTTATGGTACATCCTAATTGCTTGATATTTTTAGTCAGCATGCCCAAAATTTTCACTCTTTTTTTACATTGCAGCTTTTCAGTGCCGTGAAGTTATAGTTCGGTATATGGGGACTTTATTGACACTGCAGGAGCGGTTTGTTTCGTGTAGCTGCGATTGCTTTTCTTTGGTGTTTGGTTGGAACCCTTAGCTTTGTGCCTGCCATCGTGTTTTTTGCAGCAAGCAATGGACACCTTGTGTGCTATGGTTGTTCAGCTGGGCAAAAAGTACAAGGTCTTTCTGCCTCTGGCAACCAAGGTGATCGACAACCACAGGATCACCCATCAGCGGTACAATTCCCTGGTCACGAAAATCATTCGGGTGGGTACCGTATGTTGCTTGTGTCTTTGCTTCCACGTGTGCACTTAGTTCACCAATTCCCTAGCGACTGTTGCCGAGTTGTGTCTTGATTATGAAGTATCCTTTCTGGATGACACGCCAGTGATGCTTTCGTGCCAATGGTGCCTTCACGGGATTTTTAAAAACTTATCTTTAGTGTGCATATTTTAACCTCCATATTCTTTTCAAACTTGAATAACATTCCACTTGTCAGTCACTCCTCGTTCTCTGTGTCTGTGCTGTTCAAGCAGTGAATCCGAATCAGTTAGCCCAATGCTCCCTTTTTCTGCAGTTTTGTGTACGTTATATTAATAGCATTCATGAGGCTTTTATTTATACTGGAGTTGCATACTAGGACATTATTTACTAGCCACCTCAGCCTTGTGCAAATAACCACCCAGGCCTTGCCCCACCCTCCGAGCCTAGCTTCCAGAAGACCATAGCGGTTTTGTGGGAGACCGTGATGCTGAGGGGTGGGAGCTGCATTTCGTACTGAGGCATTGTCACAAACTGATTTACTCAGTGCAGGTACCTCTTGCCAAATCAGCTATCAGGAAAGAAGAATCCACTCTTAATATTGACCGGGAATGTTAGTTCTATAGTAAAAAATATGTGTAATGAGTTTGCATCTTTAGAATTTGCTGGATCAACTTCATTTCAATAAAGGATGATGCCACCCGAGGGACCTTTCATTGTGGTTTCGTAAGAAACTGTAGGCAGTCTCAATGTACATGTGCAGAGTGCTGAAAAAAAGTTCCAAATGGGAAATTAACAAAACGACCTGGCCTGGCAGAGAATAAAAAGGTTTTGGAAGGGTAGCCAACGGCAGAGCATGGAGCATTGGTTCAGTAATGAGTGGAACCTGAATGAAAGAACGTGGACAGGACACAGATCTAGCTCGAACCTCTCAAAACTGTGGCCTCAAGTAGGCCATTGGTAACACAAATAGTTGGGGCTCATAGTTACCTTCAGAACTGCTGGTTTTAACGCATCCTTGCAAATTTTGTCGCAAAGATTTGCGATATGAAGAATGTAACCTGTTCTCTGGGTTTATTTGATGTAGTTTCTCTTTTGTATCTCCCAAGAAATCGTCCAAATTGGCTGCAGGATGCGCAAATAAACAGTGTTGATGCTCGCGCAGTTTGTTGTTTTGCCTGAAAGAAAACGTAGACGGCCCAGAGTGCTAGTATGCTGCCTTTGTACGCAGAGCACGAGTCTCGTAGATGACGAGGAAACGTTCACGATGGACAGACGGCAGCCCCGAAGCCGACAGCAGTCGGAGGACCAGGCCGTAACGAATCCCGAGATCACCACGGTCAAGAAGCAGAAGGTCTGCTCAGCCAACCTGGAACGGGTGAGGCACCTCCTCCTCCTCTTCCATCATCGTCATAATCATCATCATCCTGCTCATGTCCACTGCAAAGGCCTCTCCCTTTGACCTCCAACCTCTCCTGTCCTGTGCCGCTCGAGTTCATTCTTTGCCTCTGAATATCCTTATTTCATCCCTGCATCGAGTAATTGGCCTTCCCCTTCGTCTAGGTTGTCTCTCTATATCCATTCTGTTGACCTGGTGGTCCACTGGTTGTTGATTCGTCTCACTACGTGACCAGCCCAAGTCCATTTCTTTTTCTTTATTTGGACTATGATATCTTCTACTCTAGTTTGTTCTCTGATCCAGGAAGCTCGTTTCCTGACTCTGAATGTCACTATCTGCCATTTCAAACATTTGGGGGAACAAGGTTGACTTTATGGCGATGCTTGTACAGAGATGCACAGGGCAGACTTCTCAAGTGTCTGTGTGAAGACTTTGATGTATGTTTGGTTGTGCATGCCTTGCAATGATAAACCTTTTGAAAAAGTGGAGGTTTGGTTCTGGTCACCGTGTAATTTGAATAACGGGTGTAGTGCTGAGGTTGCATTGGCTGCTCGTTAAATGCCGTTTTTTTAATGCTAGTGGATACTTCCAAACAAGTACCAAAGGCACAGGAAATGCATATATTTTCGTGAGGAGCTGCTTCTGCATTTTAGTAGCTTAACTAGTTTGTTGGTGCAATGAAGGCTAAGCTCGTTGTCTGCAACTGCCCCACAGCTGTGGACCCCCTGCAAGCGGGTCTCCAAGGACGACTGGCTGGAGTGGCTGAGGAGGCTGAGCATTGAGCTGCTGAAGGCCTCGCCGTCCCCAGCCCTCCGGTCCTGCTGGTCCTTGGCCCACAGCTACAACCAGCTGCCCAAGTGAGTGCACCGCCACAACCAGTGGGACCCCTTTCTCTTGCTCCAAATTGGGGCCATAATCTGCGAAGCTTAATAAGAACGTCCTGTTTGATCCATCCTGACCTTCCTAGCTCCTACTAGCCTCTTCTATGTTTTTTGGAAATGTCGAGGAAGATAGGCCATCCAACAGCTTGGAGAATTCACTTTGTGCGAAAGCAAGAAGCTTTGGTACCCCCCTGGCCGTCATAGTAAAGCTTGCCAGTGCAGAATTCGCAGGTGTTGACTGTGGGACGTGTGAAGGCATTTGAACGTCTTGAGACGCCCCTTCTGCCAATGACCAACAGGGACCTGTTCAATGCGGCCTTCCTGTCGTGCTGGGTCTGCCTGGGGGAGAACGACCAGAAGGAGATCATCGAGAACTTCCAGAAGGCCCTCATGGACCAGGACATCCCCGAGATCACCCAGACCCTGCTCAACCTGGCCGAGTTCATGGAGCACTGCGAAAAGGTCGCCCGCCATCTCTTTTTCTCACTGCACGTGTGTGTACCAAATTGGGGGGAATGAAATGAAGCATGCTTGTCCCCACAGGGACTACGTGTGAGCCAAGCTTCGTAGCTGTGCCTACTCGCAAACTTTGTACTGCTCATCAACAAGCAGTGTAATGTGGGGAAATGCAAGTCAAAGTTTTGCTGTCCTTCTATTGTGCAGCAGTTCCGGTGTTGTGACCTTAGATGTTTCTTCTGTGGTTCATGTTCAGACACTCTCTCTAGTGAGGCCACACTTACACCCCTATCACCTGGCAAATCTAATGCCATTCAAAGTGAATGACATTAGCTGTTAATGACATTCGGTTTGGCCATGCGGGTCTACACGGCGAAACAAATGTCATTTCATAGTGATATCGGGGACGATTAGCGAGCTCGCAAAACCGCAAAATTATATTTGAAGTGCATCTAGAATGTTTTCATACATATTATTTTTTTAGAAACATAACAAAGGATTATTCTTTTTAAATAAATATACGAAAATCACCGGTTTAGATGACAGCAGTAGACATCAGAAGCCGAGACAAGTCCGCCAAAAATCCGTATTAGGGTAGCACATGCACTGGGGGCGAGATTTTCTTTTTTGTTAGTGCTTGTTAGTTTTTCTCTATTTGAAAAAGAACATGAAGGGGAACATATAAATTATCTAACAGTTTTTAGAAACAGTATTCTTTGGTTTATTACTGAACTATTTCTCTAGTGACGCGCCACTGCTGTCGAGGGTATGCTCATTTGGCTGCTGAATGAGCTCCCAAACCTCAATTAGCCGCTGAATGTCATTCTATTCAAATGTCATTTGGTATTCTTGTGTAGCACCGAATTAATGACATTTAGAGTGAATGACATTTGCTCTAAATGTCATTAGATCTGCCGTTTGACAGGGGTATTAGTTTGAATCCCTGCTGAAAACAAGTGCTGATCAGTGTCTTGTACTGGTTGTTGTCCTGATTGTTTTCTTCGTTTGCGTGACCAGGGTCCACTGCCACTTGACCAGAGGCTGCTTGGTGAGCGGGCCATGAAGTGCAGAGCATACGCCAAGGCACTCCACTACAAGGAGGACGAATTTCACAAGGGCCCCACCACTGAGGTCCTGGAAGCACTGATCAGGTGTGTGTCAGTCATCGCAGCAGTATGGAATGTGTGGTCGCATTGCCTGGCGCTTGTTTAAACCTTCATAAGTGCTGCATTGTGTGCAAAAAAGCAAGTGTTGTTTCGACTTGGAGCTTTGTCAGTGTGGCATTTTTTACTTAATTTCAACTTGGTCGGTCAGAAGCCAGATGTAGTAGAATAAAAAGAGAAAAGAGAATATTTCGGCTACTTCAGAATTAAATGATGAAAAACTGAATTGATGTGAATGCTTTTTTAATAGATTGTTATTGTCTTCCTCCGCTCTCTCTTTCTCTTTCTGCAGCATCAACAACAAGTTGCAGCAGCCTGAAGCCGCCGCGGGTGTCTTAGAATACGCAACCAAGTGTCACGCAACAGACCTGGTTGGCCAGCTTTTTGTCTCTGTCCTAACTTTGCATGCCCATTTTGCGTGAAGCATATTTAAAACCCTGTTTTTAACTATTGCATAGTCGTTTCCTACACCGAACTTCACATGAATGCCAGCAGGTTGATATGTGCCTTGTCCTTTTGAATTAGCCGTTAAATTCACACCCTGACCAACAATTTTTCATCTTTTTGGGAGCAGGAATTCATTTAGTGCATGTGACTGCAAAGTACACTTTCTTCAAGCTTTCATGAAATGCTTTCGACATTTCCGCATCTTCCCCTTGGTTCCATCGCGCACCAACAGTGCAGTCAATCCAACCATTGTTTTATCCTTCAAAGGAAATGCAAAAAATGGCTTACAAAGATGTAACATCATAACACACATGTAGTGGCATTTAGCACTGCTCAGACCATTAGGGCACAGATATTCAAAGATGCGTAAGGCGTCTTGCAGTGCTTCACAAACCCATGCGGAGTGTCTGGGTACTTGCTTGGTCGTTATGTTGAAACGGTGCTTCAGTGTCCTCGTATCACACCAGGGAACCTCCTGACAGAAGCGCCCCCTGTTTGCAGAGGGTGAAAGAGCGTTGGTACGAGAAGCTGCATGACTGGGAGAACGCACTCAGGGTGTATGGAAGAGCGCGGGAGCAGAAGCCAGACGACGTGGAGCTCATCTTGGGCCAGATGAGGTGTCTCGAAGTGCTCGGAGAGTGGTGAGCACTGCTTGCGAGTCGATTGTCGGCAGGGGGGCTGTCCCTCCGCTACTAAGAAGCGTGGTGGGTCCCGCCTTGTGTTGCTGCTGCATGGTGCAGGGACCAGCTGTACCACCTGGCCACCGAGAACTGGAGCGGCAGCGAGTATGCCAATCAGCAGAAGATGGCTCGCATGGCTTCGGCGGCTGCCTGGGGCCTTGGTGAGCTGTTCAGTTTTTTCAACTGGGAAGAGTCAGCATTGAAAACAGTTTGTTTGTTGTGTAAAGCATTAAGTCCTTAAATGCCCGAGAGTTCCATTTGTGCACACACGCATGACCAAACGTCCACACAATGCAATGCTGTGTAGTGCTATCTTTCTTACTATAATTTAAGGCGGTTCGCACATTTGTTTGAATGAAACACGGCCCAAGTGTAAGGTCACTTTTAAGTGCACATGGCTATGACACAACGGGACACCGGTCCGTATGATGTGGAAATTGAAGCAAGTTTAGATTATCGTGATCCGACAGCACAGTTTTGTGTCTTTCGGGTACCAACTTTAGGTGTGTTGGGCAGTGTACTCTGGGAAGACATGTTTTTGTTTTGAAAGGTCTGCAAAAGTTGAGAGCTCTGTTCATAATGCTTTTCCCTGAAATTCAGCATTGTCAGGCCTTTGAAACAAAGGAAATCGACAAAAAAAATTTCCCCGCATTTCCCCGAGGGGAAGAATGTGAAAGTGCGAATGCACGAGTTGAATTTGCGCGGTTCGGTAATGTTCGCGAAAGAGAGATCACACACACACACACAACTACAAAGAAAGAAAGATGCATTTATTCACAGACACCTATTTGTGTTGTCGTTGTACTTGATTGCTAGAGCGGATCTCAGCTTTGAAATTTCGTGTCAGTACTCCTTTAAGCGGGTGCATTAGCCCTTCTCACGCCCGATTCCTGGCCAATCCCCCACGTGGGTATGTGCCATGCACAGATACCTATTTGTGTTGTCGTTGTACGTGATTGCTAGAGCGGATCTCAGCTTTGAAATTTCGTGTCAGTACTCCTTTAAGCGGGTGCATTAGCCCTTCTCACGCCCGATTCCTGGTCAATCCCCCACGTGGGTATATGCCATGTCAGCGGTCAGGCAGCGCGCGCCCATCTCCCCCCGTTGCCAAGGAAGACGAGGAGATTCCTGGCCGATCCCCCACATGGGTATGTGCCATCTCCCCCCGTTGCCAAGGAAGACGAGGAGTGCGCGCACCCGCAGCTGTTGCTATGTGGACGGACGGCGGTCAACGGAATTCAGGGTCGCTTATAAAGTGCATTCGCACTTAAAAAGGAATTATTCCAGAGCACAACCTTACGCCCAACTCAAAATAGTTTTTCGTAGCAAGGACACCTGACCATGTTTGAGGAGCTGAGAGGAGTGAGAGAGGTAAGGACAAGACTACAGCTAGCATGCTGCAAAAGTTGGATGTTCCAAAGCAGCGTCCGCTACAAGGACTAGACTCGGCCACCTAAGCTTTTACCGTATTTACACGATTCTTAGTCGATTCCAATGTAGGTCGACCCCCCCAAAATTGCATCTCTCAGTTGCATCTCTCAAGAGCCGTGCGCTAGTGGTGCGCGCAGTAGATGTTAAAAAAGAAAAGATTTTGTATAAGCACACGGAATAACCAAGCACTGTGGGTTGAGCGGGAAAAACCGATTCGCTGCGAGATGACAACCATTGAAGCAACCGGCATCGGCCACTGCCGCGTGATATCAAAACAAGCAACATGGCGACTGACGGAAGCGGCAGCGCACGATTTCGGTTTATTAGTGAGTACATTACTAGCATTCAAGAAGCGTTTTGTTTGTCTCTAATAAAAAAAAAAGAGTTTTAGTGATCCCTTGATTTAATGCACGGCACTAACGTAGCCACAATCATCAAATTGTTCAGTACACTTCCGAATGTGATGGTGGGAGGTTAGTCGCTCTAATGTATGGTGGACAAAGGGCACAGATCGGGAATGCCAACTTTTAAAGTCGGCATCACTTTTTGCCAGAATGTATGCAGTGGTAAATTAATATGCTACACTTTGACCATAACCATGGAAACGAGAGTACAAAGCTGTCCCCACTTATTTCTCTTGCCGTTACTAGCGGTACACATTTCGATTTCAATTCTAAGTCGACATCCCAACATTGAATTGTCAAATTTGGAAAAAAAAAAAAAGGGCCGATCTACAATCGTGTAAATACGGTAGCATTTCGAGTGCCAGCCTTGTGCAAGTGTGGTGTATGCCTGAGTGGTGCACCTAATGCCACGGCTGCGTGGCCCTAACCCCTTTTCTTTGTCTAATTCCACAGAGAAGTGGGACACCATGGAGGAGTACGTGCAGGTGATACCCCGCGACACCACCGACAGTGCCTTCCACCACGCGGTGCTTGCCGTGCACCGGGAGAACTTCCAGGTGGCACAGCAGGTGAGGGCGGCTTGTTTGACCACCCGTCTTTCCTTTGAAAAACGGGAAGTTTTTGAGTGACCATTTCGTGTCTCTCTGTTGGGAGAAAAAAATCTCCTTGTTCTTTTCATTGTCAAAATTTTCAGAAGCCCATAAAGTCAGCTTTTTCCCTCCTTTTGTGAACGGAGTAGCCACTTAGGGTTGTGGGGTTTGCCTCTGAATTGTTGCTCTTACTAACGTTCCTTTCCCCTCATGTTGCCGTGGAGGTTGATTGCATGATGCTTGCCTTTCCTTTCAGTTTATTGACAAAGCCAGAGACCTGATAGACACGGACCTGACTGCCATGGTGGGGGAAAGCTACAGCAGAGCCTATGGGGTGTGTATTGACTGCGTGATTTTGAGGCAGTGCAAGAATTAGTTTGTTGTAGCCTACCTTGATTAGTTATGTCAAGTGTGTAGTTGTCTGTAAATTATGTGGCAGCCACTGATGTTTGTTAACAATCGTCGTCCCCACTTCAACGTGTGCCAGGCCATGGTGCAAGTGCAAATGCTGGCCGAACTGGAGGAAGTGATCCAGTACAAGCTCGTACCTGAGCGCAGGGAAGCCATCAAGCAGAAGTGGTGGGACAGGCTGCAGGTGAGCGCTTGCTTTGTCATCTACCATGAACCACCGTTATTGTCATACTTCTTTGATCTCATTTTCTTCTTCTTTTAACACGAAAGTGTTTTATTCCGGGCTAAACCAAGATTTCACTACCATCATATCTGTCACAGAAATGACGCCAGTACAATGAAGCACGCGGCCTGTAAAGGGTGCACCCCTGCACACGGGGTTCTTGCGGGGAAGCAACCTTTAGTACTAAAGAGTACGTTATACTTAGGGTTGTTCGTTTTCGGGTTCTATATTTTAACACGAAAGTGTTTTATGCCAAGATACACCAAGGTTTCACTGACATCATATCGGTTACGGAAATGACGCCAGTACACCTTGGCAGAAGCGACCCGGCAGCAGGATGTCTCTTGCCAAGCACACCCACAGGACAGCTACCTACCCGCAAATCATGCTCAGCTGCAGATTTCGCTGCACATTTCACTTTTGGGTTGTACTGGTTCCTATGACAGAGGAATCAACCACAGTTTTTCATCATGGTCATCATCATAATCCTCATTTTTATTTGTTCCCAAACAATGCTATTATAGCTAAGGGCAATTTCATTTCAGAGTGTTTGTGTACTTATTTTGTCAGTGCGAGCTTCATTGTTTCTATCTTGGGACCTCAGTTATGTGTTGCCTGGTCATGTGGCAGATTATCGCGGTCTCGGAAAACTTTCCGTACAAACAATGCAGCCGCCCCCCCCCCCCCCCCCCCATTTCTTTCTTCCCCTCCTTTAACCAATGCTGTTTACTATCAGTGCCTTTTCAAACTGCTTGGTATGCTGCGTCATATTGTTGATTTCTGTTGTGCCTTTTCTTCTTGCGCCACCTTGTACACGTACACTCATAGTGCCGTTTGTTTCTAGTCTTTGCCTTCATTGCCCTCTCCCCCTGTGTTGTTATTTTTGCCCTCTGGCTTATCTTGTAAATTATCCCGACAGCACCTGCCTGTGCTTGATTTCTTTATCTGCGATTGAAGAATGGTGTACGAAGTTGATTTTTCCACGCTTGGCACACCTTCAGGAAAACGAATGCCACTGATGCTTGGTGGTAAGATCGGAACAAATCAGGAGAGGCAGAAAGGAAGACTTGGAACTGCTCTTGTTTTTGCCAGTAACAGACGTGTGCGCCACTGTGTCTGCACTTAGAAGGAGGAACAGGAGGGATGAAAGGGCGAAGGCTGTGCTGCCCTCCTCTTTCTAGCCTCCCTGGCTATCCTCTATGTGAACTGTTTCTCCCACATCGCTTAATTTTCTGCAGCATCTGTGGGTTCAGTTCCAGCTGGAAGTATTTTAGCATTTAATTAAAAATGACCTGGTGAATCGGCAGACGGTACGACTTCTCGTTTGGTGTTGAAAATGCGGCTGACTTGCTGAAGCCTGTTTGTGTCAGTTAGCTGTTGTAGTTTATCATGAAGGTTTGGGCAGGGAGTCTGACTTATAACGCTGCCACGCGGCAAATTTAATGTCATTCCAATCGAGTGTCATTCGTTCAAAATGACATTTGTTTGCTGCCACACGAGAAAATGTAATAACATTCAGTCAAAATTACATTAGGCAACGAATGAGTTTGCGGAACCCATTTGACTGTGTTCTGCCAGCAAATGTATTACCGTATTTATTCGAATATAAGGCGGTCACGATTATAAGGCGAGGGGGGAGTTGAAGGATTCAAGAAAAAAAAAGTTTGCACACTAATATAAGGCGAAATAACTAAGGATGGGCGAATATAGATTTTGAGGTTCGAAGCGAATTCGAAGCGAATAGTGATTTGGTCGAATAATTTCGAATCGAATAGTTCGAATAGTGCACATTGCAAATCACAAAGACAAATGAGAAACTTGTGACCTGACTAATGTACACAATTTTTTCTTATAATTAGAACTCACGTAGGCACAGCATTGTGTAAAACTATTACCAGTTGAACATTTATTGGAAAATCTTACACACAGCTTTCCTTTGCTGTATTCACAAGTTTTCACGAAGAAATGCCTGTTGCACCACATGCTCTAGGTGCAGCAGTTTCCTCCGGCTGCTCATTCACAAGTTTAAGCGCCGCCTAGAAACTCGCAGAGTTAAGCGCTGCCTAGAAGCTCCGCTAAAAAAAGAAGTATTGTAGCCATTAGTATCCTCGGCTGTAGCCAAGCAAAGCGCAAGTGGCTGGCCGCCATTTTGAATAGGCTCGCTTAGTGCGGCGTACTGCCGCACTGTGCGAGCCTATTCAAAATGGCGGCCTGTACAAGTCTGCTGGCTTGGTGCCCGCTATGTTCGGAGCGGTGTCGTTTCAGTGCCGCCTTTTTTTTTTAACCTAAAGTGTACTGGCGGCCGAGAGGTTCTTCGAACCTCTAGGCAAGGCAGCAACTCGGCAGTGCCGGCACTGATAATAGAAATGTCCGCGTCGGTGGGTCTTGAGCCAAGCCTGGGGTAACTCTCGGAAAGCTTGGCCGAAAAGCTTGGCTTTTAGCTGCCTATTCGGGAGCATCGAATAATTCAAAAATATCGAATACCTGCATTCGGATCGAAGCGAATAACGAATAGAGAGCTATTCGATCGAATATTCGACAATACCGAATATTCGCCCATCCCTAGAAATAACGAAAGAAAAAAGGCAACTAAATTCCTTACCTTTCAGCAAAGCAGACACCAAGTATTCATGAACTATCTACACACAACGATATTTATTCGGAGTGAGGCGGAAGTGCAACTTAGAAGCAACTTAGAAACTGTCTTCAGAGGTGGTGGTATCCGAATCTTCCTTGTCACTTGCGCACTCAAAGAGGTCATCGTCCTCGGCGCCGTCAAGAGCATTTGAAATGCAGCACTTGCAGAACGATGCCGCAACCATGGCTTCGGGGATCGCTGCCCAAGTGTCGACCACCCACTGGGCGAGCATAGACGGTAACGCCCGCTTCAGACGTCCCGACGGCGTCAGGGCCACAGTGTCAGACACCATCCATTCATTGTACAGCCGTCTGACATGTGCCTTAAAGGGCTTGTTAAGGCAAACGTCAAGCGGCTGTAGTTGACTCGTCATGCCCCCCCGGAATGACGACCAGCTCTGTCTGATTGTCCATGAGCTGCTTCTTCACACCTTCCGTGAGGTGCCTGCGGAAGGCGTCGAGCACCAGCATTGACCTCTGGGCAAGCAGTGCCCCTGGTCTCCGGCACCACACCGATTTTATCGAGTCAAGAAAAAGCTCTTCCGTCATCCACCCTTTCTCCTGGCAACGAATGTGGACGTTCTGCGGGAACACCTCGTTCTTTGGCATAGTCTTTCTGTTCAGATGATGAAGGGGGGCAGCTTCCGCCCATCGGCGGTGCAGGCTAACATCACGGTTATCCAAGCCTTCTCGTTGCCCGTAGTGCGCAGGCTCACTTGGCGATCACCTTTTTGGTGAATGGTCTGGGCTGACGGCATGTCAAAAAAAAAAAAAAAAAAAAAAAAATCGGAGTTTCATCGGCATTGCCAATCTGCCCAAGTAGGAAGTCGTGGTCGCGTCGCAGGCCGATAACATATCTTTGAAAGGAAATTAGTTTTTCTTCATAGTCTCCTGGCAACTTCTGCATCATGGAGGTCCGCCTTCGCAACGAAATCCCAGCCCTCTTCGTGTACTTCTGCACCCAGCCCCGGCTGGCTTTAAACTTGAGAGCGGGAATGCCATGCTCTCGCGATTTCGCGCGCCTTCATCTGCACGATGTCGGTAGTAACGGCCAAACCGTGGCCTCTTCTCTCTTTGACGAAGTCCGTCAGCACTTTTTCCACTTCGGGAAACGCTCCCTTTCGTGGGCCACGGAAAGCCTTCCTTGTCGCGGCGCATGCTAAGAGCGACGTCTTCTGTTTGCGCCAACGACGCACGTTGTTTTCGGGAACGTCTCACTTTCGACCCGGCGCGCAGTTTTCAGAGACTTCCGCCTTTGCTATGACTTTCCTCTTGAAGGCTGCATCGTAGTGTCAATGACGACTCGCCATTGCGCTGGTCGCGTGAAACAAGCACAGAGAAAGAAAATCTTGCAGCAGGGACTCCGAGAGCTCTAACAAAAAATGCAAAATGGCATCCCAACTTGTTTACAAGCTTCGCAGCTACTACTGGCTTAGAGCGCCTACTGCTGGCTCAGTTCGTTGACATGGTCATACATGGTCGAAGGCGTCTGCAGCCATGGCCTCTGCTGTATCGCGAGCTATTCAATACCCTTGCAGTTGCCGAAACTCGGTAATTACTATCTGCAACCTGCGTTTGTGTAAAATTTTATGCGTTTTATTCTGAAATCTCTTTGTTACATTTCCAACAGTGTTGTCGGGCTCTTTTGGAAGCTTGGAAATGGTTGGAAAGTGGAAACCAAAACTGTCACACCAGAATCGGCATTATGGGATACTGAGCTTCGAATATAAGGCGGGGTATGACTTTGAGACCGCACATTTTGGAAAAAAACCTCGCCTTATATTCGAATAAATACGGTATCTCGACACCAGAGACTTTGTGGGGATTCCCACCCAAAACAAATTACTAAAGGGCTAGTAGCATTATAATAGTTTTACATGCGTATAATTTTTTAGTCATTTATTTATTCATATGAAACAAGCCGAATAAAGTTAAAAAAAAACTGCTATTGTGCTAACTTGACTTGGCTTGGCTAATAATGTTAATCGTGTTCAATAAGCTGCTGCAACTCTGCTTGAAGTGCATTCAAAAGTGCAAAGTTCAGTAAAGGTGTTTAAGCTTTTTTCGCTCAGTTTTCTCAAATATTGAAGCTCTTACTAGAATATTTTCTCTGCGGAAGTTTTTACCCATTGCAACTTCCATCATTGCAAATGAAATTAATTTTGGCCGTGTAGCAGCGCGTCAAGAAAATGGTATTAAGTCAAATGAATGACATTCGATGGGAATGACATTAAATTTGCCATGTGGCAGGGGTATTACATTATGACTCAACTCTCCCAATATCTCATTCGCAGATGTGTAGTTGTTGGTCACATTCCATTTAGATTACTTTGCAGCAGCACAGCGTGTCGTGCCTCCTGTTGTTGTGTGCCCCTTCGAGCAGGGCTGCCAGCGAATCGTGGAGGACTGGCAGAGGATCCTGCAGCTCCACTCGCTGGTGGTGAAGCCCAAGGACGACATGCGCAGCTGGCTCAAGTTCAGCAGCCTCTGCAGGCGCAATGAACGGCTGGTACGTGACCACGAGTGCTCGCTGGGAAAGCTCCATTCCTTCTGACTAGAAAGCTTATCTTTCATTCGGAGGACTTGCTTTGCTCTAAAAGCACCCTTTTGCAAGCTTTTAAGGTGTTAGCAGCAGTTAATAGCAACGTAAATAGGCGTTTTTTTAGGCATGAAGCCCCTTAGGGGCTGGGGTTGTCGGCGTCTCATGTATTCACGGTAATGAAACACCAGGACACTCATTTATGCCTCGTGCTGGAATGTAATGCGTATTAAAAAAACACTGGGACACTCGTTTACGCCTCGCGCTGGAGAGCTTTGTGCTTTAAAGACACGATACTTTTACAGCAAAGCTGTATACCTCTACCCCCCAACGGTTTCATCTCTGTGGGCAAAAACACCAAGGCGCCGAGAATGCACTTATACACTGCATGCTTCGCCCCTCCCCAGGTTTCACGTTATCGGAGACAGCCTGGGATTTTTTTCTCTTCAGTACTGCTGCTCTACATTACTGCAGTTAGCTTTTATGAGCTGCTACGTAGTAGTGCGGTCCGCTTTATGCTCTCAAAAGAATAGTTACCATTTTCAACACTTGGAAGCACTTGTTTTATACGAGTAACTTTCCTGGTGATGTGTTTTAATTAAAAGCTTGCTCACCACAGACTTCTGTAGAGGGGGAAGTTCGTATGACGGTTAAATATCCTTAATAGTATGTGAGAGGGAAGTTGTGACGTGATGCGAAGTGCACTTGCGCATGTCGATTCGGTGCAGGCCCAGTCCCACCGAACCCTGGTCACACTGCTGGGTACGGACCCATCGCTAGTGCCAAACCAACCACTGCCCACGGCGTACCCTGCTGTGACGTTCGCCTACATCAAGCACATGTGGCAGAGCAATCAAAAGGTGAGAACCACCTCGTGTTGTGCTTGTCCCAGAATGAGAAGAGCTTCCCCCCTCTTATCACATCTGAGTGTTTTCGTGAGGGTACCAGTGGTGCTGCCCAAGCGTGTTCCCTTGTAGCGGCACGTAATGCTCGTTGTCGTCTTCTCGTTGCAGGAGAACGCCCTGAGGCAGTTGCACCACTTTGTACAAACGGAGCTGCCGGCAAACAGTACCCTGAACCACCTGTGCCTGCCCATACCCAACGAGAATGCCCAGCGGAGCGAGCACCAGAAGCTTCTGGCCAGGTCTCGTTGTGGCTTGCATTTCTTTGTGACAGGCATTTGGCTGCTTGTTTCCTGAGTGGTTCAGTTTGAAAAAAAAAGATATTGCAGTAGAAACTCGATGATACAATTCTGGGTGATACGAATTTCGGGATGATACGAATTTCTGAGAAGTCCTGGCAAAATTGCATTGTTTGCAATGGGAGAAATTTCGGCTGTTACGAACGAGCCGGCAAGGCGCCCGACTGGTGAGCAATCAAGTGACGGCGACGTACAGGCTCTCTCTCCCCTCTTTGTCACTCTTTCTCCAGGAACAGCCGGGATGTTGTTTTCTGCTCGCGAAAACACGCCACACACGCCACAGGCGGAACGCTGCCGCGGAACCAACCGCACGCTGTGCACAGTGCTGCCGTCGGCAGCAACATGGCGACAGCTTCGGCCGCGAAGTGGTGCGGGGTGCTCCAGCGACCGCTTCTAACCACTCTTTAAAATGCTGCTCAAGGCACCACAAAGCTGCTTGTGCGGTAAAGGAGGTGATAATCTGGGCAAAAATGGTACTATGAAACATCATCCGCGCCGCTAGTGGAACCACCCGTGAAATATCTACCGGGGTGGTAAGCCGAAACATTTCTGGCAGAACCAGCCGGCTGTCTCGAGCACTTCAAAACTGCAGCCATGAGCACGCACCTCTCCATTGGCGCAAGTCATCAGGCTGCTCCCACTGCCGCGCATGTCGCGCGTCATTTTCTGATTGAGACAGAACAGGGTTCGTACACGATTGAAAAGCAAAAATTCAAGGGTTTTCAAGGACTTTCAAGGACCAGTAAACACATTTTCAAGGTCCCCATCTAATATTTTATCTGGGATTATTTATAACTTTTCCAACACAATGCAAAAGTTTTTTATTGCACAATACCTAAGCACATTAGTGCACATTTAGATAGGTGCTAACGGGTTCGTAAAATGCTCCCCCAGATTTATTTTTTATTTCATGACTGGTATTTAGAGGTTTTTCTTTTTCCTTTGTGTTTGGTGACGCTGTTTGATTTCAAAACTTAGTTAATGTTGCCTGCATCTCCGGCTTTGTCAGCAAGAGTATCAGCTGAAATTAATCCACAAGTGTTGCTGCAAGGCAGGATGAACAATGCATACGTCCACCATTTGCACGTAAAAGCAAACGCCGATGGAGCGTATGAGGCACAGCAAACATGCAAGGAGCGAGCGGTCACAGCCTAGATGGAAGATGCAAGATAGAGAACAGAAGCTGGCTTTCACTGGATTGTATCGCGACATGGATTGGATTGACAAGTGCCTACTCCCAATGTTGCCATGTAATAATGAAAATCCACCAAACTCACGCAATACATTGAAACTCGATTGTTAAAATGTTTTTTTTACATTTGTTAGCACCTAAAATCCACGACAAACACTTTAAATTCTTGTGAAAAGACAGGGCCATTGATTCTCTCCCGAAAAATCAAGGGTTTTCAAGGACCCTTTAAAAATTCCAGGACTTTCCAGGCCTTGAAATGGACACTTCTAAATTCAAGGGTTTTCAAGGTTTTCAAGGACCTGTGCGAACCCTGCAGAAGCTGCCGCATGGGCGAAATCGTTGACGTGGGCGAGGAAAAAAAACGCACGCGCAACGCCGACGCGCACGAATTGTGTGCAAAAACGCACCGTGCGGTTCATGCCTTGACTGTTGCGGCATGAAGTGAGCTTGGGCACTGCAAGTGAGGAGACGAGTGTGAGGTTTTACGCGCCCCAGAAAGGACTGCTCGGCGACATGGTGGTTAAAAAAAAGCAGGAAAACATCACAGATTTCTTCACGTGAAAGTAAGAAAAGAAATAAACAACAACTTTTTTTAGTGCTCAATTTTTCGGTCTGTGTTGGTTCATACGAATTTCGGGTGATACGAATATTTTTCGCGGTCCCGCGAGATTTGTATCATGGAGATTCTACTGTATAAAGTTTGATTGATTTGATTGATTGATTGATTATAGAGGTTAACGCGCCAATGCTACACAGGCGATAAAGCGTGCCATAGTGGAAGGCTCCAGATTAATTTTGACCACCTGGGCATCTTTAACGGGCGTCGAAATCTCGAACACATGAGCGTTTTCACTCTTTGCCATATTATAAAGTTTGATATGGTGTAAGAATTTATCGCAGAATGGTGACGTGCGCTTCAGTACAAAAATTGTGTTCTTACGCATATTGTGGAATTTGTCATGGTCCGTATACCCTGCTTGGCAGTGTACCAATTAAGGGTGAGAAGCCTTGAAGAATTTTAAGGGGTTGTGCCACTAGTAGCATGCGTGTTCTTGAGATTTTTATCCTAAGATGTGATATAGGAAAGGTTCCTCTATATGTGCATACATGCTGCGTCATACGTACTATGTCATACTACATCACTACAAAAGGACACACTCATGGAGTTCAGATTGTGTACAAATTCAACCAGAATATGTGTTTGCCATCCTGACATTCGAGTGGTTGCAGCAGCCACACTGAGGGTGCGCTTTGTTGGCTTCTTGTCATCTTTGTACATAATGCTGCCCAAGACGTCCGCGCTCAGTGGCAGCCCAATAGCGAAGGTATTCTCTCTCTCTGCAGGTGCTACCTGAAGCTGGGCCAGTGGGAGGAGTGCATGCAGGGCATCAACGAGAGCTCCATCCCCATGATCCTGCACTACTATCAGCTGGCCACTGAGCACGACAACGACTGGTACAAGGTGCGGCATCTCTTCTCCTCGGGGCTGCCGCTCTTTTCTTTTTGTCACGTCCTTCTGGGAAGTGCGTACAGGGTGCCATGCCTGGACAGCTACCAGATAGCCTTAGTGGTAGAGCTCCAGTGTAAGGAATTTCAGGTTGGTTTCAAATTTTAGAGCTACCTGCGTCGCCCCACAGCTGATGTAGTGTCTGTAGAGAAAGCTTTAAACCCATTAAGGATTGCGGAAATAACCAACGAATAGCGTGCGACGATCAAGTTCATTGTATCTAGGATCGACTGTATAGATGGTATTCACTGAAAAGTTTAGCAGGCGATTTCTTCGCTTGGCAACACTGGAAATCACCATGACAGTGCCCGCTGTGCCTGCGCATGCACTTTGCGCCCGCGTCTCGTAGAAAAAAGAAAAAACACCAGCGTGCATCGTCTGCTGCATTTTAACCCAGTATTGGGGGTGGTGTCAGCAGACAAATTATTATTCACACTCACATTATGTGGTGGGGTTCTACTTGCCCTAGAGCACTTCACATCCCCGGAGAATGAAACCGGGGCTGCGAACAAAAGTGACACGGTGTGCAAGACGCTGACGCTGCAGTTACCTCCGACCATGGATGTCGCCACAGGTGCCCTCTAATGTGTAATTGGATACAAAAACCAAATAATGGTGTGGAAGAAATGTTTCACGCGTTTGCCGATTTAGATGTGATGGTGGCGTAGCAAGCTAGTGCATGCGAGGCTGTCTCCCGAGTCGTGCCGTGCTCGCACTGCCCACCCGGCACAAGCCCTGGCAAATCACAAGTGACCTTGAATAAATCACCACAGTTTGGCTTCCGTGCAGCAAAATTTTCGGCAGCAATATTTGTTGTCCTTGAGTGGCAATTGGCTTCAACTTGCATACACTCGCAATATGGTCCATCACAATGCCGTTGCACGCATACGTAGGCTCCAAAGTTTTTACCGCTGTACCTAGTCGTGCAATGATTTCAACCGGGTCTGGTGATAAGTAGATTGTAGGGTGCTGCACACAACAGTATTTGGCGCCGAGGTATCACTTTGCGTTCGGTGGGGCACATTTTGGAACATTGAACAGCTGGCTGTTGTCAGGTGCTGTGCTTTATCCAGAGCCAGCACAAACAAGTACTGCCATCTCGTGGAACCCGATACAACCAGTGTGGCATCACCTTAGAAACACAGGCGCTTGGGCAACGGCATTGCGGCGCATGCGCATGGTTGCCCGCATGCGTGCCATGAGTGAATACAACCTATAGGTTGCATTCACTGGCGAGGCACGTGTGCAGGCAACCATGTGGGTGCGCCGTTACTGGTTACGTTAGGCTCTGCGGGGTGGCGGTACTTGTCCGTGCTAACCACATGATTTGTGTGACGTTCCAAACTCTACTCCACCGAACGCAAAGTAATGCCTCGACTGTAATGCGAGTGCGATTAATAACATCTCTGTTGACACCACCATTGAGAATCGGGTTCAAATGGAGCACACGGCGCATGCCGGTGCTTTTTTTTTTCTTCTGCATGTGGCCACAGTGACACAAGCTGCGCCATGTTTGTGGTCATTTCCAGTGTTGCCAAGCGAAGAAATTGACAGCTAAACTTTTTAATTTGAACCACCTATACAGTTGGGCTGGGTGTGAGCACAAGATATATTTGTTAGCATGGATATGTAAGCATGGGACAGTCTTTGGGATATCTTTTCCCTGATCACCAATAGTCGTAATATTGGCCGCGAGGCCCACCACTGGAGAGGCTGGCGCTGCGATCGTTTTGACGTCACTTGTAGGATCACCGTTCCTACCTTGCTGCACAGTTGGTTTGCAGCGCGTGACACTTAGCTTAGGACGCGTGTTCTAAAAGTATTTTCGTGTTAACTTCCGTCGTTTGAAGTTAATTCTCAGTGCGTCAAACGCAGACGTCATGGGGATTTTATAACCGTATCAACTGTGGGACATTCTCCGCAAACAACTTGAGCGTGGTGGCGTACGTGTGCGACCGAAGCGTAAGCTGCGGCTCGTTTCCCCGATCAACAACGTAGACTACGATGATTGCCAAGCTAAGTTTCCAGATTTCCCTTGTTTGCAACAAATGTGTAAAGCAAGAAATCATGAAGCGTTTACTGCTCGCAGAAACGCTCCGCGCACACATTACCGTGCCTGCCCGCACGGCCGACGGAGCAGCTCGAACCGACGCAGGTCGCGGCAGCAACAACTTGACGCCGCTTTTTAAAATCACTCTAGTTGGGGAAAAGTAATTCGCCAGCGGTGAATGTGGATGTTAGAGTGGTGAATAATTGCGCTAGGCAGTGTCATCAGCTGTGGTTTTCAAAGCGATGCTCAAATATCTGCCGCGATCTACGCCGACCGTCCCCAAAGGTCGGTACCAGCACCGCCGGCCCGTTCACGCGCGGTGCGGCGAGCGGCCGAAGGATATGTGCCTGCGCGCAAGCATCGGCCGAGGCCGTGGCAGGTTCTTGATCATCGATCGCTTAAACGGACGCGGATACAAAGTTACACATACAAGACAGAGGGTGACAGTGAAGTGAAAAGTTGTATTAGGGACTCTCATTCGCAACTATAACGATAGCGGCGAAGAAATATCTGCCGCGACGTTAAGCCTAAAGTTCCCAACATTCGATTACGTGCATCCGAAGCCGGCGGCGAGCGGTTCGAGAAGACCCTTTCGTCGCGCGCGCGCGTGTTGCGTTTGTGTTCCCCCATCACTTTTGGGGGTCCCCAACGCTCGGTTCTCCTATTTTAAAACTCCCAATTACCCTAATTCATTAACGACGTGTTTCGCCTCGTACACAGCCTCACCTTCTGTGAGCAATCGTTAGTTTCATTGATGCTAGAGGAAGGCAGGCTCACTGTAAACATAAAAGAGCCCACGTTACAGTTATACATTCCCACGCCGAAGTCCCAATGAAAACTAAATATTGCCATGTCGAAACCCGCTCGCAGGCGTTGAAAACTCGCGTTCGTATACCATTTATACATTGCGGACAAGTTGTCGTGAAAAGTAAACATATCAGTTGTCGCGAAAAGTAAACATATCAACACTGCCGTGCTACGGCAGTGATCGTTAATAAAATCCGGGAATAACTATGAAAAACATTGTAGGGGTAATAGACACTGCTTAAGCCGAACTGCGCATCATAGCAGTAGTTTTCAGCATGCGCGGCGAAGCAATCCGATCACCGTTCTCACGTAGTCATTCATCTACCAGGCAAGGCGAGCAGTAGGCGCGGTGAGATCACAAGTGAGCGACGCGCTTCCGTCGCTTTTACAAGGTGTTTCCTTGCACACACAGTCTCGTACATGTCACGTCGCAAGTATTTCATGATGAATTTACAGTGTACTTTTCTCGGCATCAGTTGCATCGTCCTTGACGTTAGCTGGCTGCGTATGATCTGTGGGGCGCGGCGGTGTCGCCGGGAAAAAGCGAGTCGCTGATTGCTCGCCCGGATTATTCGGGTTGCAGACAACTTTTTTGGGTAATTTGCATCAAATCCACAAGAAGCGCGAGGGGGGGGGGGGGGGGTACGGTGGCCACAGACACACACACACACAAAAAAAAACACGCGACCGCATACGCACAGGAAATGAGCTGTAGCAGACGACAACCCGACCCGGCGTCCAACAAGTGACGTCATTCGTAGGTGGCGCCACGGTATGTCCTCGGCGCCAATTCGGAGGAACAAAAACAAGGGAAGCACTGACGAAACGCCGCAGCATGGAGGTTGGTTCAGTGAAACAGAAACACGGCAACCAAGGATACTGCACCTATATGTTTTGGTGTGAATTTTGCATGTGGCACCATGGTTCATACATGCACGATGGCGACCATCCCACAGTACATGTACAGCTGCGGCCGTAAAAGGGTTAAGCTGATTCAGGCTCCTGCAATTCTATCTTCTCTTGACCTCTAACATGTCTCCACAGGCCTGGCATGCATGGGCCTACATGAACTTTGAAGCTGTCCTGTTCTTCAAGCACCAAGCTCAGCAAAGCAACAGCGCCAGCGCCCTGCCCTCTCAGCAGCAGCAATCTCAGCAGCAGCAGCAGCAACAGCAGCAGCTTGGAAGCGGTGAAGCTGCGAGCTACACAAGCGACTACCTGCGGACGGGACTGGTGAGCTTCCAGACAGGGACTTTTGTTCTATGGTTAGGCGCCGGCTCTAGCCACATATTGATTTGCGTGTACGTGCAACGCAGAATGTTATATTATGTGCTTAACCAATGGCTTCTTTGCAGCCTCTTGCTCTGACTGCTTATAATGTGCTCTTGCTGCATTGTGGTGGTTTTGTGCAGGGCCCTCTTTTTACACTGTTGTACCTTGTTAACTTTGCCTGAAGAATGGCGAGCTTTCAGCTGGCTGCAACGGAATGTGTGCTGTGATGAAATAATTGCCGTGGGAGCTCTGGCTGTACTCAGTCGCATGAGCGCGCTGTTTGGTTTGAATGCCATTTCACTAGAACTTGGACTTTAGTAAGCAGCCTATAGCCTCTTGAATATAAAAAAAAGTAGGGGTGTGCGAATATCAATTTTTGAATTTCGAAGCGAATTCGAATAATAAAAACAAAGTTCGAATCGAATCGAATATTTTTCGAATATTTTTCGAATACGAATACTTATTGTTTTTTGTAAAATTAATGTTTTCACCATCTAGAGACACAAAAACTGCAACTTTATTGCACAACAAATCACTCAAAGTAAAATTAGGAATTACATTGCACTCAACAGGTTAAGGTCTGCACTCACTTAAATGTTAACATGGAGAAAGGTTAACTGCTCGACATGCTCGGGGAGCAGTGACAACCTCCTGCTCGTCACCACTTTACCAGATACCGAAAACAGCCGCTCACTTGAGACACTAGTAGCTGGCATGCCCGAACCCGTGCACATTGCCGCGCGCTGATACAGTAAAATCTTGATGATACTATACTCGCGGGACTGCGAAAAATATTCGTATCATCCGAAATTCCTATGAACCAACACAGACCAAAAAATTTAGCGCTGAAAAAAGTTTTCGTTTATTTCTTTTCCTACTTTCGCGTGAAGAAATTCGTGATTTTTTCTGCTTTTTTTAACCCCCGTGTCGCAAAGCAGTCCTTTCTGGAGCACGTAAAGCTCCGCGCTCGTCTCCTCACTCGCTGTGCCCAAGCTCGCTACACGCCGAAACAGCCAAGCGTGAACCGCATGGTGCGTTTTTGCACGCGATTCGCTCGCCTCGGCTCTGCGATTTCGCGCCCGCGCTCGACGATTTCGCGCCCGCGGAAGCGCCTACCTCGGTCAGAAAATGACGCACGACGCGCGCGGCAGGATGGAGGAGCCTGACTTACTTGCGATGTGATCGAGACAGCCGGCTTGGCTCCGCCATAGATGGTTAGGCTTAGCACCCCGGCAAATATTTTATGGGCGCATTCACTAGCGGCGCGGATGATGTTTTATAGTACCGTTTTCGCATGCATTATCAGCTCCTTTACCGCACAAGCAACTTCGTGTCTCCCTTGAGCCGCATTTTAAAGAGCGGTTAGAAGCGGTCGCTCGAGCCCCCGCGCCACTTCGCGGCTGGAGCCGACGCCATGTTGACGCCGCCGGCCGCGCCGCGCGCAGCGTGGGCGTGGTTTCGCGGCGGTGTCAGCGCGTTGGGCGTGCGCAGAGCGTTTTCGCGAGCAGAAAACAACAGCCCGGCCGTTTCTGGAGAGAGAGTGACAAACAGGGGAGCGAGAGCCGTCACTTGCTCGTTCGGCAGTCGGGTGCCTCGCCGGCTCGTTCGTATCTTCCGCCGGGCCGCGCAGGTCCGTTCGTAACAGCCGAAATTTTTCCCATTGTAAACAATGCAATTTCGCCTGGACTTTTCGGAAATTCGTATCATCCCGTAATTCGCGCCCCCAGAATCGTATCATCTAGAGTCCACTGTAAATAAACACCGATACAGAAGATACGCTCTTAGTTTTTTTTTTTTTTTTTTTTTTTTTTTTTTAGTTTTGGGTGGTTCGAATATTTCGAACAATAAAAGTGTCGCTCGAATCGAATCGAATACCAAAACATTCGAATCGAATATTCGAAGTTTCGAATATTCGCACACCCCTAAAAAAAAAGCTCAGCTTCACTGACCGCCGCAAACGCTGATGTTAGCAGCAATGCTGCCTGGCGTTCCCTAACTGCAAGGCTAAGCATCATAGAAATTCTCAAAGCCAGCAGATTGATTCCTGTTCACGCCAATTCATTTTTGCCGTGTTCCACTGCTTGCACCACTTACTGGAATCTTTTGTCACTTTCTAACTTGGAACATTGCCACGAGGGGGCGTCACAAGCGCTTTTTGTTTTTTCACGGTGTATTTTTTTATTTGTTGTCGGAAAAACTAAGCAGCCATGTATTTTTAATTTAAAAAACTGCAAATCTCCTTCATGTATTTGTCTTGCCTCTGATATGCTTAATGTTTTTTTTTTTTTTGCTCAACAATGTTGACAAGTAAAACATTGCCACCAGATTCAGTAGTTTAGATCATCTTTGCCTATATAAGCGTCTCATTCAAGCATTCCTTTAACTTGCTGCATGTGTGCTTGGTGCTTGCTCTTTTCCTCACTAGGCTGTGCCCACTTCACATCACTGCAACAGCGTTGTCAAATTTCGTCCCATGAAAGCCTTGACCAAAAACAGCTTCACTGTTTACCCTTTGAGGGTTTTCGCCATATATGTATTGCGACGGTTTTCCGTTCCGCAAGGTCTTTGCCGTACGGTATGGTTTCGACCCTCCGCTTGAAATTTCGCGCCATATTGACGACGCATGCTCACTAGGAGATGCTGCCACCTCCTAGGACTTACAAAAAAATTGTGCTACCTTCTTTCGGAGATAACAACTCTCTAGCTTCAGCAGATCACAAGGTCTGTGTCAGTGCCCTCTTGTGGCTTCAGTTTCGCCACGTGATTGCAACAAATGTTTTCAGTTTAACCATGTAATTGCAACGGTGGCGTGCGAAATATTTATTTTTACCAGCACTCCCTTGCAGGGGTGGCGGAAGTTAATTTCTGTGTGTATTGGCGCTGCTTTTAGCTTGTTTAATAATGATGCTCACGAGGTATTGTCGCTCTCCTTGTTTACTGTTCCTGATTTTTTTTTTACAATTTATTCATGATTTTACACATTTTGTACACTCAAAATCCACAGTAAAGCAATTTGACCATGTGGGAAAGTTTTTTTTCAAAACAATTCGACCCTCAAAGGGGTATGGCAGCTCTTCTTTGGGCTGCAGTCTTTATGCAGCATTGGAATGTGAACTGTAGTGGCAACTCACAAGCTTTTGACTTCAAAGCACAGCAGCACTCTTGGTTGTACTGTGTGTGGTGATTCGTCGCGACTAGTGCTCATACCTACATGAACGGCAAGCTGTGGAGTTGGTGTGCTTTTTGCTGCAGCAGGTGTAGCATGCAGCATCACTTTCCGGTTAGAGTGAGTGAGCCTTGGATGTTGCTCTTGCAGACGTCGCAACACATCAAGGACTACACTGTACCTGCGGTGAAGGGGTTCTTCCGCTCCATTGCCCTCTCTCATGGAAGCACCCTTCAAGACACCCTCAGGTGGACCCCACATGCCTGTTGTTTGTGCATTGCCTAGTCTACCTGTATGTGCGTGAATCACGTTTACTGAATAATGTTTGGAGATTTATACAAGGCACTGTGTGGTCCCTGCACCTTTCATTCGACTGAAAATGGCTGAAAATTGCCTTCGTGCACATCTGCTGTTCTGAGAAAAATAAGCATGCTTGTCTTCTTGCACATTTTGTAACATCGTGGCTACGTATGCTTGGAGTTTTACTTCAGTCATGAGTGAATAATGCATCCTGATGGGCTTTTCAATGCAGTCATACTCAACATATTTCTTGTTTTACAACAAAATGTCATTGTAGCATGGCTTCAATGTAATTACAAACCTAGATATGGTTCCTTCTCGTCATGTGCCTGCTGCTTATTATGCGTAAGGCCCTTGTCTCGTGGCAGACAGCTCTGCTGCCAGCTTTTTTCCTTGAGGCTTTAAATGGTCCCCCTTGCCTAATCAATGACGTGCAGGCTGCTGACCCTGTGGTTTGACTACGGCCACTGGCCGGAGGTGAACGAGGCCTTGGCGGAGCGGGTGAACAAGGCCCCCATGGAGACCTGGCTGCAGGTCATCCCCCAGCTCATTGCCCGTCTCGACACCCCCCGGCCCCTCGTGGCGGGGCTCGTGCACGAGCTCCTCGGGGAGGTGGGCCGCAAGCACCCCCAGGTGGGTAGCCGGGGGGGGCCCTGCTGACCGAGGCGTTGGGGGCACGATCGGGTGGGGAGGCGTGTGGGAGGATGCAGTGAGGACACGTATGTGCAGAATCTGCAATGGAGGTTTTTCCAATAAAGAGTGCCAGGCTTGACGTGGACATCAGCGAGAGTTAAGGGGGGACGCGGGGATCAGATTTCGAAAAGTGACCAAAAAATCGTTTTTTCGGAACCCACATTTTCGGATTGCACGTTTTATATTCTATGCGTTTACAAAGTTTCCCCGCCGCAAACGATCGCGAAGTGCCAAAGAAAAATATTTATATCAACTGAGGTGGCAAAATATTTCCTCAAAATGACGAAAACACGGCAATTTTCGCAGCGCTGTATCTCCGGAACGACGCTACCGGGCGCCGCCATCTTGGTCGCGTTAGATCGGCCGACTCTTTAATTTTCGTTTTCCGGTCGCTCCTTTTGTCATCGCTCGCTCACAAACGCACAAACGGCAGAAAGAGAAAGATAGTGAAACGAAGCAACCGATAGATGGTAACACGCGATTGGCTGTCCGGCCGCGTTTTTAGATACGGCTCTCCTGATTGGGCGCCGCCATGCCAGCAAAAACATGGCCGCCAGGCTGCTGCGCATTTTACGCGCACTGCGCTCCCGATGTTTTCAAGGTTTCCCGGTCGACTCGGTAGCAGTTTACTCGTTTTATCTGTTGCGGTACTGAACAGTGACATTACTGTTATCGCGGCGATAATGTTGAGATCGTGCGCCAGATAGGGAAGTGCGCGGCTCGAAAGACGCATCGAAAACGTGCCCACGACATCGCCGTGGTCTGTCCTTGAGTGGGAAGCGCGGTTCGTGCGCCTACAATTGCGGTTCGTGAAGCGAACTTTCCGACGCATTGTGAGCATTGCGATGTTATAAAACGCTGAGTTATTGCTCTGTTACACAGCGTGCTCGCGAGCTTCGGGAATGGAATGACCGACTCGCCAGAAGTTGCGGCGCGCGCTGCATTGGCGCGACGTGTTCGGGCAGCGACCGATAGCGGGATCGGTTGCTATTGCACGCGAGTAATAATAATTGATGTACGCGAAGTGAAATTTAATGGGAAAAGCTAAGTGACCAACCATATCAATGTTACCTAAATTACGACCGTGGGGAACGTGCGCGTAAGGCGGGGGGGTGCAATGGACCGTCACCTAGCTTATTTGAGAAACTTTTGCCGTGGCTCTAAACTAGTTCGTACAACGAAGTCTGGGATTACAAAATAATATTTTCAGTGTTAAATAAATTATAAAAGACACCGTAAGGGTGCAGCGTTCACAATTCGATATTTTTATTGGGTTTTCTATTTTCGCAATATTTGCAATTCTGTTGTCTATTTTGCAATGATTGATTCTCCTGAAGGTGAAGAGCATGGTATGCTAATAATAATCAATGTTGTAATTGTGTAAAAATACTATACTCTGCTTTCAAATAGCTCATCTTATGCTTGTGATGCCCAGATATAACTTTTTGACACCGAACAGCTCCATGTACTAAGCTGTAGCTTTGGCAATGTTATGATACCCAGAAATCTGCTGAAAGTCTGCTGGAATATTAATATAAAACGAAACCATGCCTTACTCTTCATTTTGGAGACAGCTATGCATTTGGCATACATCAAGTAAAGTATAGGTACCCTAGTAGCCCATAGCGAACTTTGTGGTACACTAGGTGTAAAACTGGTGCTTCTGCCATCTGAAGGCCTGTACATGAAAACCTTCAACTGGCCAGGAAGGCCTCCCAGATTCACCAAATCAAAGGGCAAAGGTCTTTGAGGTTGTCCCCAAGCAAGGACAGTAAGGACTATGCTGCTGGTGCAGTTTGAAAAATCGTGAAGTCTTCGTAAACTTCAAGAGTCAATTTCTCAAAAGTGCGTTTTACGAGTTCTTCGTTGCTCGTGGAAAGGATAGCATGGCAACCACTAGGCGGAGTTTGACACTGTTTGTTTTATTTCAATCCTTGAAGAGTTCTGCAGGGTATGACATTCTCGGATTTTCATTTTAGGGCCTAGATATTTTTTTAAGTGACATTCACGGCCAAGTCAGCTGTATACTACTGGGTACAATGGAAAATAATGTTTTCTGTAAAAAAAATGAAGGGTGTAAAAAAAATTCGAAGAATGTCATACCCTGTAGTGTTCTTTTGACTACAATTCAAAAGTATTCTGAACTTCCTACCATATGTCAATACCTTGCTAGGCTTTCCACGAGCGGGCAACATGTACATCTCTGTAACACAAAAACTACTGAAGGTATCATTCTTAAATTTCAAAATTCACCATTTGGAGTGTTTTCCAATGCGCCTACCAAATTTCATTACTCTATGTTAAAAAATAAAAAAGTTTGCTCCGATCCCCACCTCCCCCCTTAAAGAAAACAAGAAATTTTAAAGCCAGAGCTGTATGGGCGTGGAAATATCAACTAATACAAAACAGCTCAATACAATACAACTCAAATACAAAATGATGTTACTTTTCTGTCTGACAGCGCTACCTTACATGAGAACTTGATTTCCCATGACACACGATACCATGAACTTTGGCACATAATATCTGCTAGCACAAATTACGGTGTCCAGACTCTGTCGTACACCTTGCCTTTAGCACTGAACAAATATGATTTCGACGATTTATCTATTCACTCTACATCTTGCAGTACTCTCTAGAATATGTTTTTACAACATGGCATGGTTTGATGTAATTGGTTTAAACAATTATTTTATTGTGCTTCGTTTTGTCTTTCATTTTGTTGTTGTTGGCTTGCTTTTTGTATTTTGTATTTTTGTCCCTGCCTCATCCCTGCTTATTGCGTTGTGGGGGGGTGGGAGCTCCGTCAAGCCGCGAGTACAGCGGCTTTTTTCCCGCATCCTCAGCCATTGTACTTGACTGAAATAAACAACTTCAACTTCAATGCCTGCGGTGGCAGTGCATTGTACATTAACTGGCAGATCCTAGTTACTGCGGCTTTGTGCCGACACCAGTGTCGGCTTCACACACCACATTCATGACAGCAGTAGCCGCACGTGCCGTAACTCAAGCCATGATTGCCACTTGCCAGGCCCTGATCTACCCGCTGACGGTGGCCTCCAAGTCGGCGCTGCCCGCCCGCAGCCGGGCGGCGGTGCGCGCCCTGGGCGTGATGCGGGAGCACAGCGCCCGGCTGGTGAACCAGGCGGTCACAGTGAGCGAGGAGCTCATCCGGGTGGCCATCCTGTGGCACGAGCTGTGGCACGAGGGCCTGGAGGAGGCCTCGCGGCTCTACTTTGGCGAGCGCAACGTCAAGGGCATGTTCGCCACCCTCGAGCCCCTGCACGCCATGATGGAGCGCGGGCCGCAGACGCTGCGCGAGACCTCCTTCCACCAGGTAAGCAGTGGGCACCGCGCTTACGCTGCCCTTATCTGATAAGCAACGGCCTTCGGTGTGGCGAACACGAGCTGGGGTGGAGGGGGGGAAGATCTCGCTTGCGTTTTTATCACATCCTGTTTCATCCGTTCAGAGTGCTAAGAAACTTAGATGTGCTCCCTCAGAACACAAACACAAAAAAGTTAAAGCCGTGCTCGCGGTTTGTAAGACCTAGGGTGCTTTGATGGACGCGCGTGAATTGAGTCACCCTAGTAAGACTGTGCAGCAGCTTGTAAACCATGCAGTAGCGTCTGATGTGGAAAAAAAAAAAGACGAAATAAGCACCGCACCACTACTTTTAGGAGGCCTTTGTTTGAGAGATGATAAACAAAGAATGATTGAAAGGTAGATTGCGATTTGGTTGGATTCGCGCATGTTTTGTGCAGTACCACTTATAGTGCGGATTTTTGCGGCTCTTGCAACATACATTATAAGTGGTCTACACTGTACTTCAGAAAGATTACTCACATTGAGGAGTCCTCCTTCCTAAACGGCGGCCAGCAGCCCTTGGGCCCTGACGGCGTTTTCAGCCAACTGGACGGCCCAGAGTTGGTCTTTTGGATCATAGCTGAGCAGCACGGTCTCCCACTGCTTGTCATTTGCGATTTTACGGCCTTCTTGGGTCGCCTGAGGACAAGCCCACAGTATATGTGACAGGTCCGCCCGGTCCTTACATAGTGCGCACATGCCTGAATATTGCCCAGGGTAGTAGTGACTGTATGCCACGGGATTTGGATACGTATTCGTTTGGAGGAGACGCCAGACCACCGACTGCTTTTGTTTAGGGATGGATGAGTGGTAGGATAACGGGCCCGTTCGAATCTGTAATGATTAGTAATTTCCCTGTATGCGGTCTCTTCCCGACCTCAGCAGAGGCTGCTCGGTGGCTTGGCATGCGAGTCCTCGAGCCGTGTTGTGAGCTGCCTCGTTGCCCTTTTGCCCTTTTCATATTTGCACCATCCGTGTACAGCTTTCTCTCTTTCCCTTCTTTCCCTCTAGGCCTATGGCAGAGACTTGGCAGAGGCCCTGGAGTGGTGCAAGAAGTACCAGCGCTCGCTGAACGTCAAGGACTTGACCCAGGCTTGGGACCTCTACTACCACGTCTTTCGGCGCATCTCCAAGCAGCTGCCCCAGGTGAAATGTTGTTGCGGCGTAATGCTGTGATGCATGTCACGTCAACGAAATTCGGCTACGACGAAGTATTTTAAGTGCAGAGGCTCGCCTTGTCGTAGTAGCTCGCTCGCTGGACACAAGTAGAGCCCCACGGCGTGTTATCGTAGCGGAGTCCTGTTGTAGTGGCGTGCCACAGACGCTTCAAAAACCAAGCGGTTGCTTAGTCATAACCGTTGAAAACTTGTGAACCGCTGGCACTTGTCATACTCTCCCCGTTGTTTAGCGCAAAGGAAACTGCAAGTACATTTCAGGCAAAATCTGTGTATATAACCGGCAGCGCCCACGTTCATTTAGTTAGGAATGCTCATTGGATTGGTGTTTACGATAGTCAGCAAAAAAAAGTGGCAGTGCAGCGCCGGCACGTGCGGGAAGAAAAGCAAGCACAAAAAGAACAGCACTCCCGCTGTCGCAGTTTCAGGCAGTTGGCGCGCGAGCACAGCGAAGGCGGGAAATTTGAATTTCATTGGGTGGTAGAAGTGAGCTGATAACGGCACTACAGCCCATCATGGCAAACCACTGCTCTGTGCTTCCGACAGCTTTCACATCGAGTGAAATGGCTGTAATTTTTTTATTCTCCTCCAGTCACATGTAAGAGTTGGTGCGAAAAGATTTCCTTCTCAGCAAACTTTTTTTTGCACTGTTGTTGTTGGACAGAATTTGCTACAAAGTCACAACATCATACATTTGTAAATACGTGTCCAAGTCATCATGGTAATATTGTTACTGTTCTTTTTTTTATTTTTTTGTAGTCGTGTGTAGCCACTGCTGTTCAGTGCTTCATGGTTTGGTGGCAACGATAATCCCCTTAACATCAGTGTGTAAAAGGGCTCCCTTGCTGTCAAGTCACAACCAAGTCAAATTGAGATGAAGCTGCATCCCCCCAGTGGCATCGTTTCCATGGGTGGCTCTGTTTGTGCAAAAGTAGCCTGCCTAGTTAGTAAGCATGATGCTGTCACATGAGAAGTGGAAATGTGGATGTAAGACACTTTTGCAAGGGCGCACCTGAGGGCAGTGAGTGCTCTTCAACGAAAGATCACTGAGTGCCAATCACTTTTTGGCACTAGGAAAAACCAGCCTGCACTGCGTGAGTATTTGGAACTTTCACATTTTATATCAAGTTGTTCGAGAAAGTCACAACCATGGAACAACAATTCTTTACATGCCCTCTGTGAATTTCATCGTAGTTGCAGGGTTCAACTCCATGTGCTAGTGGTAAATGACTGGCTGCTGTTGCATGCCCAAGGCTGGCAGGCGCTTGGCTTCCAAAATGTCTGATGCTTATCCTTTCTTTCTTCCAATTGCATAATCTCTTGTTCAAGACATAAACTAAAGAGAAATATGCTTCAGTAAAATGTGCTGTTGGGCTAGTTGGTGCATTATGAATTATGAAAATTGTGCTAACTGGACTTGCAGAGGAAGAAAGACGAACAATGCGCAACTCAAAACTATCAAAACTATTTATGTGCAGGAAAAGCAGGCGCCTTAATTAAATAGGCTTCTACATCAGATAAAGCCATAAAAGTAGATAGTAAAAGCGATAACAACACCACAATACTAAGCGTCCGCCTACCGCATGCTGTCTAAAAAAATGGAATTTATTTATGTTATGTAGAAGCCTATTTAAGGCACCTGATTTTCCTGCAAATAAATAGTTGTGAGTTGCGCATTGTTCGTCTTCCTTCCTCTGTATGTCCAGTGGGCGCAATTTTCGTAATTCAACTAAAGAGAAGTAGCTGTGATGGCTACAAAAGCAGATAGCTGATTTTTGCCGCTCAGGAAGAGGGTGTGTCTCAGTACGACAACACGTACCTCTCCTGTTCTCTCTCCCCCCCTCAGCTGACCTCGCTGGAGCTGCAGTATGTGTCGCCCAAGCTGCTCATGTGTCGCGACTTTGAGCTGGCCGTGCCCGGCAGCTACAACCCGAACCAGCCGGTGATCCGCATCGCCCGCATCGAGAGCTCTCTGCAGGTCATCACCAGCAAGCAGAGGCCCCGCAAGCTGTGCATCAAGGGCAAGTGGGGTTCCTCACCCGCCCTCTCTGATATTGGGACAGTGCTGGCAGTGAGAAGGAACGGGCTTTGCTGCAACCCTTGTTGCAAGTGTGCTGGTTTTAAGGGCAGAGCATTTTAGGAACTCGCCTTGTCTTTGTAGCTCGCTCGCTGGACCCAAGCAGAGCCGCACGGCGTTCTGTCGTAGCGGCTGTCGTCGCAGTGTAACTCAGAGGCTTCAAAAGCCAAGCGGTTTATATGGTCATAAGCGTTTGAAACTCATGAACCGCTACCGCTTGTCATACATTTCCCCATTGTTTAGTGCAAAGAAAACTGCAGGTACATTTGAGGCAAAATGTACGTTTAATTAACCAGCAGCGCCCGCGTTCATTTAGTTAGGAACGCTGGTTGGGTTGCTTTTTACGATAGTAAGCGAAAAAAAGTGGCAGTGCAATGCCGGCACGTGCCAGAGGAAAAGCAAGCACAAAAAGAACAGAACTCCCGCTGGCCCAGTTTCAGTCAGGGGGCGTGCGAGCACTGCAAAGGTGGGAAATTTGAATTGCATTGGACAAACCTCTGTTTCATTCATCAAGAGAGGAGTGAGACAGGGCGGCGAAGATCGTGATAGGTAGTAGCAGTGAGCGGATAATGGCGCTACAGCCCATTATGGCGAATCACTGCTCTGCACTTCCGGCAGCGTTCACATTGAGTGGAACAGCTTTAATTTTTAGCATAGTATTTTTTATTGTGCATTTGTATTAAAAGGGTGTGGAGGACAGCTTTGTTGTAATTTGTGATTAATGATTTGTCAATGGAATGCTCTGCCGCAAGAAAAAAAAAAAATCATGTGAAGGGCTGCAAATTTTATTGTGTGGACACTTGATCTTTCCTCCGCTATGCTGCACTGCAGGGAGCAATGGCAAGGACTACATGTTCCTGTTGAAGGGACATGAGGACCTGAGGCAGGACGAGAGGGTCATGCAGCTCTTTGGGCTCGTCAACACTCTGCTGGTCAATGACCCCGAAACGTCACGAAGGAATCTGACGTGAGTGTTTCGCATCTATGTCTGTGAAGGGTGTGTCGTAATTTCATAATGCCTGCGTTTGTAAAGATGGTCCGAAGGGGATTAAAGTTGGGTACGGTTTTGACAAAATGGTTCAAGCGAAAAGGTGCTCACATCGCGTAGTAAATGCAAGCTTGCAACCTTAGTGTGCATTTGCGTAGCTAGTGGCCAGGTTGCATCGTACAGTCAAACCCGGTTATATCGAACTCTCAAAAAAACGCCCATCAGTTCGGTATAGAGGATAGTTCGATATAAGCAAGCTAAGGAATTGGATGTCATAAAAGCGCATAGCAATGATAGAAAGGCTTTATTGATGAAACTGCCCCAGTTTCGCACGAAATAGACCTGTATCTTCTGCTTCAACAACCTTGCTGTCCGGGACAGGACGCACTTCTCCACATTGTCTAAAAAGGTGGAGCATCTGAGGCTGCAACCTTTTACATTTGCGAAAAAGCCGGGCTAGTGCGAGTGTGCCAATCACTTCAGAGGTTGTGGGCAAAGGATCGTCATTGCTTTCCTCGTTGCGCACGGTGCGTGTCGGCAATGTAGTCTTCCAAACTCTCCCAAGGTCGCGACACCATCGTCCACACTCACAAACTCGCCGACCATTGATCCAGCAATGGTGTTGGGAATTTCTAATAGCTCGCTCCGCACTTCAGCAACATCGGCGCTGGCTTCGTTGTACTCCTCAGGACTTTCAAAGTCATCATTGGCATGCACGAGCCTTCAGATTTGATGCAATTTCGGGCAGCTCCTTTAGTGACATCTGCCCAGAACCTACTTTGAGAAGGTGTCCTCGGGAATCTCGTGCATCGTGGGGACGTCCGACTTCTCACCAAGTTTGACTCGATTTACGATTGCCAGCTTCACTGCGAAAGGCAAATTCTGCCGCTTTGCACTAGCTAGAGCCACTAAATAAGCCTTTATTTGGTGACACTAACACTAGCCACCACAGCTACCCTTCGGAAGGAAGCCTACGAAGTGTGAACTATGCAAATGCAACGAACGAAAAAAAAAAAAAAAAGACTATGGTGGGTGGGCCAGGATTATTTTTCATAAGGGGGGGTGTGACGGCTTTCCCTACACAACGCAGTGGTGCCATCACAGTAGGGAGAGCGAGGGGAAGGAAGAGAAAGCTGCCCGCTGTTCATGAGCGGCCGGGCTAAACCACTTTGAGAGGTGTGCCAGAGTAATACTATTTCCTCCACCCAGAGGGAAAGCCAACTTGGGGGGGAAAGGGGGGGGGGCACTTTTGCGTTATTTGGGGTTCGATATATCAGCAATCGCTGATATTTTTGTTCGACGTAAGAGCACTTTTTGTGATATATTCTTATCGTAAATGTACTGTGTCCAGAAATAGTTCGATACAAAGGATAATTTGACGTAAACAGGTTTGATAAAGTCGGGTTCAACGGTACTACATTTTGTGTTTCGAAGTCCATTTCCCTTTTTCTTGCTGTAATGGTAAACGGGAAGCTTTAGCAGTGCAGTGAAAATGCAATTTTTTTTTCTTCTGCTTGCTGCAAATTGTAATGAGATTTTAGCATATAAATTTTTGACAGGGTTAAGCCACTTAATGAGATGCGGACTGGTGTTTAGCGCGGAGAGTTGTAGAGTGCTTTTGTGGCCTGCGCAGATGTAGTAGTTTACCAATTTGCCGTCGCCCAACTACTAATGTGTAACATATAAAGTGGTCTTTTTCATGCAGCAAACACAATCTCTTCATCGTGTTTCTGTACACGATACAGTTCGTGCGTGTGAGAACTCTATTTCTTTCTTGTTTCCCTCCATCTCCCAAGGATCCAGCGGTACTCCGTCATACCGCTGTCGACAAACAGTGGGCTCATTGGCTGGGTGCCCCACTGCGACACTCTGCACACGCTCATTCGAGATTACAGGGACAAGAAGAAAATCCTGCTCAACATCGAGCACCGCATCATGCTGAGGGTAAGGAGCAACAACAGCAGCAGCAGCAGCAGGTTATGCACATGCTGGTTGCATTGCTTAAATTTGTGTGCTTCCTTTAGAGACTCGTAGTAACTCGTCTCCTTTTGTACGAGCAGATGGCTCCAGACTACGACCACCTGACCCTGATGCAGAAGGTGGAGGTCTTCGAGCACGCCCTCGAACACACCAATGGCGACGACTTGGCCAAGCTGCTGTGGCTCAAGAGCCCCAGCTCGGAGGTCAGTGCTGAATTGCACTCTCAGTGCTGACTGGCATGCATGACTCCACTGCACGGCCAATTCCAATTCCAATTCCATGTTCCCCCCCTTCCCCGTCAGAAAAAAAAAAAGAAAAAAAAATGTGGGGAACAAGACCTGCTCCAGCTAGGCTATGGCAGGTTTAAAGCCAATATAAAATAAACAAATAGGGCGAAAAGCCAAACAAACATTTTTAAGAAAAACCAATTTGATGACTAAAAAAAAAATACCCCGACGTACGTAACAGCAGGACAACCAAGCAAAGTTTAAAAGACTAACTAAGCGCGAAGGAACATCAAACAAAGCATAGGGAAGAATGTTCTCAAGTCAGTTCGGCACAAAAGATCGCACAACGTAGCAGTTCCACTCTCAAGTGTGTACAGCACCCTCAAAGAAAGCCCGAGTCAGCGCTGAGGCGGCATTATCAACTCTCACAGACACCAGGTCACACGCTGTAGCACAAGGACCTTGGGCACACAATATCGCGGAGGTGCAGTCCATGGGTGGCACGTATCTAGGTGTTAGTTCTACTAAAAAGGCGGCAAGCGGGGGTGAAGGTGTAAAAGAAACACCGAGAGAAAACAAAAAAAAAAAATCACTGAACACACGTAAGCGTCACACCTCGGGCATAGATCGGGAAATAAAATCGGTGAGGTCCATGAGAATCTTCACGGCTGTTGAACTGTCCAAAAGGTGACGAAGCTGTGGTGGCTGTAACGGTGAATTCGACAGCCGACGAAGTCTCTGAATATAGCTGGCCGTTTTCGGGCATTCTGTTAAATAGTGCCCAACCGAAGTGGCAGGCGCACCGCAGAAGCACTGACAGTTTGGCGTGAGTTGTAGACGGTGAAAGTAATGAGGAAATCGACCGTGTCCAGTTATCAGGTGAGCTAGCTTCTTGGAAGGCGGGAAATAGGAAGGAAGGTCCAATACACTGGGAGTCCATCGATATAATTCAGTGTCGCAATTGTTAGTACTCCACGTCTCCTGCCATACCAAGCGACCGACCTTCATCAGCAAAGAACGCACTCTGGTTCTCGACCACCTTCCACGTACCTCCTCTCCTCTTGTGGCAGCACTGCGGGCGACAGTATCCGCAAGCTCATTCCCCCACACACCAGAGTGAGCTGGCACGTGGTATATAGATACAGGCAGTAAATTTGAGAGCAGGGAAATATTCTCTTTTAGGCGATGAATGGTAGCGGACTGATTAAATGGATTATTGAGAGCCAATAAAAGCGAAAGACTGTCTGAGTAGATACTGACGGGGCAGGAAGGTCTGTCGTCCAAGAGAAACAGTACGAGTTGTTGCATGGCAATCACCTCGGCATCAAAGGAGGTGGTTGGACACGCCAGACGGAACCTCCTCACCGCATACACATGGTCTGCCCCATTCAAAATAACAAAGGCTGCTCCTGATGCAGTCGACGTGTGTGATCCGTCTGTGAAGGCGTGCAGAGTGGAGAAGTACAGCCTGCGGTTTGCTTCCGTTCTGGTGAGACGGTCGTAACGGACACGAAGTCGTCGCGCAGGGTGTGTGTCGACCTTGATGGGCAGGTCAACATCAGAAGGATCGAACGATGCCGTGTTGAAGGTCACTGGTTGCTGGTGATGAAACAATAGAAACATGCGCACTGTGATGTCTAGGTGGATGTGAAGCGGAAGCGCATCGGCAAGGACTTCTAGGGCGGCGGTCCGTGTGGTAGTATACGCCCCGGTGACGGCGAATAATGAAGATCTTAGCAGCGAGTGTACGCGGGCTTTCAGTAGATGGTGTTGGTTGATGTGCCACCATGCAGGCGCTGCGTATGAGACTGCTGGAAGGACCACAAGGTGATGTAACTGACGGAGATGAGATCGACTGACTATGGTATGCATGCGGGCAAATCTTGTGAGCGAAACTGCCATCTTTTCAACTGTGAATTTCAAGTGGTTTGTGTGCGCCACGAATGTGAGGTGACTGTCGAAAATCACTCCGAGGAGTTTCATTTCCGTCACCTGCTTGATAACTGCGCCGTTGAGCTTGATGGTTGGTTTCCTAATAGCCCCGCGGTCACCTTTGGAGACAAGAAGGCAGGAGCATTTAGCGGGGTTCAACTTTAATTTTGCGGCTCCGGCCCAAGCAGTTATCCTAGAGAGGGCTACGTCAGCAGTCGCCTCCAATTGTCGACGCGTACGACCATGAATAATGATCACGGTGTCATCCGCATACGCTTGGATGTATGCATCTTGAGGCATGGGCAGGCAAAGCATATCATACACATATGCGTTCCACAAAAGTGGGCTGATAGGAGAGCCCTGAGGAGAGCCTTTTGAAGTGGCATGGGTAGTGCTTCCTGAAAATGTGTGAAAGGACACGGTGCGACCCTTTAGAAACGATTCCAGGAGCTGGTAGATGTTGCGGGGGCAATGATGAGATCGGAAAAAATATAATAATCGGGGATGCCAGATGCTATCAAATGCGCCTGTAAAGTCTAGTGAGATTACGAGTGAAAGTCCCCCACTGTCTTTATGCTGCTGCAGTCGATTGCGTAAAGCAAATAAGGCAGACGTCGTGCTTTGACCGGTAGTGAAACCATATTGCTGCGGATGAAGTAAGCGAGATCGTTGTAGGAAATAATATAAGCGGCCATTTAACATTCTTTCCAAAAGCTTGCCAATCATAGATGTCATGCATATTGTCCGGTACGAAGAAGGTGCAGTGGGTGAGCGTCCTGGTTTTAACAGAAAGGTGACACGTGCTTGTTTCCAGTGGGGGGGAAAGTGACCGTTCTCGCGAACGGTCACTTTCCCCCCCACTGCAGCCATGTAATGATGGATGCATCTCTGCGCACTTTTACCGCTGCCTCAGGTGTGGTTTGATCGGCGCACCAACTACACGAGGTCCCTGGCCGTCATGTCCATGGTTGGCTACGTGCTGGGACTGGGGGACAGGTAAGTGGCAGCTTATCGAGTTCCCTTCAGTATGTCCTAACTGTAACATGCTTAAGTTATAGGTTGTGTTCACTGGTGTGGCACGCATGTGGGCAAACGTGTGTACACCGTCATTGCTTACGTCTGGCTCCGCGAGATCGCGGTACTTGTGTGTGCTAAGCACACAATGTGTGTTTGATACCAAACGCAAAAATAATACCTCGACTGCAATGTGAGTGCGGTCAATAACACCTCTTGACAGCACTGTTGAGAAATAGGTTGAAACGAAGCAGGAGACGTGTTCCAGTGTTTTTTTTTTCTTTTCTGCAAGGTGTGGGAGCAGTGGCACAAGCTGCACTACGTCCAAGAGAAGAAATTCACCGCTACACTTTTCAGTGAATACTATCCATAGCACCACATTTTAACTCGCCGTTTGGTGATTGTGACATTTGGATCATACAGTGGTCTCATCCAGCCCAAGAGTGTTTACATAAAGCGCAGAGAGCCTGGCAAGCTGGAAAAGGCAGCAAAACGTGAACTTTGTCGGCCTTTTGGAGGAGCTGCTGTGGGCAGTTAACTTAGCGAAATAACAGAACAGTTCAGGTTTTGCTTTTGTTTTTACTAGTACTAATGTATGATAATAGCTTTTTAGTGATAACCACACACTAGATTGAATCTCAAAGTTTCATACACAAATTGATATACCTACGCAGCTGATTTTTATTTGAGCCGACTGCTGCACCTGCATGTCAACATCCTGTATAGTGAAGCCATTCCCCTCCACAACCTTCTTTGTTATCACCACACACGTGTCCCTGCATGTATTTGTGCTGTTTGCACTTCCAGGACGGAGTGTTGTTCTCTGTTTGTTCCTTCTCTTAGTGATATCTTTGATTGCTCGTTGATTGCCCCTCAATCTTACGCGCGCTCTCTCTACACCGGCTTGTGCTGGTGGCAGGCACCCTTCGAACCTGATGCTGGACCGTCTGAGTGGCAAGATCCTGCACATTGACTTTGGGGACTGCTTCGAGGTGGCCATGACCCGGGAGAAGTTCCCCGAGAAGATCCCCTTCCGCCTCACACGCATGCTCATCAACGCCATGGAGGTAAGCACAGGGAGAGAGGGGACTGTAGTGCGACTCTGAAACAACCTCACAGCCCGTTTGCCCGTGCAGTAGTACAATGCGAGTCGGTTTTCTAAATGGCCATTGTAGCTGCCTACAGCCATTGCCCCTGCACGGCTTGCAGCTTTTGTGATCTGCTGGTTGGAAGAAAAAAAAGCTGACCTTACCGTGGAAAATTTGTTGGATGCGTGCGTGAAATGCAGAAGTGAACGTTTTGCGCGGGCAAGGAAACAAGATTGCATTTGTAGCACGCTGCGGTTGTATTCTATTCATTCTTGGTCTACCCCTATGTTGGTATGGGTTGGAAGCAATTTTCTTGACGCTAAATATCGCATGCAGTGGGTAACTGTTAAGCACAACAGGAACAGAATAGCTTATCGTAGAGTACACTGCAGGCGTACGGCATGCATAGTTGTTCAATTCATAGATGCTGATTGACGTGTTATGTGTCAGTGCCAAGCAGGTTGCTGCTTCGCAGTGACAGCCCCACAGGTACCTGGTTGTCTAACTAGCTACCAAGTGGCACTGTGAACAGTGAGCTTAACCAGGGCCTTCCTCCATTTGCGCACCACTTTTTGCAAACTTGGTACCCGACATTATGCAACCTGTGAGTCTGATTGCTTCGAGTGTCCCAAGTGTGGGAGTGCTTGCGAACACGTGGGGCATGAAAAAAGTTTACAAGGACTCCATTGAATTGACCTACTTGCCCACAAAGACTTGAGCTACTTGCTCTGCCATTGATAGTGGTGTCTTAATTGGCAGGATGTTTCAACGGGCTAATTGCCAGCTTCCCAAGTGATGTAGCAGTGTGCATAAAGATAACCTAGCTTGGGCCAGTCTGTGCTTGAGGTTGCGGGGTTAACCTGCGCAGGTGACGGGCATTGAGGGCACCTACCGCATGACCTGTTCCAAGGTGATGAAGGTGCTGCGTGGGAACAAGGACAGCCTCATGGCCGTCCTCGAGGCCTTTGTCTACGACCCACTGCTCAACTGGAGGCTCATGGACGGTGAGCACATCACCTGTGTGTTACCAAGAGATGGTGACCGATTGTCATGGTCCAGGACATTTCTTCTTTCCCTCTCTTACTTTGATGCTTTATGACCTAGGGGCATTTTACGTAGGACCTACAAATGGAGACAGGGCAGTGTGTGTTGTTGTAGGCAGTATGGTTGTGTATGCCGTTTTCTGGTGAGGCAGATTGTTTTCATCAGAAAAAAAAAACGGTTTGTGCCAAAACTTTAAAAAAGGAACATGGAAGCCGAACACAAAGAGTGGTCAGGAGCAAGCAAGAATCCTGTTTTACTTTGCTGGAGGAAGATTTGTTTTGCGTTTTGTCGATTAACAAACCTCACTTGCATGGGTTCTTGTATGTTCCGATGTGTTCATTCTTTACCATCTGCTTGTGAGCATGCTGTTCTGTATTCTGACAAACGGTGATATCTGACCTGGGTGGCTTTTATTCATTTGTTTGTTTTCACCCCGTGTGCCTGTGCTGTCCCAGCACCATCCTTTGCTTCCTTGTAATTTTGTGAGAAAGGAACTCACACGCATTATGTTATTCCATTCTGCATCCCTTTCTAGCACAACCAAAGGTGAAGCACTCCAAAGCAACAAGAGGTGGATCGGCCCCCTGCAGTCACGACCAAGGAGGTAATGCACTAGATGGATGTGTCCGTGGTGATAGGAAGGGATAATACAGCTGCTTACGTGTCATTTAGTGGTGTGACATTAAAGGGGCACTGACACAAAATTTTGAAGGCGAGATAACTTCGGAGATAGATTGGTGGGAACACATATACATCATCTGCAAAATATCAGCGGTGAATACAGCCTAGAACACATTTAAAATCACTTTTGAAGTGTGCGAAACGCAACCGAGCGGCCAGCAGAGGACCACGCGCAAGTGTAAATAAACAACATCCAAACACGTCACGAGTTTGTGTTTGCCGCTTCCGCACTGCCGGCTCGCCGCTCCAATCGGAGGGCCGGAGGGCGGAGCTTCTGCTCTCGAGAACGAACGACCCGATCGTTGGCGGCGGAGGCGCCGTGATTTCGTCAGCTCATCGGGCAGCTGGCCGCGACCAAAGTTCTACAGCGATTCCAGGCACTCTGTTTCTATTATTGTTTATTACCATTGGATGCGGAAACGCGCCGGAGGCACGAAAAGCCCACTGAGCAAGCCGCACGGTCGCTGTGCAGGTGGCGGCCACGGCCGCGAAGTGGCCCACGCCGGCGCAGGTAGCTCGAGTGATAGCTTGTTACCGCTGCACGAAATTGTCCCCAAGTCCCGACCATGGTGGCTTACATGAGAAAGGAGTTAATGATGCCATGGCGGGTTGCATTAAAAATTGTCATCTGCACCGCTTACGAGAGCGGCACTCGAATATCCGCCGCAGTGCTAAGCCGAACACATCTGTAGGCGGACCTGTAGGCAGACCGGCCGGCTGCTCCCAGCGCGCGTCTTGCCACCCACCGTCTCGAGCGTCGCGCGTCGTTCGTTAGCCGCGGTAGCATTTGCACTCGCAGCGCCTGCGTCACATCCACGGTCGCTTTTTAATTAGGCGCCTCACGAGATCAGTACGGGGGGGGGCATTCGCAGAAACTGCCGTCGATGCGGATTCGACAGTGCTACGGCGGCTCTGCTCTGTAACTGTGATATCCCTCCGACGGTCACGTGGTCAGCTTTGTTCACACAAAATCCACAAAATCCATCGTTTCGCGGCACTCGCTGAAACCGAAACTGCGACTGGCCGCATTGAAAATGCCTCTAATTAAACAACCGTCGCACGCTGAAGCAAATGAGGTTTCTACAGGTTATAAGTAGGTCACTAGCTACTTATCGCAACAAAAAAAACAAGATGCAAAATTTTTGTGTCAGTGCCCCTTTAAGTGATGGTGATGCTGTTTTTCTTTTTTTTTTATCATCATAATCATTATCTTAACGTGCTTTCGAAATGGCACCCTTTATCATCTGGTGCCCTATTCTCGACTTCTTAAATTCACAGTGAATTCGCCATGTTTTTTGCGTAAGCAAAACGTAAGCAATCAGTGACGTGATGCACATATAGCTATGACGGCATGCAGTGTACTTTGACACTTATTTCGTAAAGATCACAACCAAAGTATCAAATATTGTGCATAAAAAATATAAAAACACTTGGCATGTAATATAAAAATTAAGATGGCATCTGAGGCTGGCAAGAAAAACACCTTTTTTCAGGTTAAAATTAGCCCCAACACCATAAGGCGATCAAGTAACTTTGATCCAAAAGCAAGGGATAGGCAGGTATTGACCTAAAGAACGTGACACAATCTTTTTTATCGTATCTATTTATTTCTTTCAATCAAGTAGCATAGTTGAGCTCTCTGCTTGAATGCAAGCTTTGTTGTGTTATCACCTTTTTGGCCGTCACCGAAACCACACTATCGTCTGCTGCTATGTTACAGTTTTATGGCGTGATCGCAGAAAAAGACGTCCGTGACCATCGGTTGTGTGATGCGGCAAGGACAGCGAAATGCTACACCTGATAGCGGCGGGGCGTACCAATGCCGCCGATTCACTCATTCGTCAAGCTCGAACTCAATCAGTGCAGTAATGAATGAAATAGATAGATTTCTAGGGGTGTGCGAATATTCGAAACTTCGAATATTCGATTCGAATTTCTTGGTATTCGATTCGATTCGAACGACACTTTTATTGTTCGAAATATTCGAACCACCCAAAACTTAAAAAAAAAAAAAAAGAAAATTCAGAGCGTGTTTGTATCGGTGTTTATTTACAGTGGACTCTCGATGATACGATTCTGGGGGTGCGAATTTCTGGATGATACGAATTTCCGAAAAGTCCCGGCTAAATCGCATCGTTTGCAATGGGAAAAATTTCGGCTGTTACGAACGGACCTGCGCGGCCCGGCGAAAGATACGAACGAGCCGGCGAGGCACCCGACTGCCGAACGAGCAAGTGACGGCTCTCGCTCCCCTGTTTGTCACTCTTTCTACAGAAACGGCCGGGCTGTTGTTTTCTGCTCGCGAAAACGCTCTGCGCACGCCCAACGCGCTGACACCGCCGCGAAACCACCCCCACGCTGCGCGCGGCGCGGCCGGCGGCGTCAACATGGCGTCGGCTCCAGCCGCGAAGTGGCGCGGGCGCTCGTGCGACCGCTTCTAACCGCTCTTTAAAATGCGGCTCAAGGGAGACACGAAGTTGCTTGTGCGGTAAAGGAGCTGATGATGCATGCGAAAACGGTACTATAAAAGATCATCCGCGCCGCTAGTGAAAGCGCCCATAAAATATTTGCCGTGGTGCTAAGCCTAACCATCTCCGGAGGAGCCAAGCCGGCTGTCTCGATCTCGTCGCAAGTCTCTTCCATTCTGCCGCGCGCGTCGTGCGTCATTTTCTGACCGAGGTAGGCGCTACCGCGGGCGCGAAATCGTCGATGCGGGCGTGAAAATACAGCGCTCGCAGAGCCGAGGCGAGCGAATCGCGTGGAAAAACGCACCATATGCGGTTCACGCTTGACTGTTGCGGCGTGTGGCGAGCTTGGGCACAGCGAGTGAGGAGACGAGCGCGAAGCTTTACGCAGCTTTACGTGCTCCAGAAAGGACTGCTTTGCGACATGGGGGTTAAAAAAAGCAGAAAAAATCACGAATTTTTCACGCGAAAGTAAGAAAAGAAATAAACGAAAACTTTTTTCAGCGCTCAATTTTTTGTTCTGTGTTGGTTCATACGAATTTCGGATGATACGAATATTTTTCGCAGTCCCGCGAGATTAGTATCATCAAGATTTTACTGTATCAGCGCGCGGCAATGTGCACGGGCTCGGGCATGCCAGCTACTTCAAGTGAGCGGCTGTTTTCGGTATCTGGTAAAGTGATGACGAGCAGGAGGTTGTCACTGCTCCCCGAACATGTCAAGCAGTTAAACTTTCTCCATGTTAACATTTAAGTGAGTGCAGACCTTAACCTGTTGAGTGCAATGGTATTGTGTAATTCCTAATTTTACTTTGTGTGATTTGTTGTGCAATAAAGTTGCAGTTTTTGTGTCTCTAGATGGTGAAAACATTAATTTTACAAAAAACAATAAGTATTCGTATTCGAAAAATATTCGATTCGATTCGAACTTTGTTTTTATTATTCGAATTCGCTTCGAAATTAAAAAATTGATATTCGCACACCCCTATATATTTCTTTATTTTTCTCTTGAAACAGTCGAAGCTAATATTTCTTTAGCTAGAAAACAGTTTTCAACCACGCATCATGCGAAACTGTGCCTGTTCATGGGGTTTTCACAGCATCGAAGGTCGGTGAAATTTTTCGCCCTATTTCACAGCAGCGGCAGCCACCGTTTGCAAGCTGTTACGTAGCAGCAACACGCCACTTTTACGCAGGCTGAAACTGCCAATGTGTGACGTAAGCGTTCCCGCCAACTGTTTAAATTACGTCACGTCTTCTCAACCAATCATGGAGAGGGCATGACATACAAGCCTTATGGTTGAATAGCAAAGACAGGCCTACGTTGTCATGCCCGCTGCATTTCGTCTAATTTTTCATTTTCGGGCAAGAACTATGCGCGTTCAGTAGAGAGAAATAAGGCAAACTTTAGAACTGCTGCCAGTAAACGTCATGAAACGTCAAAGTCGTGAAACAAAAGCACACACAACCGCTTTGTCAACCGGAAGCACGTGACCAAAAATGAAAGCCAATCAGTCAAAGCTTCTGGCGAATTCACAATTCACAATGAATTTACAGCGTCAAGAATAGGGCCCCTGTATCACTGCTATTCTTAAAGACATTAATTATGGCAGTCAAGCCCAATTGCAAAGTGGGTGAATTGGAAGGTACCCTTGATTTCACATGTGATGTTGTGAGGGAGAGCGTTGGTAGCTTTCCCATTTGATGAAGTATAGTATATGAACTGACAGAGACTATTTTAAAAAATCGTTTGCAAAAAGTGTGCTCCAAACCATCCATTCAATCAATCGACTGCATTGAATTGCCACCCTAAATTGTGTTTCTGGGTTCATCTGGTCCCAGAGCTGGCATTTAAGATGCCAGTGATTCCTGAGTGCGCGTGATGCCAGCGATTCCCAAGTACCAGTGGTTCCTAAGTGCGGGAATCTTCTTTGCATCATTTCAGATATCCTAGAGGCAGTGGACATCGGCTCCCAACCAACTGCCAAGAAAGCTGTTGACACAGTCTCTGGAATCGGAGGTAGGCCATACACTGATCGCAGATCTCCTACCCAGCATACAACGTGTTGCTGCGAAGCTGGTTTAATGAGTTGAAGTCTGTTAGAAAAGTGTGAAATACAAGCAGCAGTCTCCGCTTTCATGGGGGTCTTTGAAATGATGTCACTTAGTCACATGGAAGGATGGATATCTAGATGTCACAATAGAAACACACTAGAGCTCATTGGCTCGTTTGTCATTTCTTTGTTGAAGAGACAGTCTTACCTGGTTAAACCACCATCGAGTGTGGTTCTGCTTCACCTTTTGTTCAGCTTCATTGTGCACCAGGCTCTTGTTTAATAATTTTTTAGATGTACTGCTGAACCAGGTAAACTTCCCTGACTGCTGTGCTTGTTTCTTGCAGACAGTGAAGGTGCGCAGCCCGAGGCTTTGAACAAAAAGGCCCTTGCCATCATCAACAGGGTGCGAGACAAGCTCACAGGTTTGTTCAGCCTTTTACGTGTCCTCTGTTCTGTCAGAAAACAGCGGACGTTTTTTTTTGTTTTTATGCTCAGTTATCGGTTATGCCCACTTGTCAGCACAAGATCTTCTTTCCCACTCACATCAAGCTCTTTTGGATTGAGGAAGCATTCACGTTTTTGTTTTAGACTTTAGCAACCTACATAGTGCGAAAATTTGCGCTGTGGTGAAACAAAGTTTATTTTGTCTATATTATATGCAACTGCTGCACATTTGTCTGTATTAGACTTTTGGGCTTTCACTACCACTTATGTCAGCTGGAAACAAAGGTGAAAAATGTCAATTGTGGAAGCATTGTTTAAAGGAGCTATGCAGACAAAATACAAGTTTGTTTTATTCGAAAGATTTAGTGTTTTATAGTGCCCCCAGCGCTTGTCCGGCAGCAAATGATGCTTTATTCACTGAGAAATTAGACATTTTAAGCCAAAATTTCAATTCCTCCGCTAAATCATGTGTTTTCATGACGTCGACAATGACGTATCCAGAGCAGGGCCTTAAAACTAAAGATAGCCTGCTGACCAGGGCTGTTACCATCTCACAGATGGCCGTTTGGTTATCTGGTTTATCGCCCACTTTCAGAGAGGGCGCTGCAATATTGTTGAAGTGCCAGTGTTCGTGCTTTGCTTCTGGCCGGACTCCTATACCTGCTGTATTTTAATTAGGGTTCATACTAATCGTTTCCTAAAACGCAAGCTATGACTCGTCAAACATGGTCATGTAAGTGACCGTGCTGCTTATGTCAGTTGGTCAGTGTTGTGTCAGACGAGTCTAATGTGTGCCACGGCTGTGTTGGGCAGTGTCAGCCGGCAAAGTGCCTCACTAACTGCTTCGGTGTTTACGTGTTCGTGACTTTGATTGTTAACCCCACAATTCATGCTGCTATAAAACAATGTGCCCTAAATTTAAGCACAAATAGCCTGTTTGGCAAGCTTGTAAGCCCTGCCTAATTTGCATTTGCTTTTGCCGGCCTCAGCCAATCGCAGAGCTGGCACATATGACATCATAGGTTCTGTTGCGGGAAATGAGCTAGTCCCCTTTTTGATGACCATTCCCCTTTTTAGATGCGACTGCATCTCATTCACTCGCCGTGCGAGCTGCGCTCTCCGCCGCTCACCCCCTCTCCTCTCTGATGCCCCTCTCTCGCGAGGGGCATTGGATTGGATTCGAATAGATTGGCTTGGCTTGGATTGGATTGGATTAAAGTGGATTGTGTTGGATTGTGTTGCGTCATAGCCGCGGCAGACACACTGGCGCCAGCGCATGTGCAGTACTCTCTCTCTCCGCGGTCTCCTCTCCTTCGGGTGTGCTGCGCATATAACCGGTGTGCTGCTCTCTGGCGGCCTTTCGGTCGACGGTTGCTCTCCGCTTGCGCTTGAACCCCCCTCAGCGTCGCATCACACCAGGGTTCCCGCGAGGGGAGGTGGGCGTAATTTTTTTCCCAATTATGTTGCTTATTTGAGCAAACTTTACATTAAAAGTGGTCTCAGTATAATTCTAACGAGGCAATCTTTCAAATGAACTAAAATTGTGTTTTGTCTGCATGGCCCCTTCAATAAGACAATGTTCACCGATCCTACTATTCTCAGGGAAACGATGTGCAAAATTTGAGTCTTTCTGGACTGACCATGAAAGCTTGTTGAAGTCGTTAACCTCTGCATCATCCATTTGGAAACTTGTAAAGGACTGCAGGAAAAGTTAAAATGCGCTTTTGTGCTAGCTTACTCGAAAGGGGTGGTTTAATATTGAGGTCACCCTTCTCTCGCATGTGCTGCTGCCTTTCAGGGAGAGATTTCGCGCCCGACGAGACGCTTGATGTTCCTGAACAAGTGGAGCTTTTGATAAAGCAAGCCACATCACACGAAAACCTGTGCCAGTGTTACATAGGATGGTAAGTACGCCATACCTCGCCTCACTGCCAACCTGAAATCATCTTGGTGTGGTTGCAATGCTGCATTGTGAAAGTGAGGTTTCAGTGAGAACAGTGAAGTTGCTTTCAGACTGGGTGCAAATTTGAATTGCCTACTCACCCAACTGTAAAAAAAAAAAAAAAACTTAATTCAGAACTGATTAATGGCTCATTCAAATTTTACGTACTATACAGTAAAAGCTTGTTAATTCGAACTTGAAGGGGACCATAAAATTGTTCGAATTAAGCGGTGCTGCTTTATACGATGGCTCGTACGGAATGAAATCCCTGCATTGGACGAGGCAGAAATTAGCATAGGTGCCCTTCCAATCTTCCATGCTGCTTTCTGCGTTGCCTCGTCCTGTTATTCATTTTACATATCTTCCTGGTCCTGTGCCCCGCCATAGCTAAGCCCCACTACGTTTTGAAAACGAATGGTGCTTACACTCTAGGGTGAAGTAAATGTGAGCACAGATAAGCAAAACTCTGAATTTGAGAACGCAGTGCGTCTAGCTCCTAAGCTTTACTGGAATATTTTATTTTAATGGGTGCGATGGTGGGGAGAGCCAGTGGATTCGTCAATCACCCTCGAAATTTGGGGGATGAGAATGGGAGGGATATTAAGTTATGTTCCTTGCTGTTTGAGACTGCGTATTAAGAGCATCTGCAGAGCTTGAAAAAGTTCAAGATGGCATGGCTTTTGTCAAGCTCCCTCAGTATTACTATGGGTGGGGGCAAACTTGTCCACTTGTAATGGGTGGAGCCGTTCCAAAGAGATTTTCCTCGAGGTCATTTTTCGACATGTATCCTAAGAAGCAGACATTTAGCGTGTGAAAACAGTAGTGAAACGTTAGTACACGTGCTCCTTTGCACCCTTGAAAACGCCTTGGCAGGGCCTTGAAAGGCCTTGATTATCCTTGAATTCTTGTCCCTGAATCCTGTACAAACCCTGCCTTCCTCATGCTTCATTTGTTTTTGAGCACAAGCCAACGCTTTGACTGAAGAACTCAGACCGACCGTGGACTGTACCGCCCAACTCTGTCGTTAATAAGTGAAATGAATCTCATCAGCGCTGCAGTTTTGACTGTGTGCACTGATTTGTAAACTCTTCTGGAGCTCAAAACTGGGCAGCACTAGCGACATGTGTAGTGTACTTGCATTGCGGGGGCGCAGTATACTGAAAGAGGAGCGTGCACACATGCTCGCTTACGTCAGCAAACTGGCTAACCGAATGGATTGCAGAAACGACCTAGAGGCTTGGTTGCATCAGCCTCATTGGGGCGTACACTTTGCAAACCACTTGCTTTGTTTGTTTTGGCAGCTTTTGCTGCTCCAGCTTCTTAAAAATCCTATTAGAAAAATGAAGTGGCGAGTTGCCGAAGGCTGTCAACGAGGACGCCATGTTTTTTTCAGAAGAACCTTTGATGCCCATGGCAAGAGCCACAACCAAAAAAAATAGAAAAATCTAAAAAATAATGCTCTGTTTCATATATCCTAGCTAGTAATTTGTTGGTATTATTAATCCAAGGCTCAAATATAAGAACTGTATCTTTTTAGAATTGCTTAGGTTCCAGCCAGCCAACTATTTTTGTTGAACTACTTCCAGGTGTGCAGCGAAACGGTGTGGTTCGGCTTTCTAGCCTTGACTGCATTGCCACAGACAGTTGTCTCCGAGCTTAGTGCTTCAGGAGGCATTAGCACCTCTTTTTCTGTTTTGTGGAAAAATCAGTGGGCTCAAGCTTCAAGCACCCATTCTTAATTGCCTGTTTGGTGTGCCATTTCAGGTGCCCGTTTTGGTGAGAAAAGATGGTGTTGGAGTCGCAAGCAGCTGACTAGAGCAGAATGAAAAGTGTTGGACGCTAGAAGTGGAAATCCCTTGTTTTGGAGGGACATACTGTTGTACATCTTTGTGCAGGACTTGTAAATTTTTCTTTCCCCCTTGTGTGGAACTTGTAGAATATGCACGCAAAGTTATAAAGTGCGCCTTGTTAATTGTGTGTGAGCATCATTCATTTTGTGTCCAGTGCTGCACAAGTGTTGAACTTGTTGTGTGGTGTGTGCACTTGTCTGTGGTTCTTTTACTCAGTTGTAAAATTAGGTCTGTTGGTTCTACCAAATTTAGAGTCTTTGTCAATTCAATTTTCTGCTTAAGGACACTGAAGTGATATGTAACCATTGCGGGATTACTAGCGCAAATTGTAGTCCGGAGTCTTCGGGCCATGTTTCGACCACTCTGGGCGCGTTTACGCGATTTTATTTGGTAGAAAAATTAATTCGAAAATGCTGTCCTCCTCTCTTTAAACTCGCCCATTTTCTGTGGCGTTTTTGTGTGACGTCGGGAGGAGCCGAGCTCCCAATTGGCAGCGCTAGTGCACGGCTCCCCGGCCTTCAGACAGAGTCAGTCGGCCCAGCGTTTCGTCTGCCGGCCGCCGACGGGTCGTCGCAATTCGTTCGCTCAGTTGAAACGAAGCTAGGACACGTTTGTGAATGGAAGAATGTGCCTTTCTTTACTTGGTTAGTTTGTACACTGTATCTAGCTCCAAGTCAAGGTCGCTTCACACAAGCGCTGCACAAGCGCACATGCGACGCTTCACTGACTGGTACGCCAGTAGGAAAATAGAAGGCCTCTTGAAGGCGGGAGAAGAGTCAGCGAAGTCAATGTAGGTACTAAGGAAATAAAATCAACTGATATTTTTACCGTACAGCGTAAAACTAGGGTGCGGGAACCACTTTTTTGCGCTGGGCGAACAAGCACAGCGGCCAGCAGCACGACTACGCATCGCGAACGCTTTTCCGTCTAAGAAATGCAATTGCTAGACGTGAGCTACTGTGGAAACTCGGGCGACGCTTACTGCACGATCGCAGTACAACAAATAGTCACCTAAGCGGCTTGAAATGCCAAAACTAAATAAAAGTGTAAACTGGTTATACATTATATGCCTTATATTTCTAAGGTCGACAGCGATCGCCTGTGGCTGAGTGGTTTCGAGCGCTAGGTATGTCATCGCAAGTGTTTCGCAAGTCACAAGTTCGAATCCCTGCGGGTACATGCTTTTTTTTTTTTTTTAATAAGTTAACTTTTTCGTTTTGCGCCGATGTTTTCTATACTGAGTTCACCTTTTTTTGGGCCGCAACGTTCATTGCTCCATGAACTAGTTCACAGAACGCGCGCATGCTGGCACTGGCGCGCTAGCGAGTTCTCGTTGGGGTGCTGTTGCCATAAGCACCGACTGCTTGCGGGCAGTGGGCACAGGCCAGAATCAACAGACCCTTGGCCTGGTGCGAACGCGCTTTTTACGATACAGGCATGAGTGAGGCAAGCTCCAAATATAGGGGAAAAGCGCATGGCATTTGAACGTCTGCGGGGACGCGGAGGGCGTTCATGCACTGCGTAGGCCTCGGCTAGTGAATGCTACGATTCCAAGCCGTCCTGGGAGGCTTATCTTATGCATTTTACAGCCAACAACATGGCAGAAGCGCGGTACGATGATTAGTGAGATATTGAGAAAGCCCATCCAACAACGCCATCGGTTGTGTTTTACAGAACCGAAACCGAAACTTCTTTGATTGCTAACCTTGGGTATCGTCCAATCACGGTGCTCCCTCCTCCCAACGTCACAGCCTTAGTTGGTGCGGCCGCCGCAAACCGCGCATGGTAGTTTTTCTTCTTTCGCGCTTTGTAAAATATTTACCGATTTGTCAGCCGGATAAACGATGAAAAGTGTGCTAATTTGAGCCAGTCTACGCAGTGCAAGCAAAAATGGGAGCTTGACAAATTCACTTCAGTGTCCCTTTAATTTAACCAAATGCAGCGCTTGTCCTGTTGTCTTTCTGTGTCCTTGTTTCTGTTCGCACTGTAGGTATTTTTAAAATGAACTACCAATTCGCTCGACAGTACACATTGTCAACCAAATATTAAGTGGTCCCCTCCTGGATCGAATCAAGGAGCATCAACTGGTTGATGCCGGAAATATGTGAAAACCCGCTTTAAGTCAAAAGTGCATCAGCACTCAGTTGTTTTCAAGCCATTTTGTTTTTACATGAACTACATAGTAAAATTCGCACCTTAGTATTGCAACCATATCAATGATTGAAGAAAAAGGAAACTTGCGTCAAGCTATTTCACAGGAAAGCAGCAGCCTACTGACAAAGGGGAAATAACCTCAACAAAACTATAACCTGCAATGCACACAACACTAGCCACATGTCCATTCTTCCAATCGATGCAAATGAACCTGAATGGGGTGCCAATGTGGGTTCTTAAGTGGTTTGATTCGAATCCATCAGCACAAACATAGAAATGGACTGCGTGGCCCGCCTCCATACGCCGCCTCCATACGTCCTTTGCTGGACACTCGCATCTAGACAAAGCAAAGCAACTTTGATTTTACTCCTGTTAGAAGTGATGCAGGTTCTTCAGAAGCAGGAGGACATCCTGTTCACTTTACTCGAATGCTCAAGCAGGTGCATTGAGACGGCGTCTGCCAACAGAAAAGGCAGAATCTGAAAAAGTACACAGCTTGTTTATGTTCCTAAAAATTCTATGCTTTGGCATCACTCGAGTGCCAGGGCGAAAAAGAGTTGGTGTGGCTCCTGCGGCCACATCACTTTGGAGGTAGATGTGCGGGTCCAAAAAAGAAAGGCAGCAGCTCGTCGATCCTTTTGGTCATGACACGACCGTCGGTAGCAGCCGAATGCACCATAATGTTGGCACCAAACTGGAAAGACGCACGGCGCAAATTTAGAGCAAGTGTGTGGCAAAGCCAAGGCAGCGTACAGCCTGCAGATACCGTGCATTCCCTGACGCAACAAAGGGGTTATAAAGTAGCAAAGATAAAGTTAGAACTGTGTCAGTTCGCATCAAAGTTAGCCAGGGCCTTAGGGCATAGTGAATGACCAGCTGTCCTAAGTCAACGGCTGAGCCATCCAGCAACATCACTCAAGAGCTCAATTTCAGTTCTAATGCTACAATCAGTATCAAGGCTTTATAATATACATACTGACATGTCGACAATGAAGAGACGTAAGTATGCTAGCATTGTGACATGCAACTTTCCAACATTGCGAATCGGGTGTACGTAAAGAACCCAGGGGGGTAACTTAAACCGTGGTGCTTTACTGCAATGCACCCTATAGTACAGTACAGTAGAACCCCGATAATACAACCTTCAAGGGACCGCGAGAAAGCGTCGAATGACCGGGGTGTCGCACCACCGGGGTGCGGGTAAATGCTGTCCTAGTAGGCCACCTCTCCAGAGAGGTGGGCTAAGAACTGAACTACTATTTGGCGCGTTCTCGCGTGATTTGCGAACCTGTAGCTGAAAAGCCAAGTTTAAAAAAAAGCAACGCCTATTATGTGCCCCCTCCCTTTCACGCATCCGATCTAACCCGCCAGCCAAGCGCTGCGGGCTGCGCTACACCCGTGCTGTCCGGCGCTATATATAGTCCGCCAGCCCCGCGCCTTGAGAGTACGAGATGAGGCCGACGTGGTCTAGCAAATTGAGAGGGAAAAATGCGAGTGTGAAACTTCCAAGGCCAAGTAAAACGAACAATAGTGCAAGGCAGAGATGAAAAAACAATTCCGTACATGGGGGAGACACACTTTGAATGGTCCGGGCCTGTCTCTATTAGGTCGAAGTGCTCAATGCGTAGTTGTTTTTGCTTTCCACAAGATACAGCAACGCTAAATAAATAAGATGATTCAAACTTCGCGAGTAAACCATGTTGCGGTGAAAATGATAGTGCGGTCTTGTTACAGTGACTTGCTGCTGCGGCCAGCGATTGACCCACAATGGCGGTGCCAAACGTATACGTGTCTCTACCCTTGACGCAGACGAGCCGCAATTGAAACTCTCTACCAAACGAAGGGGTGGACTGACAACGCGGCATTGAAACACACTGATAAGCAGACAGCAGAGATATGGGGAGAGAGAGCGTCGTGAAAGGAAGAAACTTGGACCGGGCGGGCGGGGAAAGTGGGTGTTGTGTCATCGCGTGGGGTTGCGTCGTATGTGTTTTCACGTTCGCCGACGGCTTGACGAGAACTTCAAATTCACGGTCCGCCTGCCACGGGATTTTCGACTTCTCACGGTTGGTTGGCGTACTGCTGCCCCGTGGGGCCGTTGCAGGTTAACTACTGCTCACGAGTACCCGCCTGTTTGCTTGCTTCTGTTCAGCAAGTGGCCTGGTCCGCCTGTGCACCTTTGCACATCAGGATCAAACGGCCCGGTTAGGAATAAAGAAGGTCGTGGCGAGATGGCGAAGCGGTGTAAAATATAGGAAAAGCGCCGGTTTATCCACGCCAGGGTCCGTCGTAGGAAGCGGGTCGTCGTAAGTCCACGGGACATAGCAGGGTTCCACTGTAGTAGCTTTAGTACATAAAACGCCATAACCCCTGCTTTGAGCACTGCACAGCCATACGGGTGACACTTGTGACTGCCTATACAAAAAGTTCCTGTGGGGCAAAACATTTTTACTGCTTCTGTTTAAATTAATTATCCCCGAAGCAGTTTGCGAAAACAAAATTTAAATTGCTGGCTGCACATTTATGCTTGGGCTAATTTTGTTCAGTCGCTTGTGAAACATCCCTGGCTAAGGGCCACATGGACAGACGAGCAGCTAGATGCCTAACACCGACAATAGGTAAGTGTTGATGTAGAATTGCACTTACCTCTACTATAAACTGTCGGCATGCTCCACATGGCATCGTGAAATCGTTCATGTTCCTAAGCGATGGAACGGAAGTAAGTTTTAAGGGCGAATTGCTTATCGTCAGAAGTAGTTTCCCATCTCCAAAAGATGTTGACCTACTGCATCTGTCAACACCTAGCAATAAATTATGTTACGCTACCCATTTGATTCTGTAATAAGCCATTCAAAATTTTTTATCAACAAAATGTGCAGAACGCAGAGGTCTTCAATCAAATACGATTGTTGGTTGTTTTTCTGTGGGCAAAAAAAAAAAAAGCATTCCCTACAAGCCTGACTAAAACAGAACAAGAGTAGTGAGTCTAATAATGAGGAGAATGTCCACAATGAAACCAAATATGTCGCATCATACATACGAATGCAGAAATTTTTGTTCATAACCACATTTTCATTACGTTATGATTTGGGGAAAAAGTAAATAAAAGAAATAAATGATTTGCTGTGGAAACAGGTAAACCTACAAATTTCAAGATAAGTGAGTACAAAAATTTCACAGAAAGAGCCAGACGAGGCGAGCACACACTTACGAAGCCACAGCTATCGCCTTGAAGGTCCTGTGACCTTCCGAGACGGCTTTCACAAGCGCTGTTCTTTCGGCACATATGGTCAGTCCATAGCTTGCATTTTCCACGTTACAACCTGCATTAGGAAGAGGGAAGAAGCTGCACCTATACACTGACTTATTGTTGATTTACTACGAAAGAGGGAACCGGCTGTGGGAAAGCTGAAAAAGCAGCGTGGTGAGCCTTCACCCCAGTGAAGCATAAAAACTGTGCAGTAGCGTTACTGTTCCAAGTTTTTCAAAGAAAAATTTTTTTTGCTCTAAATATTTTACACAAGGATTGCATTTTTCGGTATACCTATCTGAAAACCCAGATCAGTAACAGCCCAATTGAATCAAAAAACAGCCTTTGTCTATCCAAGTGGCTTTTCTGCTCATCTAACGTACATTGCATGACTTCTCGCTTTGTGATGTGTCAAAGCTAAGCTAGACACCAAGGCATTGAATTTTTGTGAAAAGTCCGTTGAAACAGAAATATCAATGTTTACTGCTTTCAATGCAACCGTTTTACAGTTACTCCCCTACACCCTGCAATTTTGGGGTGCACATCCCATCAGCCTCATATGACAAAGTGAATTCATAAATGCTTTGCATTCCTCTGACGACGCAGTCACCTGTAGTAATTTTTGTGAACACGCCTTTCAGCAAATTTAGAGCACTCAATAAATTTGGAAGCCCGTATTTCAATGAATGATGCCTGCTAAGCAAAAGAAGTATTTTGTCCATAAAGCAAATGTAGACCTTTGAGCAGTTTGTATGTATAAACCAGTGTGTTGAACTGAAAAAAATACCGATTCGGTTATGGTTCTGGTTCAGGCGAAATCATTTCATTCCGGTTCAGTTCCGGTTCGATAAAATCACGTACCTAACTGGTTCGGGAGCTTGAACCGGTTCTCAAACTGGTTCGATGAGTTGAATTATCACTAAAATTAGAAAAAAACATTTAGTAGTTTAAAATAACAGTCAAATCAAAATACAAACAAACACTCAAAATGCTGCTGTTCCCCAAGGGCAGTGGCGCATTGCAAAGCAAACTTTCAACAATTACGAGATATTAGAAAAACAGATGAAGTGGCGACGATTTACCACCTACTTTCTCGCCCATGCTTTATGTTGTCCTAGCGACTATTCATAAAGCCACCTCCAATAGATATGACACTGGGATATATTTTCTGCCCTCTCCTTTTTTGTTGAAATTGCAATCGTCGCTATGGAATCGCCCATCATGCTAACCTTGAAGCCTTAAATTTAGGCATACGTACGGCGCGTTCAAATACCAGCACTTAATTTCAATGGCGCACATTTTTTTTATATTTGTAACAAAACAGAAAAATCCTACAACAGGCACATAAATACTACCAATGAATTAGATTATTTGGTCACCCTGAATAATTTGTTAGAGGTTACCTTATCGAATGTGTTAGCCACACTTTTGTTAAAAGTAATCTTTAGTTAACACTCAGTCACTGCATTATTGCTCTGACCACTGCAACTACTTTTGCGATAGCTATACCACATGTGTGCATTACAATCAGTATGTCATCGTACTGCCTGACCCCCGGCCATCGTTCCGTGTGCTACATTGCAGAATCTTATAGCAGATTATGCTGTTACAAAATGAAAGGGAAATTTGATGCGCGGAGCATGAGATGGGACTTTTTTGGGTAGACGCTCTTTAATTCGTCCACAGCAGAACTCCCCTCCAGAACGAGTAGCAGTAGAAGTAATGTAGCGAGTTGGGCCGTCAGTACAAGTGCACCTTCGAAAAAAAGCAGATCTGAAAGAGACAAAACTGCAGAACAAGCAGAAAAGATGATCGCTGGGCGAATGGGACAGTGTGAGGTACCGGCCTGCCTTTCTGCACATGTCATCTGCTTTATTACTGTTTGTGCTTCCAAGACAATGTCGAGGGCTGCAGTTTTTTGCCAAGGGATTAAGTGCGCACCTTAACAGTTTTCCCTGAATATCTGTTGTTATTTGTATCTGTAAAAAACGGAACTTGCCCACTGTACTGTCCTCAAAAAGTGACGACGGAACTCACTTCGTCCGCATTGATGACACATTTGGTTGTGAAAGGCAGGGAAAAGAAAAGTATAGAGCAATGTCCACGTTTTGGTGCTTTTTTTTACTTATTCGGTTTTACTTACTTCTTGCGTAATATTCTAAAACAACGTGATTCGCCTCTTCTTTTCTGTTACTTTCCATGTAAACACATTTAAAAATAAAAACTGGTTCATTTGATGCCCCATGCTATATCTCTGCTCCGAGGCGCAGCTTATGTTGCAGGATGGCAGACTTATTTTAACTAGCTGGTGATATTAAACATGGATCAAAATCTCGATACACGGACGTTCTCGATTTCCATCTACTTCAGAAAAACGGTCGTGGGGAACGGAGATCGAGGCCACTTGTGGTCAGAAGCAAACGGCTTAGCCAGTGAGCAGCTCCTGTGGTCACACTTGTCAAGTATAACCAATTTGCAGGTGTCGGACCTTTTAAAGAAATTATGAAATGCAAAAAGTTTGCACACATCGGGTGTGGGCTTTCGCTGTTGCGCAGTGGAGCACTCCTCCAGCCTGATTGCTCCAATAAGTCGCAGCTATAGGGAAGGGCAAAGTCGTTTTATATTCCCTGCAAGCTGCCGAGAATGACATTTTGTTTGGTCAGCTTGCACAACGCTCGCGGTTCCAGCGGCAACAGACCGTTGCTACATTGGTGCTCATTCATTTCCCCTGTTTTTACATAGAGAGTGATAGTGTTCAATTGTCTTGAGGGGAAAGTGCACGAGCAGGTACGAAGTTGATGGTACGTGAAAGAAAAAAACGACTGAATTGCATTGACTTCAATATCCACAACAGAGGGTGGAACCGTGTCGCATGAACCGGTAACTATTATTTCTTTTTTCGGTTCAGCATGCTCAGCGGGTTCAGCGTGCTCAAAAAATATCGGTTCGGGTTCGGGTTCAGTTCCGCCAAAAATACCTGTTCAGTTCCGGTTTCCGGTTCAGTTCCAGTGCGACACCCTGGTATAAACATAATGACAGAGGACTGCACTTGGATGTGGCGGTCATTTTAGTTTCAAAGGGGAAAGTATGCTGCAAGCAGATCATCAGAAAGTCTGCTGCTGTGATTTAATTAAGAAGAGCAGGAGTACCGTTAGTTGTCATATTTATTGTGCAATAATTATGCGCCAATTACAAATTGCTCGGCAAAAGCAACAAATGGTGTACATTGTGCTGAACTGCCGGTTTGTATTTCTTTTTTCTAAAATAACAGGCAATTAACTGACAGCAATACCTTGTTTTTTTTTTAATCACATTTTGCCATGTGCTAGCATATGCAAAATATTTATGAGGCGAGCTTCGCTCCCATAGGCGGAAAGAGGCTTTTAATCGATTGCTAAACAACCGTAACTTAAAATATAAACTATAAAATATGACCCTCAAAATTTCGGAGCAGAGGAGCCTCTTATCTACTCGAGGAAATGCTTTTGGAGGGACTCGTTTATTGCTGTGACACATCTGCTTTTCGCTGAGCACTAACCTGTGATGATTGTCCCGTCTGCGCACAGGAGAGCCGCTCCCACGCGAACTTTGCTGTAGTTGCAGTAGGCCTTGTCACACATCGCCTGTGCGGCCTTCACCAATTTCTCCAGCTCTTTGTCACCTGAAGTTGCAGCAAAAGAAGGCGATCAATCCTCTAGGCAAACTATCTAGACGAGTACCAAAGCTTGACCCACCCATTTCTCGGAATTTGCGTCAGCGGCTCAGCGCGCGAGAGGAGACGAGACGGCAGCGCTGTCACCGAAACTAGTGCGGCGTCGGTAAATCTGGGATTGGCCACGTTATCGCACGCATGACAGGTCCAATTGGTTTGCCCTTGTGCGGGGCGAGCAAGTGACACGACGACACAAGATGCGCGAAAAACTTTGTACGTCTTGCAAACGCGAGTGTGCTGCGTGTTATAATGCAGTCCTGGTGTACCGGACGCCACAGTCAAGAAGGAAGGCTACGCTTCGGTTGTTTTGCTTTCGTCAGTTAATGGTATGGTTAAGCGCTTCTCTTCGCCGTTCGCTTCGTCGCCGCGATCGTCCGGTTGCCGTGCCCGTCACCGTATCGATATTTGAAAATGACCGCTCTTTCTATCACACAGACAACGCCGCCAGTATCCAATTTTATTTGTATTTTTAGCGTCGGCAGATTGTTATAACATGTCAGTTAACGTAATAACAATAAATGGGTAATAAATAAAAGAATAACTAAAGATAACCAGCACACAGATCAGCTCCGCTTCAACATCGAGGCAAACTCCAAGCTTCTACCAAAATTTGTTCTGGTATATTTTTCTCGGCAAATAAGAAACCTTGTGCTGAAAACAACTACAGAAACAGAATACACGCGAAGTGGTTAAATCCATTGTGTTAGAGCAGTTAAAGGGTGCGAGCGGCACAAATCAGTGAATGAAAGCCATATGAAGTTACCTGGATAATATGCTCCCATGATGCGCAAAGGTCGATGCCTTCTTTTATTACTGGTCGAGAGGAATTAGTTGGAGCTGGTGGGTCCGAGCAGTGTCGGAATGCTCGGCAAAGTGCCAGTGTTCGCAGTTTTACAACAGCTGCCGCTGTCAGTGCTATCAGCTCAAACGTCTTTCGCGTGTCCGGCGCATAACAACCTGCACCTTCTCACTCAACGACCGTTGCTTCACTTTCGCTTTCCGCCGAGCCCCTCACTTATCTCTGGGCCCTCGCTCTGAAAGCGCCCCGCGGCGTTGGACGCACGATCGAAAGGCCCATGTATCTACGTTCGCATCTGTCCTGTAAAGCGTCGACGACGTTCTCTGCGGTCTAGTTTTTCGACGCGATAGAGGTTTTGCACGTGCGATGTCCATTGCGACCAAATAAACACCCTTTAAAGCAAAGAGGGGGTCACATTTCGAGGAGAATGGACGGAGGCGTTAATTCCCCACGTCTACGCGGTAGGTGGTGCAGGATTCATAAGAGCTTGGGGGAGGGGAAGGTGGTCAGGCTTTTTTTATTATTTTTTTTAGAAATTTAGGCGTTTTACACACCCTATCCCACGCACACATGTATTGTGAAGACTGATGTGTACCCACAGTGGGGTTTCCACTACATAACTTAAAAATTCCCGTCATAATGTACTGTCTTTTCACAGCTGCGTCATAGTCACCATCACTGCATGATTTTGGCCTTTAGCGGCACAAATGCTCAAATAGAGACTCCCTCCTCCCTGCAGGTGAAGGCCACAACCTGGTTGTACAGTATGACGCAGGTCAACGAACAACGGGCTTCAAATGAGAAATATGCACAATTTCAGTACCACAGCAGCAGTACCAACCACGGCAACAATGGAGGCACAATTATGAGCGGTTCACCAGTTCACACGCAAGGTTTCTTCAAGTCCATGTTTGATAAATGATAAAATTTTTCATGGAGTTTGGAAACCTAAAATGGAGTTTAGAGTCCGGAACCTTGTCACCACAGCGGAAATGAGCCTCCACTTGAGTGGCGTCATAGCAATGCCTGTGGTCTCGAAGACAAGCTCGTGTGCGCAAGCACGATTGTCGATGGCAGTGGTATGCGCAGGATCAAGTTTGAAGGAGGTGGGGATGCAAAGAGGAAACCGGTGTCGAGGATGAGTGATGGTTGGCAGCCAAATGCAAGGGAAAATGGGGAGTAGCCGGTGGAACGTTGAACAGTTCTATTGCAGACAAATTTAACAGCAACAAAAAAAGACATTGTCCCTATGGCTGTGGTCAGGAAACAAGCTCAGTGCAGTTACCATCTATGGATGGCCGCTCTGTTAGAGGCTCGAAGGATTTCATCTACAGTTGCTGACAAAAATATCTCAAATGTCGTTCCACAGTCAATTGAAAGAACCTGAGGGAATCCATGGCACTAAAGGAGTCTTTTGGTGCTCTTAAGTTTGTACTCGAGTCAGTGTGGTTAAAAAAGGTCCCCTTCACCCGAGTAGTCTGAGTACATGGGCTACCACCTCAAGTGCAGGAAAACAAATACCTTAACATAAATACCCGGGAAAGTGGAGGGGAGAACAGCCCCGCCGGTAGCATAGTGGTCATCGCACCAGACATGCATTCCGGAGGTAATGGGTTCGGATCCTAGGCTGGTATTTTTTCTCCACTTTCCTTCTTTCAAAAATCTGCATCTGTTTCAACAATAATAAATGACCTGCCACATTCTCCTCTTTGCTTTCTTTGGCATTCTTGACTTCCAACCCTTATTTCTACTTATAGCCATTTTGTGGCTACATTTCATCCTTTCAAACATAGCACCTTTCAACGGTCAAGGCCAAATGATGTGAACTGTTCGGGAGACTCCATCTAATCAAGGCAAATAGGGAAAAAGAGTTTGACGCAACAAATTGAGCGTTTTAATGCTGTGCACTTGTAAACATCAAGCAGTGCACATTCATCGAGGACAAAAGTTGTGGTTTCAAGGGCACTATACAGCAGGACATAAAAGCATTCAAGCCTCATGTTTGCAATGGAACCAGGACGTTGCAAGCAGCCAGCTTTTACAGCTGCAATATTTTGCAGGTACATTCTATGGGACTTGGACTGGAAATACAATCAATTCAGAAATTTGATTTTCGCTGAATTTTCGGCTCTCAAGACCAGTGTCTGGTTATACTGTTAAATAAAACGCTGTTCAGTATACAGCAAAACCTCGTGACAAAAAAAAAAAACACCGTTACAAGAGACATTTGGTTATAAGAGACATTTCAATGAAGACAGTTTGGTCAATTTTCCTAAATTTGCCATGTTAGCAACATCGCATACAAGAGAACTTGGCTACAAGAGACACGTTTCTTCGGTCCCTTGAGTGTCTCTTGTAACGAGGCTTTGCTGTACTTGGTTGTGCAGTGTAATTTCATTTCATGTCAAAACAGTGAATCGATCCTTTATGTACATGCAAATGTGCTAATGGCTCCTGTACATAGTACACACATCCATGCACATAAACGTTCCTTATGAATAATCTTTATCAAGATGGGCAGATTTTATAAATATGGATATTTACACACATCCGTCTGGCCATGTGCACAGACAAAAAATTGATGTTTGTTCTGGCAGCGCATCTTTGTTGAGAGAAAAAAGAAAACAGCTCAGCACCAAATAAAGTTTTTGCTGCCCTCCAGTCTTTTTTTTTTCCCTTGGATCATAACCTCACTTAAAAACAAAATCCTCATTTCCATTAGTGTTCTAAAGATGCGGGTTTAATCCTGGCTGTGCGGGCCGTTTTTCAGATGAAGGTGAACAACGAAAACGCCCGTGTGTAGAGTTTTTGGCGCATGTAAAGATCCCCATGCGGTCAAAATTAGTCCAGAATCCTCTACTACAACGCACCTAACAGAACAGGTGCAACTTTGGCACGTTAAACCCCCAAAGTTTGAAATCCAATTACTGTTTTTAAATCTCCCTCCTGACTCAACCGTTTCTATTCTGACATGTGCTCCGGCTTTACGAGCTATTCTATTACACACCAAATGCTTCACTAAGCAACATAGTGCAACTTTTAAAGAGACCATGAAGACACAATACAACATTGTTCAATTTGAAAGAACTAGCTCCATTCCAGCCACAAGAGATGTTTTCAATATGAGAAAAATGCACAAAATATTCAAAAACTTTCAAATTTTGTGCTACAGTGATGCAACAGAGGCAGAAGTGACATAGTATAAGCCAGTACTAAAAACGTAGTCAGTGTGTTAATTTCACATTGCATTCGAGTGATTCGAACAAACGAAACTAGAGGTCCCGCCACAATTACCCAGTCATGTTTCTTGGCGATGGCTTAGGTTGACAGTCACCAATTGAACAAAGTTCTTTGATGTCATAGAGGAATCGCCTGAAGGGGGCTGGGGAGTCACCACTGCTTTATCCGTTTTCCTTAATACCGTATTTTCACGATTCTAAGCACCCCCTAGTTTTAGAAAAAAAATTGAAAAAAGTTTGCATGCAAATCTAAGCACCCCCTTTCTGTGAGGAACCGTGCCCAGCCATTTATAGCCATGCCCAGGCTATAAATTTACACGGCCCAGGCTGCCAACTGCGCTTTCTCGCTCTGCTTTTGAGCCTTTCACTGCACTTGAGTCATTTAAAAGAAACGTTTGATGGAACAAAAGACGCTTTCGAATACTGAGAGTGCTACACACTCGAGTGGTGTTGAGAGTGACTGAGTATCAGACGTAAATGGCGAGTTCACTGTCTGTGCCTACTTTTTTAATATTTGCTCCATAAAACATTATTCTTTGCGCCTCTGTCTTCTAGCTATTGCCACAAAAAGTGTATGTGTATGTGGGGGGGGGAGGGAGGGGTCATTTTAGGTTTTTCGAATCCAAGCAGCCCCCATGCTTTGGGCATCGTGATCTTGGAAAAAAGGGGTGCTTAGAATCGAGTAAATACGGTACATCTCCATTATTTTGTTTGAAGTTTGTGATAAAGTTGGTATCGTCGTTATTGGAATAAAGCAGTCTTTTCAATGAACGAAACTTGTATTTTGTCTTCATCGCCCCTTTAAATCAACATGGTACACCCTTTATTCCACGTTTTTACTCGTGAAATGTGTGGGTTACGTTATCCATATCAGGTATACAAAGGCTGGAGCTGCCTCCCCAGCAAGGGCGTTGAGGGGCGGCATGCACTGGGTGCAACATAGGTAGGCTCAAGTGGAGTTGTTCTGTACACACAAGTGCAGGCACATGCAGAGCATGAAGCTTATAGGTCAGCATTAAAATACTGATCACAATGCTAAAAAGAGACGCTGCATGCTGCTTACGCACAAAGACAAACATTTTTCTTGGCTAGGCCTGGCTATACCTGTCTTGCAATGTATACTTTTTCTTCACTAAGGATTTAGGAAATGTCAATATAAAACATCTATCTCACTTTGGGAACTATCATGACAGAAACAGTATGGGACAGAAGTTTGTTAACCTACACGCCCAAGTGCCTTTTTACAGAACTTGGATGGCTTATCACTGTCTTTTCAGTCTCAAAATCAGCTTCCAGTCACACTGCAACACTATAAAACATTCGAGATCTGTAAGGATTACTGCAAAATAGGAAAAACTAAAAACATCTTCGCTTTTGTGAAACCTCAGGAGGGGCGAAGCACGCAGTGTATAAGCGACGATTAAGCGTGTTCAAAGATTGTAAGTCTCTCTCCTGCCATACGGCACGCACTGATTGGGCGCCGGAGAAGTGCCCATGGGAGGAGCAATTGCGCGCTTGCTGAGGCGGTGGCACCCTCTCTTGCGTTCAACCAGACTTAAGCAATTAAAAAAGAGACAGGCTGGCCGTAAGTTGTCTTCGTGTCGCATGCCGCAGCATGCTAAGAAGTATGCTTTACATGAGAAAACCTGGCGTTTGAAACCAATTTCCAGATGGAATGCAACAAATTGCTGTTATCAATGCAATTAACTTCTGATTGTTCTTGTATTTTAAACTAGTTTAAACCATGTTAGTTTATTTTGAACCTGTTTAATCTATTGTACACTTGTTTTTTGACCATTGTTTGACAACTTGATTTGCTGTGACGACATGAGACGCCGACAGGAGACGCCGACAGCCCAAGCCCCTAAGGTGCTTCGCCCTTAAAGAGCCACTCACAATGAAGTACTCAAAGCCAACTTTACGTTGAGTGGTAAGCTCGAGACACCAACTCAGTACTGCAACAGCAACCGCAAATAGCTCAGTATTGCAACAGCACTGATCACTACACAATGTTACAAGATTGAATGCTCCTTGAAAAAAAAAAAAAAAAAAAAATCCTTATCCGAACAAACCACTTTGCTACGTAAAGCCTGTAGCAACCAAGAGTTCGGAAGAGAACTGGCGACGCTAATTTCTAATGCTGCGTAACTACGCAGGTTGCATTCAACTATTTGCACAGCACTTGACACTGCACATTGATGGCACCACAAACTATAGACACAGTACAGACGTAAACGTCCTTTCTGAGGCACCAGGCTTTATCTATCCTTCCATGATACGACACCACTGTGCCCAATAGCAGTTTCACTGTTGCTCCTGTGGAGTCAGATGCTTCAGGAAATGCAGGTAGGATCGCCAAGTCGCCATCCAAGGAAAAAAGCTCTATACATCTCATTACAGTGGCTTCGTACTCACACAACAACCATATCACACAAAATCAGGTGCATAATATTCATGCAAGTTATCTCACCTACCTCATGCGTGCACTCCTTAAAACAAGAAAAAAAAAAAAAAGGTACCGTGAAAAAGTGTGTGCAATGTTGAAAACTGTAAAACAAGGGCCTCTCTAAATAATGACAATTTTTAAAAAGTAATTGGAGTTTTGTAAACTAAACTGCCAGTAACAGTTCACGAGGCAGGCAAACCGACAGGTCATGACTTTCTCAGGGAGAGAAGTGCACACCACCGAGACAGAAGACGTCCCCCGCTCTCAACACACTGTCACATCACTGAACGGGACCGTCACAGAGAGCGCCGCACGCAGTGCGCTTCACACTTCAGCCCGGAAACCATGGATGAAGGGCAGGCCCGTGCGGGTGCGCTTCTGATACTGCACGTAGTCTTCCCCGAAGAAGGCCAGCAGCGTGATCTCTTCTTCCTCAACTCTTGTCCTGAAGAACTTCCACGAGGCGACCGCATACGCCACAGTGCAGACTGGATTCACCAGGGTGACCTGCAGTGGTGTTCACAAACGGGCAAAAAAAAAAAAAAAAGGAAGAACAACAAGAAGAGCATTTCAGTGAAAACAGCTGGGTGGCAGCCAAATAGTTCTAAAGCACAAACCACATGTGAGGTTACTGCATGTGCAATGGCAGACTAAACATCAAACATGCGTCCTGCAATTGACAGACGAGACTGAAGCCCTCATTCTAAAGTTATAACAGAGATTCATACAAGAAGTATTTGTACTTCTAAACGGTGGTCTGAAGATGCACAACTGCGACACTTATTTTAGGGGTGAAGCCCCTTAGGGGCTGGGGCTGTTGGCATCTCCTGTCACCATCGTCGTCGTAATTGTCGTCTCATACAGTCACAGTACTAAAACACTGGGAAGCTCGTTTACGCCTCACGGCAGAACGTAACGTGTACTAGAAAAACACCGGGACACTTGTTTACGCCTCGCACTAGAAAGCTTTGTGCTTCAAAGACAAGAGACTTCTACAGCAAAGCTGTATACTTCTACCCCACCAATGGTTTCATCTCCGTTGGCAAAAAAAGCCAAGGTGCCGAGAATACGCTTACACACTGCATGCTTTGACCCTCCCCAGGTTTCACATTAGTGGAGATGGCCCAGCATTTTATTCTAAAGCAATTCATTAATAAGCAGAAGAATGGGCACAAATGCAATTTGAAGCAATTAGAGGATAAGCATAAACCTTAACAAGGTGAACTGTTCGGGGAGTTATTACGGCATATTAATTAGATACAGCGCGAAGGCAAACAAAGACAAGAGTGACGACGGAACAAGCCCTTGTCTTGTTGTCTTTCTTGTCCTTGTTCAAATTCGCGGTGTACCCTTTTAAAAAGTGCGAGGACACCTCAGCACTTCTTATGGGGGTGTGAATGCAAAAGCATGAATGTCCAGTTGAATGCCCGAGATGCCTTTGCTTTCCACCTAGCTTTGTCAAAGGGCTCTGTAATCTTTCCACTTGAGACGCTTTGCTTTGCTCACGGCTTGAACGCTTTTGAATGGCTTCGATCTGTCTATGCATTGCGTTGCCGCTAGTTCCTGCCGTTGTGTAATTAATGGGAGGGTTGACAATGATTGAAAATTTCGCTGCTTCTGTGTTTGCTCATTGGGGTGCATTCCTCTGGTCTCTCCATCTACGTTGTGCTAGCGTGGACAGCCACCTCTCGCTACTAATGAGCTAGAACTCGCGCTGAGGAACGCCTCGTGCTATGGAATTCTTTCGAAGAAGCTGTTTTTATGTAACAGACACTGGACAATGGCTTTTGCAACAACAAGCACGAAGTGAGGGGAGAGAAAAGGTGGACAGGAGGCAGACCTGTGTGCCGATGGACCACATGAACCAGCCGACGTAAGACGGGTGCCGGCAGAGAGCGTACACGCCGTGCGTGACCAGCACGTGGCCTTTCTCCCGGTGGTTCTGGATGATGTGGTTGAAGTTGGTGCCCGCCGTGAGCATGGCCAGCTTGCGCAGCAGTTCTCCCACCAGGCACGTCACAATGCCCACGTAGGTGATCCACCACAGCTGCTTCATGCCTGGTGCCGAAAAAAAAAGGGAAAGGAACGATGAATAAAATGCGGAGGAGGAAGAGGCACGTGTTTCGAGGCCTATGAATAAAAAAATTTCAGCTATACAAACAGAATCAACCATCACCAGCACTTGGTCACTTCCTCTTACTTGGACACTACAATAACAAGTATATGATCTTCAACTGCCGCCATTCTGTGTTAACATCACCCGCTTTCCTCTCCTGAATGAACTTGGCTCTAAGCCTCTGGTTTTATCTAAAATGATCTTTTATTCCATATACACTTGTCTGCCACGATTTATGCCTCATGAGTCCGTCTGTGGTTCTGAAAAAAAAAATTAGAACTGATCTAGAGTGTATTCTGGAAGCTTTTCGAAAGGTCAGCCAAATGGCAGACCTCTTACAAAAAACGGGACCCTCCAAGGCTGGGTCACAAATTTTTCTGGCTGATTCTTTCGACAGACAGTCACCCGCCACGGTGGCTCGATCAGTGGCTAAGGTGTTGTGCTGCTGAGCACAAGGACGCGGGTTCAATTCCCGGCCGCAGCGGCCGCTTTTCTGATGGAGGCGAAAAGCAAAAACGCCAATGTGTTCGACGTTTCGGCGCTCGTAAAAGATCATCAGGTAGCCAAAATTGATCCGGAGCCCTCCACTACGGAGCGCTTCATCGTCTGCGTTGCGTGGACACGTGAAATCCTACAATCAATCAATTGACAGACAGTCACGCCAAAATTTCAGCGTTTAGCTAGCCAAAATGCCGTTTTTTAAAATGGTGTGGACCTACCGGGTGCGAGACTCCTCTCAAAGAGAAACTCCAACCAGCTGCACGCCGCAGCAACCCCGTACTCGCGACTGTGGTTGAGCAGGAACGAGTCGAGGGTCAGCGACTTGGGATTCGTGACGGCCGTCACAAAGTACTCCGAGAAGTGGAAGATGCTCAGCAGCGCCAGGTACCAACCGAACGCCCGCCACGAGTCGGGAGCGTGGCCCGTGGTCAGAATGCCTAGCCCGGTTCCAGTACCGAGGAGAGCGGCTCTCCATACAACCTGTCAAAACACGGCACGCATAGTTTTGAAGGAGGAGATCGCCCTCCTCGAAAACGTTAATTCATATTGGCGTAATACTATCAGCACACCGTTGCGATTAGGAAAGCAACGAGTGGCATTGGGAAGGATAAGCTTAGCAGCTGTGCCAAATGACAGATGCATTGATTGACGCAGCCCAATATCACAGCTGACACACATCGAGGCGCTGGCTTCTCGGTGGAACGAGCTGCCCATGGACTCATTTAATAGTGGTATATCGTACCACTTCATATGACTGCATATTTTAAATGTAAAGCATCGATCAATATTAGGTGGTGAAAGGAAAACGCCAGGAGACTCCAACATACCTTGTACGCGTTACCACGCGGTTTGTAAAAGAGATACAGGACGCCGTGGATACATGTGGAGTAAACTGCCGCAAGCAAAAGCCAGTAATCTGCGACAACATAGTAAAGCAATTGCCCCAAGTAGCCGATCAACGAAATAAATACAACACTAGCGGCCAAACAGTAACAGTAAAGACTTATCCTGCCGTTTGTGCTAAGCGCCATGATTGATGTGTTGCGCCCACTCCGCCTACATCCCGCTGCGAAGCTTTACTGGCTTTGCACCTTGTTTCAAAACAAATAAATAGCAAAATACGTTTATTATTTTAGGGCGAGAAATATTTGAGAGGTTTTGGCGTATATTAAATCAGTATTCTCAGAAATATTTTGCAAGTATCAAAACCGAAAACGAAACTAAAAATTTAGCGCGAGAGAGAACAAGGCTTGGCTACACTGAAATTGCGTCATGGGCGGAAGTTGTTCAACGTAACTTCCGGCGTTTGGCACGAAGCTTGTGCGGTTGAGGGAACGAGCGGCGGGTGTTGCACTTATTTTTTATCGTCGCGGCTCTTGAGCGTACACATACAAAGAGTACTTACAGGCATGACTCACGGCTAGGAGACCTTTTCGCGACACCGCACATTGCAGCGCCCTTTCTGGTTGTTCCTACATGGATATTACACCGGCGTGACACCCTAAAAGTAAGTTTTCCCAAACTTTCTGCCGCTGGTCTGCCTTTGTTTTGCTCGCGGAGTGTGTCCAGTGCGAGGGACATACCTTTGCCGCGGCGGTCACGTTCTCGTTGTGCTTTGACGCTGTCGCTTTCTGGGTTGTACGCTGGCCGGAAATGTTTCGGGAGCGACTTTTTCACTCACTTTTTCCGGTGGCAAGTTCCTTTGTGACGCTTCCCCAGCGAACAAGTTAGCTTCGGAAGGCAGTTCGGCGAGTTCTCGGAGCATGTGATACGAGACACATCTGCGAGCAGTGCTACCAGTTCGCTGTCTTCAAGAGGAGTAGACGAGTTGACAGCACTCGCCTTTAAATGATTGCTGTCAGGCGCTGCGGAGGCATTTATGTGTTGTGCTTTTAAATTCCGGTGGAACAAAACTTCATGCAGTGCAATTTTTCAGCAATTGCAATGACAGCTGTCGTCTTGTGTGGAGTAAAATCCCAGATTCCCGTTCGCTACCTACCTACCTACTGTAATTGCGCAACGTCTGTCGAGTTTATTTTTTTTTTTTTACCTGTATTTAAAGTGTCCTCGGCTTTGCAATTGCTGCATTCGCAACTGTTTGTCACCTCGCTTACTTCCGCGAGATGTGAGGAGCGTCGCCAACGAGCTCCCTTCGCACACACCTACACACCCGTCCCGTCAAATTCGCCCGACTCTCCCTCGTGCGTTGATGCCACTGAACTTTGTTGCGCTCAAAATACCTCCGAATGAGCCGCGCGCGCACGCTGAAAAAAAAGTAAAACAGGAATAAAACGAACTAAAGTCGAAACGGGTGTTACCATTATTCAAAACAATCTAAAGTTGCTAAGAAAATTACTCTGACGGTCTCATCTTACGAAAGCGAATTGTTCGCACTTGAACCTTGTGCCGCATTGGAGCTCTGGATAGACGAGAACGGCAGGCTGCGGTGTGTCGTGCGGTATCTCTGCTTTTTTTTCTGTCTTCCCCCCATTCTTCGGTGGCGTAACTTGACGCCTCATCCTCCGTAGTCTTTGCGCCGAAGTGAACATCCGACGGGGCGGGAGGCGGCACACATCAACCTTTTGTGTCCGGTACCTTCGGGTCGTCTTGCTGCTGCGCCTACCGGTTCCGTAGTGCAGCGTATTTGCCGCATTCCTGTAGCAGTGCAGGTGTTTAACACTACTCTTGTGAAGTATACGTATCCGGTTTATTTTTTAAACTTCCGTCCATTATTTTGTTTCAGAGAATTGTCGAAGCAGATGTCCGTAACGAGCGTACCATTCATTGCGCGCCTTTCCCCCTTTTACAACTCTTGAACGCAAAGGGAATTTTCGCGGTACTTGCGAAAGTATCTAGAACGGAGTGGGCATCGACACGCATTATGACTGCCTACAAGCTGCGTGAAGTCCAGCGGTCGTACCATGCAACCAACGGACATCTCGAATTATTGCTTAAATCAAACAGCCCAACTTCCTTTTGATTCTTTTCCCCGTTAATATCAGTTATGCATTTGTTATGTCGCATCTCGAGTTAAATCGAAATTTTCTCGACTGTCTTGAGTTACATGTATCCTAGTTCGCCGAGTGACTGCGTAGGTCAAGGCAATATAGCGAACGCGCTTATTGTTCTGCACGGGTCGTCACCCTGGTTTCAGCCAGTGTGGTATCTAGCAGACATAGCGTTGACTTTTCTCTGATAAACGGTCAAGAAAGTGCAGCGCTGCTTCGCAGCCATATCAGGGGCCGCATTCCGAGTTGTCCGTTTCAAGAGGTGACGTGTGCAAGGCCTTTAACCTGCACAGAAACACACACCCCGCCTTGCTTTTCTGTCTTTTAAAGCGAAGCTTTCTGTCTCAGTGATGTCGAAAACGCTGCAGGGAAGCCAACTTTCTCTGACGGGGATCGTAGAAAGGAAAATTTCTACGATAATTCCCAGGGTAGTGCTTTGCTTTTTGAGGCTAGAGCAGGTTGCTTGCGAAGTAAGAGCTTTGTGGGGAAGTATTCACAAAATGATGGGTATGCGTGGCCTGCGGAAAAGAAACAGAAGCTATGCGGCACATAGTGTTAGAATGCGAGGGTATCCATCCAAATCTACATTAGAAGTATTCGGCTTCCAGAAGCCCTAGGATTTAAAGATAGCACAGAGGAAGTTAACTTCAAGGCTTTCGAGACGACGAAGAGAAGATTAAAATGCTGGTGGACGCAAAGCAGAGGGGGGAATATTGCCTAGGACAGCTACCACCTGTAACAGAAAAAAAAAAAAGTATTTTGTGCCTGCCCTAAGCAGCGCCAGTATTAAACCCAGAGTATAAAACATAGGTATATTAGTTCTTTTTGGTAAGATGACACGTCATCACCCCGCTACACAGGGGAAACCAATAGCAATCATCATAGATGATGATTGTGGATGAAGTGAAAGAAAAAGACGCTCCCGTTGTCGGAATCGCACCCATGGGTCCGTCACGTTATGAAGTCGATATTTATTCCATTGCGCCATTCGAACACGGTCGAAACAGTTTCGATTTGAAGAGGGGTGGGTGGGCGTAAAAAAAATATACAAATCGTGAACCCCTTCGTTATGGTGACTGGCCATCATACCTCTGTTAAACGACGACGATTGTTGAACGCGAAGCTTTCTCTGACGATGATGATCGTGAGTGAAGGGAAAGAACAGAAGCTTCCCGTGGTCAGGATCGAGCCTTGGTTCCGCGTGTTCGTGCAAAATCAAATGGCGAAGGTTCAAAGGCTAAACCGTCTACGAGTCAAAGTCGAAACTCGCACGATAACCAAGGAATCCTTTACGAAAAAGCTTCGCGTTCAACCACCGTCGTCGTTAGACCGAGGAGCGCGTGTTTTTTTTTTCGTCAAATCCCTTATATGGGTTGCGATGGGAATCTCTTCGGGATCTTTACGCCCGAAATAACCTTTCTTGTGCTATTCTGTTAGCCCGTGGGTCAAATAATTGCACGAATCGTAATTTTTCGTGTCCGCATTTAAAAATACGAAGAAATTGCCGAGCGCGCGCGCGGGAGTGCGGCCCTCGCGGTGATCGCCCGGCAGTTAAATAAAATGCCTAGCGCTCGTGTGTGCGTGCGTCGCGGCGACCGCCCAGCGTTCCCGGCGCACATTTGTCAAGCCAAGCATGCCCACTTGTGGAGATTGGGCCAAAAAACTCCAGCGTTCGTCGTAATCGTGACAACTCTTGCTCAGAACGAGAAAGACACGTCGTAGCGTACGCCCCTCCAGGGTGATGTCCAATGATCATCGCTTCCAAAAAAATGAAGGAACCTCACACTTATAGCAACAAAATGGACTAAAGGTTGTTGCGGCAGCGAAAAAGCGAATTGACTGCAATCGTGGACATAGATCTTCGTGATGGCCGTTGCATACAGCTTCGCTACCTTCAAGTCTTACGCGTAAGTGTGAGCTTCCTTGATTTTTTTTTTGTTGTTCACGTAAATTCCTCGCACTTCCATGAACCGCGCAGTTGACAACGGTTTAGTGCGCAGTGATTTTTATGCGAGCGCCTTTTTTGCTGGCCTCGTTGCCATCATGAATTTCAGCGGTCCAAGAGTGTCGTCTCGATGACGGAAGGACGTGCACACGCATTATGGGTTAACCGCGCTATCAGTTTTCTTACGCGCTGTTAACCTACAATTCAGCAAGGCCAACAGCCAGCCCAGTTTCTTCTTTTTTCTTTTTTTCTACTTAGCTGGTGTGCACTTATGTTTCAGCTTGCACTCCAGATAGAACGCGCTTTGCAGTCTGTCCCACGTACCAATATGTACTCTCCCCTCTTTTTTTCCCTTTATTTCGTTGGTGTATGAAGCATAGCCGGGTATTATTTACGGCGACGCTCTAATCGGGATAATGGCCTTTCCTGCGCGTTTGTGGGCGAGCTCTTGTCAGTCGTGCCGCCGCAGAAACGCCCTGAGCGATAGATAGCCCAGTGGCAGGAGGAGCGCAGCCAGCTGCCCCGTATGACCGCTGCTCCGCAAGAACCAAGGATGCATCTTCGCTCTATACTTTTTATTTTCCCATTTTACTCCACATTTTGCTTCTGGTTCCGCTTCGTGGGAGGGAGTGAGCTAAGTAAGGGCGAGCGCCAGACGAAATGGTGGATGAGCCTGTCTGGCGCGGTTTATTTATTTGTTGAACTCGCGTGGGAGCCCCATTAGACGAAAGCGAGTCCACGGTCACGCCGATTCTTCATTCCCGCGTTCGAGGGAGGTTTCCAAAGACAAAAGTATACCCGGAGCAAGGAGGGAAGGCGTCCTTCCAGGTCAGCGCGCAATTTAGGGCGCGTTTACTTGCACGCGCATGCGCACTCGAGAAGGCACAAACTGTGATGATGATGATGTTTAGGTATTTATGGCGCGAGGCCGACTGAGGGCAAAGAGCGCCAAAACAGTTGTTATATGAGAAATGAAGAGGTAAACACTAAAATCGGTTAGAGGAACAAACACAAACTGAACTTCCAAGCAAGCCGAGCCAGAAAAAATGCAGGTTTTCACATTTAATGGAGTCGACGCAGTACCGCAGGCTAGCTGACTTCGTGGGACCCGTTCCTTGAGTAGGAAAAATTGTCAACTCAGATTTAAGCTGTGGTTTGGTTGTTAACGTGCGGTTAATTCGTTCGCGAACGTTGAATTGTCGTCGGCTGTGAAGTGCGCACGCACAAAATGACCTATTTATGGCGGATGATATATTTTCATTAAAGACACGTGCAACGAGTTGCTTGCGCCAGATGGCTGCGGTCCTGCGGATCCGGAAAGTGACGAAAGCTAACGGCGCCATCTCAACGATTCAGAATTTTGAAGTTTTCTTAGCCTTTATCCGACAACCCGGCAACGAAAAGATGCATTCTTTGCTTGGAAATAAACATTTGAAAGCCGGACCTTTTGGTACGGCAATTGCGACAAACTCTCGTTTTAACCATATCGCTTTATTCGTAGTGTTTCATGGCCTGCAGTACATTGTAAGCAGATTATCCCCGATTTTAACGAAGTATCGTATATAACGAAGTCATGTCCCGATGAGTTCGTTATAACGAGAAACCGTCGTTATAACGAAATTGCTTTCTTTGTACGGATTGTCAGTCACTAAATATTCGAGTTGTTTCATGATCTGCAGTGCAGTGACATCAAATCACACACACACACGCACAAATTTTCGAACAGAACACGCAGTTTATTGGTCGTTTTGAGGTTTCGATTGGGAGTGTGTGGTTGGGGAAAACGGCTGTAGTTGTCGTTAACTTGTTACGGAAAACGGCCGTAGTTGTCGTTCTGACGCAAATGCACTTAAACAGATTGCGTCACGTTTGGCAGTTATATCGAGTGCACGTACAGCCGTGGTGCAGACCTTTGTTACGTCACAAGTGCCATTAGTCGCACGCAGTCCTGGACGGTGTTGATTTATACTTCCTTTCCGCTTCACGCAATCTGTCCGTTCCTGGCCGCTGAGAGAGAAAAGCCGCATAACCTTCGTTCCAATGCGCGCACTTGAGGCAAATTGCGTTGGCCGCGTGGCCGCTTCGAAAAATCTCACAATCGCGCGAAATGTTGTTTGTGGCAATTAAAAGGCAGCGTTCGTTTGGCGCCGCTTTGCGGAAACACGCGCTCTTGCAAAAGTTTCTCGTGTCTGCTTGCGTGCTTTGAAGGCGAAAGCCTGGCGATCCTTGTCAACGACTTCTTCCCTGTTGCATCGTATTTGCGTCTACTTCTTCTCTTTCGTCTCTTCGTCGTTTGGGGCGAATTCTTCGACTGGCTTTCTTACTGCTGCACCGTGATGATGATCCTCCTGAATGCACATATCCAACCAGGTGATCGGCCGAACATCAGGGATATGAAAAAAAGTGATTTATTTTCAGGCTCCCGTAAATAGTAAATTTCGAGAGGTTGGCAATACGTTTTGAAAGTAAAATCCACGATTTAAAAAACAAGGAATTGAGAAGACCTCAAACCAATTACGATGTTTCAGCGTAAAAGAGTCCAATCAGAGCGGGAATTGGTTTGAGTTTTCTATGAAGCTCATAAGGGCTGAGCTCACATCCCGGCGGCAGAACCCCGTCTCAGACGCCCCAAGCGAAAGGAGACTCGGCACAGGTAATTTAGCCCGCAGGCTGTTTGCGTATTCTTCTTCTTCCTTTTCTTCTGCTTTTTCTTCTTCCTTTTCTTCTGCTTTCTTCTTCTTTCTCTTATGCTTTCTTCTTTTTCTTCTTCTCTTCCTCCTCATTCTTCTCTTCCTAATCCTCCTTCTCCTCCTGCTCCTTCTTCTTTTTCATCATCGTCTTCGTCTTCTTCGTCGTCATCTTCTTCGTCTCGTCCGCCTCCTCCTCCTCCTCGTCTCATCCTGTGCCTTCGTTTCTTCGTCTTTTGGCCCGGAATACTTCAGCAGGAAGACTGGTGACCAACGCCACAGCTTCCACAAAATCGGAGTTCTTCGAGGCTTGGTGCACCTGTTCCACTCACGTGCTGTCACGTTCACTTGCAGCGGGCGGGTGCAGCGTTGTGGTATAGCGCTCAAAATTCCATGCGAACTCAAATGTGTTGCTTTTTTCTTGTCATGTTTCCCCCGGAAAACGATAGTTTTCGCAGAATGGGGCACCCGCTGAAACCGAAACTGCCACTGGCCGCATTAAAAACGTCTCTAATTAAACAACCGTCGCATGCTGAAGCAAATGCAACATTTCACTGGAGCTTACAAGTGAGAAGTGCTTTTAATCGCAGTTCTTTGTTTTATTTTCGTTTATTTATTCAATACTGCAGGCCACTTGTGGCTCAAGCAGGAGTGTGCACAAATTATTACATTTATTGTAGAAATAGACATCAAGTGTAACATACAGAAGCGCATTGCACAAAAATGCAAAGTTGAGAAAAAACACCAGAAGATGCAGGTATCATTGAACAGGTTAGAGAGAGAAAAAAAAAAGGTGAGGGGTGGTGTGAGGGAGCATTATACTCTAATAAGAGTCAATCTTGTAACCGTTCGATAAAGGAATGTACATTTTTACGTAAATATTTCGGGAGGCAACTCATTCCAGTCACTTTTAGTACGAGGGAAAAAAAAGCGTTTGACGTAGTTTGCGCGAGCAAAAATCGGAGTAAATTTGAGATGTTGATAGTTCCTGGTTGGCCGGGATGAAACAGGCTGTAAGCGTAATGAGGGATCAAGTAAAAATTCGCGGTCCCAGAGTTGGTAAAGAAACTTCTAGCTATTTTCCGGCGAGCTTGCAGTGTCATTATGTTGTTTATTTTCATCAAATCGGTTGGTGCATCATAAAGACCGTAACGGTTGTAAATGAAACGTATGGGCAGTCTCTGAATTCGAGTTTATTGATGTCCTTGGGCGCTCGGGCTGTCGGCATCTCCTGTCGTCGTCTCATGTAAATCATTTTCATCATGTCTCATGTAAATCAATTTGTCAGAGGCTGGTCAAAAAACAAGTGCATAATGGATAAAACCAGTTCAAAACAAACGAACATGATTTAATATAATTTAAAATACAGAAATAATTAGGATTTAATTGCATTAATAACAGAAATTGGTTTCAAACGCCAGGTTTTCTCCTGTGAAGCATACTTCTTAGCATGCTGCGGCGTGTGACACGAAGAGAACTCGCGGCCGGATTGTCTTTCTCTTAATTGTTTTAGTCTGGTTCAAGGCAAGAGGGCGCCACTGCCTTATCAAGCGCGCGATTGCTCCTCCCACAGGCGCTTCTCCGGCGCCAAGTCAGCGCGCGCCATCTGGCAAGAGAGAGGCTTACAATCTTTGAATACACTTATACACTGCATGCTTCGCCCCTCCCCAGGTTTCAGGTTAGCGGAAATGACCCGGGATATTTTGGTGTGAGGATCCCAAACAATAGTTGCGTTAGTTTTTCGTTAGTCAGTGCTCGCTACCGATCAAACAGGTTCTTTCCCGAACCACGTGCTTCGATGGCCGTCCTCTTATATCTCTTTCACTTTCCCCGAATTTTTAGTAACGCCTCGTCCGTCGTCGCACGCTGCGAGTAGAACGAGCGCCCGTTCTATATAGCAACATTTGCTTGAGCTGTTCACAGAAATTTGACAGATTCGTTTGGGGAGTGACCGGCACGTATGCCAGGGCCCCTTACAGCTAACTTTTTCATCGAGGTTTGCTGATCCGTTTTCGCAAATTGTGACGTCACGAGGATACTGAACTCGGCGGTGGCGAAAAACGCCCGCGTGGTGCGCGATTTTCCCTACTGCCACGTGGTCTAAATTAATCCGCAGCTACACTACGCTGCCCAACCGTAGCTTCGGCGCGTAAGCAAAACATTTGATTATTTGTGTACGTGCGTGCGAAAGAAAAGGATAACCAAACGCGCTTAAAGCTGCACAAATTCAGTTCGGTCTGCGCACAACCCAGCCGCCCCGTTATGAGCTTGCCGTTCGCGCTGCGGCGTTTTTAGCCTAGGCAGCATCAGTTGGTGACTTTCACTCGCTGGATTCGCACCTCCTGTCCGCATGGAATGCCCAGACATCTTTTCTTTCGTTGGAACTCGGAGTTCGGGTCGTCGCCATACCCCGGCCTCTCGGCTTTCCCACGAAATTTGAACGCGCGGTTGCCCCTCTGCAAACACGATCCCCGCGTTGCGCTTTTGTCTTCACCGCACCCAACAAACGGCAAAACTGCGACATTTGGGCTCCGCTTTCTATCTTTTTGCAGCGATACTGTCTACCCCCAGCCGATGTCCGTTAGCCCACGCGTCGCGTCGACATTAGAACATTTTCGTCTCCAGTTTCTCGCGAATGCTTTTAGCTCTCAATCTAATGTAGGTATATCACTGGAAAGAAGAAAAAAAAAAAACATGCTGAAATTGGCCGCTAGGACAACTCTGTCGTATACCCAGTTTCATTTGTTGTTATAGCTGTAGTCAGTTCAGTGAAGTTGTGAACGTTACACAATTCCCGTCTGCTGTCAGTACATGATCGTCTACGGAGGGAGTATATATGGCAACAGAAAACGGCTGTAATTCTCGTTTAGTCGGAACTGTCCCGAAACAAATTATTACAATTGGCCGCTAAGACGACTGTAACATTACGCCTGGTTTCATTTACTTGCTTCTTTAATCGATCAACATAGTAAATGACCACACGTAACTCAATATAGTTATTCAATCGATACAGCTTTGCTGGCCTTCCGTCTTCACAATAGTAAACGGCTCGTAAGATTTTTTTTTCCTTTATTCAGAGATACTTGAAATTTTGTCTTTAGGCCGCAGTTGACTGCGACTAGCCATTTTTATTTTTTTTAGTAATACTGCTGTATATTTGTTATTGCATATGCCCGTAATGAAATCACCGCGGATGCGCCACCCACTTAGTTCATCACTCTGATATAGAGGCTTTTTTGTTGTTCTTGGATTCTCTATCTGTTTCATCGCTTTCTGGTGCCCTTCCTTTGCGGGGGCGTGCGTGCAACGAACTCCCGAAACTCGGGTCACGAGTTCAGTGCGGTGCGAGTCGGGTTCGTGAAAGTGAAAGAAAAAACAGGGGAAAAAAAAAAAGCATCTGCCGCTCCTTCGTTCCATGTACTGTTTACACTCGAGCCCCGTGGAGGAAGAAAAGAGCAAGCAACGGGGGAAAGTAGAAAAAAAAAGAGAGATAAAACAAGATCAGGGTGAAAGGACTTGTTCTTTGCGGCGGCGGCTGCCCAAGTATCGTAGCCATCCCGCCGCCGCCGCCGCCAACGTTTTCACGTTGCGCCTTGTCGCCGCGGCGTTGTTTTGTGGTACCCCAGGGAACGGGCTACGCTCTCTTGGTATTTTTGTTTCACACATGGCCCGCCACTTTAGCAGTGCGAGGCGTCTCGTGCCTGTTTTTCCACTCCCCTTCTCTTCCCCTGGTAGTCGGAAAGGAAGGAGACGTGTGAGGAGGTGTGGTTGCTTGTTCCTTGTTTCGCTTTGCTGCCATTTGTTTTCGTTGCACCCCCTCCACCCTTCAATTTCTTCTTTCCTCAGCTAACGATCGGTCACCGCTCTTCCCATTTCGTTTTTCGTGCTTTGTGGTGGCGACGATTCGATAAGGGAAGGTGAGGGCAAAGTTCGTTTTAGTGGAGTGCCGCAGGGACTCCAACTTTCTCCTCTCCTCTTCCTTTTTTTTTGTCTGTAACAGTGTTGCTGGCTGGCTGGCTCAACGTTACTAGAATAGGCTGGCTGGCCGACGAAAGCAGGTCTGCTTTCTCTCGGCGTCGTTGTCGGCGTCGTCGCTCACTCGTCCAGCCCCTTTCGTTATGCAACGGAGTGCGCGGCGCCGGGCTATTCAAGGGCAGTTCGGAAAGGACTGGTCCGCGTTGTCGTGCGCGTACCGCGTATTAAGCAGGCTCAGCGTTTGGGACAGCGCTTATACCTGCGTAACCTCGCGCCGAGCGGTGACGACGTGTTGAAGTAAACGTTTCTCGAGGTTCGCCATCCTTGCGGCGCTGCCGCCGTCCCGCCTTCGCCCTCCCAGAGTTTTGCGTTCGCTTTTCGTTACGTGTGCGTTGGGGTGGGTGGCGTGTTGCTATAGGTTATAGCTAACGCATTCGCTGTATTCGTTTCGGTTGCTTTGGGTGCAATCCTGATCACGTCTACTCCCCCCCCCCCCCCCCAAAAAAAAAAAAAAAAAATGAGCGATGACCTTCACGCGCAAATCTAGTCGCAGATTTTGAAAGGCACAAATACTCAGCCGACTTTCAACCAGTGTAGGGACCTTCACGTGTTATCTCAATAATTGCACATTCACTATTCACCCCATTGAACGCTACTTTCTTCGCGGGGAAAAAAAAATAGGTGGATGATGATGATAATGGTGGTGGTGATACCATTTTCATCTTGCGTGCGTAAGTACTTCCCTTACTTTTGTTTCTTTTTAAAACTAGCATTCATCTTCCATTTTGATTATTCGCTGAAACTTGGTGGTTGAGAATGGTCCTGTAACCATTGCTTGATTTCTTTTTCCCCACCAAGGCTCTGACACCTTTCTCCGCGGCAGACCCATTAACGTTTTCGTCGTCGTTAAAGGGACCCTGCAACACTCTTTGAGCAGTGCAAGTAAACCTGCGCGACGTTTAGATTACACTGCCAGGAATACCTGAGCGAAATATTACACGTGCACGTGAAGCGGTGAGCGCGCAAATCGATGTGAAAGACGCGGAAAAACAAACTGCTCTCTCTTCAGTTGTCCTCATTATGCATGGCCTAAGGGACGTCACATAGGCCATGGCTGCCCGATCGGCTGTCACTGGTCAACTTCACGGCGAGATTCTCCCATTTCCGTCGTCGTCATCGCTGTGTACGAACCTCTTCTATGCCTGAACCTGTAGGCACAGTTTTGCCGTTTATTTTGTGTTTTGAGTGCGCGCGGAGTTTGAGTGATGAGCTCAATACTTCCCTTTCAACGGGGCCACTCGACTACAAACGTTTATTGCTTCATAAACGCCCTACCAGCCCGAGCGCGCACTTGCGAGCAGGCACCCATGCCTGCTTTTTTGTGGCACCAGACCGGAAATGGGCCCCTCCGCGTTGCGGAGAAAAAGAGAAAACTACCCGGCCTGTGATATATCGAAGGCCGCCGAAGAGAACACCGCGAGCCGCCCCCCGCTCCGGGAGAGAGCGCGCAGCTTTCGTCGCGTTTCCCGCGGTCGAGTTGAGAGGGAACGATTATGCGCGATTTCTCATCGCGCGTAGTTTCGTTAATTGTGAACGGATTTTCATAATTCTTGCGGGAGGAGATTTCTGGGACAATATACTTTATCCCAAAATACAGTACTAGTAGTCGATGGCAGGTGTTGCAGGGTCCCTTTAAAACCCGGTATTTCGGGAAAGTGCACTTTCCCTCCACTAGTTTAGCTTCCGCAGCAACACCTGGAGCGTGCCGTAGTGGGCCGCCCGAGCTTCTTAAGCGCAAAACATTGGGCACGCGGACGCTTTTGTACTTCTCGTTAATTCACCCATCACGTTGAGGTTACGAACCCGGGACCTCGTGCGAAATTTCAGAAAGCCTTGGCCGTTTAACTACAACTACCGATGCATCTGGTGGCTCGACGATGCGACAGGGAGTCCTTACCGTTCGCGTTTATACAGTTAAACCTCTGTATTGCTATTGGTGTACACACGCGTATGCCTGACGTCGTGATCTGCTGGGCGTTCCGCCAAAATCGCTTTATTAAATACATGCATGGTTGCCTTTAGAGGCTGAACGATGCCGTCGCCGTAATGTAGCTCCACCCTTTCGCCCATTCTTTTTTGACTCCCGTACTTGCTCGGCTGCCTACAGGCTTGCGTGGTTGGCACTAATGCTCGCAAGAAGCGTCGTGTAAGAGCGTTCCGGACAGCTGATGAGCGTTTGCGTAAGTGCGAATGCCAGAGGGCGGCTATCTCGTTCAGGCGCGCCCGTCTGGGTGTTTCCTTTCGGTCTTCTTTTCCCTGGGATGTTTCGTTCGTCTTTATTTCTTCCCCTCGCTGTCTGCAGATCCCCTAGCGTGAAGCTTGTTGCATCACGCGCCGTGGGCGGTAAGAAAACACCGCCAGATAGGGAACGAAATTGCGGGCGACTCCATTGCCGAGGCATACGGTTTCGTCGCGTAAAAACGGCCCTGAAGCAGCTACTCGGGAGGCGTCTGTGCAGCTCGTCATTAAACGGGCCATAAAGACAACAAGGTGTAACTTTTCTTCACTCGAAAGATTTCAACGACGGAATTACAAAATATGCAAAGTTTAGCGGAAACATCGTTTGTATAGGCGATGGTCAAAATAGTGTTGCATCATGTCCGCCCTCGCTGTGGTCGTTACGCATCTTGCAAGGGAACGGTGTGACTTGATTTTAACCGGCCCTTGCGCTTCCGCTCACTGACTAGCCAGTTACTACTAATAATTGAGTGACTCTGGCTAGTCAGTGAGCAGAGCTATTTGACCGGCTACAGGTAAAATTAAGACAGACTACATACACCCAGGGTGCCTCGATGCGCGCCCGAGACACCCTAACTACATTATCTTGCAAGTTTTTTACCCTTGCAAGACGGCGGCCATGATGCAGCGCTATTTAGTCGATGGTCCTTGTGTAGGATAGGTGATTGGTGAAAACGCGGGGAATTTACGACTGTAGGAATTTTGCATTTTGAAGCGGCGTTGCTCACGGGCTTGTGAGGATTGGCTGATGTTGCTGCAATAAAGTAACACGAAAGCGCCGTTCCCTTTACTCTGACCGTGTTCCGGCAACAATAGAGAATATAAGGAACTGCGGTAGCCCGTTTTCTCATTAGAATATTGGGAGTTTATTTGATCTCAGTTTGTCTTATTCCGGACTCCCCGCAGGTGCCTATATGCGGCTCAATGCTTTTATGAACTGACGAAATAGATAAAGCTCCATTCCCGATTTAATGAAGCTTATTTCGAGAAATACACATTTTAATAAGGAGCAATTGCGAATGTGGTTCTTCAGAACGCCCCGAAGATTATTGGCCACGTCAGTAAAAGAAACGAGGCATCTAGTTTCGTTTTTACGGAGCTCTACGAGATAACCTCAGCAGTCCCTTTGCCTCAGACCACGACGTCCCACCATAATCTTGACGGGGAAGGAAGTCATCGTCCATGCCACTTCGTCTGGAATTGCGTCAAAAAAAAAAAAAAAAAAAGAATCTGGAGACCACCCCGCACGAGAAGTTGGAGGAAGCCCTGATTACGTGGTTCAAGGATATGAGAGCCAAGAACGTTCCGCTCAGCGGGGAAGTGGTACAACAAAAATCGGTGTGTTTCGCGCGTCTGCTGGTGTGTGACGACTTCGGGGAAACCCCGGCTGGTGTCTTATTTGCACTGCGGGCTTTTAGCGCATTGATAAATTAGCGGCAGGCGAGCGCCGCGGCCGCCGCTATTACGATGTCATGGCAGCTGCTTACGATGTCAAGGCAGACATCGAATTTATGGAATTAACTGCGTGTAAAATGGCAGTCCTGATTTTACGAAGTTCTCGATTTAACGTAATAATTCGGGGTTCGCGGTGACTTCGTTAGATCGCGTTTTAAGTATGTACGCAATGGTGGACGCTCAAGTGGTGTTTCTTCTGGTGCAAAAGCTATGAAAATCCCGAGTAGTGAACAACCTGGTCAAGTACCCGGGAACATGGGAGTGGTGGTGGTGGTGATGATGATGATGATGGTGGTGGGGGTGGGGGTGGTCAATGTATGACTAATGTAGATGCATTTGTACCTGTTGCGCTCGTAGTGCGAGCGCAGATTTTGTTAGTAAGTTGAGCACTGAAATTTCCCGCCCACGTCTAGTTCAAAACGGTCGATGCGCTGAGCCCTCTCGGAGTCGTCGCGCTCACAAAGGGCTGGAGATCTTTCACACGCGGCCGGCTGTGAGTCACGTGTGCCAATCGGCATAATCGGCACATCGCGTCGCTCGGCTTTTCCCAGCTCCGCCGCCGCGGTCCATTGTGTCGGAACAATCATCCGCGAGGCACCTGCGCAAACCCTGCACGCATGCCTCGCGAACAGAGCAGAAACAGGGCACTTCGGCGCGTCTGCTGTTGCCGCGATCCGTCCGTTGTATCTCCTCGTCACGTGTCGTCTGCGGCGACCCAATTCCGAAAGCGTCGTCTGCTGCCGCCGCGGCGGCGGGGAAGACAGTTTGTACTACCGCGTTTATAATGTAATGGATGGCTTCGCCTCCGTTTCCGCGTTCGCTTCGGGCCGGCAAACAATAGATTTCTCTTTTTGTCGCTCTCCTCGCCGTCTATCTCTGTGCGCGCGGGAATTTGAAAGAGGCGTGACGTTCGCGGGTGGCCTTGTTTGTTTGTCGACGCCGTTTGAGCGCGCCATTCGCCTCTCAAACAATGACTGCCGTGGCATATTCAGGCGGTCTGCATGGTCCATGCGAATGGGCTATAGATGCAACAGGGGAGCTCCCCTGTTGGGCGACGGTGTTACGGTGGGCGCGAATAGATGTCCGCGAGGCGCTAATAAAAATGAAAATGGGCAGGGTCAGGGCAGCGCTGATGGAAGTGGTGCTTGAGTGGCGGTAGGAATTTTCTCGCTGCTTTTTTTTATTTGGGGGGGGGGGGGGGGGGGGGGGGGGGCTGTTGTCATAGTTTAGCGTATCAGATGATACGCTTGGCAATTTGTACTTGGCAATTCGTAACTATAGAAAACAGCAAGACGGTCAGACCTTACGTGGCCCGGAATTTACGTGGATTGTCCTGTCTTCATCTTTTCTTTTTACAGTCCGACAGGTCACCACTCGAAAGTATTTCGAAAGTATTTATGAAATGCCGTCTGTACTCCAGCTTTTCTAAATAGGCGGCTACGCGTAGAGTATTCGGGCATGTCTGAACGATCCAGAGGCAGCGGCCGTAGCGTTGCGCTGCTGTGCGTTCGCTCGTTCGTTGCCCTGAACGTACCGGGAACGTTAAACACGACTGGTTTAACTCTTCCCGAGTCCTGCGCTCGACGAAATGCTGTATAGTCACTTCAGGATTCTTTGGAAGTCTATACAGTCAATGCTACGCGTATACAAGCAATGGCGAGGACGGGACAAGCCATCTAGTGTCAACAATGAATTATTCGGCACGTACTATTAATATGCACGAGAGAAAGATAAAGAAGTGACATCAGTATGCGGTGATTTAATCAGCGAGCGCGACTGGCGCGTAACCAAAGGGCCGTTAAACGAAGCGCATTTCCATCTCTTCTGGACTCTACCTTCTTCTAAGTGCTTCAGCCCCCTCCGTCAGTCACAACCATCATCGTCAGCAGGAGCAAAAATATTTACCGAGTCCCGAAATTGGTGCTGCTGTACAACCCATAGCACCGTATACGCAATTTCCACCGTCGTCCGACAGTCGAAACGAGGTCACTGGGGCCGAGGCGCGCCCGTGGTGTCAGCCGCGGCGTGGTGCGGTCCCCACGGCAACGGGAAACCGTACATAACAGCTCGTCTTTCCTTCGTGTACCTCGTGGCTCTAATTTTGCCAGAGCACGCGGCTCTTTTGCGCCTGTTATGCCTGGCGGCTGATTCGATCAGGGCGTGCAGGTCGTCTTTTTGAGCCCTAGCTGCTGCGTTCAGAGAAATTAATCGATTTCTTCCGTTTATCTAGTCACCTGCGCGGGGAATTTCAGCTCTCTGGAGATCGATCATCGCGGGAATGCGCGTTAGGTGCGGGACACCGAGTTTTTCCTATCCAACACGTGTACATGCTTTAGATTTGGAGGGTATGTATATATAGCGAAAACAAACGGGGGGGGGGGGGGGTGAGAGGGGAGTAGAACAGTGTTTGTTTTGTTTTCGTAGCGAGAGGGAGATGGTGAGTGAATGAGCGGAGAGCGAGAGATCCATCATTTACAGGCATATTGCGAGGGTAGCTTTCGGCACATAGCTGCCGTTTAGACTGTTTTTTCTAACAGGTGTTTTGTGGAGACGGTTGGTTTTCGCCTCAATCTAAACGAAAAAGGGGGGGGTCTCTTTGATCGAAACTCGTCTTGACTCGCAGCAGGGCCCCTTGACCGATAGTTCCGCTTACTCTTATTTATTGTTATTGAGAGAACGCGGAGAAACTCTCCCAAGCCCAATTCGCTCGCTGCTTCTCCATCTTGGCTCGCCTCCTGTCCGGCTAAAGGCTTTGGGGCACGCGGTGCACCTGTTGAGGCATTTCCATCGCGAGCTCCCGCGGCGTGCAGGCCTTCCAGCGTGCTTGGCCTACATGCATGCAAGTAATGCGCTATTGCCCACCGCCATCGCGACAGGCACGCGCAGCAGAGGCGAATGAGTAAGTCTCCCCGTGTCCTCGTGACCAGTTTCCGGCAGCTGCGCGTGTGACGCTAATGAGGACGGCTCAGTTGCAAGGCGACGCAAACTCTCGCGCAGGGGCATACGTCACCGGAGAAAGCGCGCATGCGCACGCGGTTTCTTCCGGAGTCGCTGTGTTGGACCTGTCTATAGCTTTGCACGAGCTGGCGTGATATAGCCCCGCGCATGTGACCATGGCGTAGCATTAAACCACAGTTACTCTGATTGATTGATTGTAGGGATTAACGCGCCGACGCAACGCAGGCGATGAGGCGCTCCGGATTGATTTTGACCACCTGGGGATGTTTAACGTGCGCCGAAATCTCGTACGCACGGGCGTTTTTGCTTTTCGCCTCCATCAGAAAAGTGGCCGCCGCGGCCGGGAATCGAGCCCGCGACCTCGTGCTCAGTAGCGGAACACCTTAGCCACTGAGCCATCGCGGCGGGTCACAGTTACCTTCGACATCCGCTCCTGACCGGATTGTTCTATTCAGTCTTCATGAGCGCACCCAGAAATGCTTCCCTGTGCGACCCCAATGCGATCAACAAAATTGTTAGTCTTCTTTGAGTTCCAAATGAGTGGGACAGCGAGCAAGCAAGCATCATAGAAAGCGGACGGAAGTCAGGGCGCATTTGTAAGCGGCAACGCACGGCAAAACGAGCGAGCACAAAGCGGCAAATTTAGCGAGCTTGTGTTCGAAAAGCGCGCGTCTTGATGTACCAAAGCAGAGGGAAAGGCTAGGGGTGTCAGTCTCGAGCGGACGTGAGGACGTTGAGATGCAGTCCGTTGCTGTGGCAACGTTTGGAACTCTCCTTCGGATGCCGGCACTTGTTCCGCAGCTGACGTTTCGCGCGCATGCCACGGAGGTCTTGACCCTGACTCGAACAGCGAAGGTCTGAACCTCGACATGCAGCACTCCCGTGGTCGCGAAGTTGTACTAGTTGGTTTGAGGCAGTTTCACTTTGTTGAAACCAGACTGTTCCACGGATGTACCTATCTATGAAGAATGCCGAACGCGAAAAAGAAAAAAAGGCAGCATCTCCACTCCGCGGATGATGGCGACGAGAGTGCGGAGTACGGGGACTCGAAATGACATCTAAGTTGCGCCCCGAGTGACATCCGATTTGCGCCCCGACCGTCATTCGATTTGAGCCGTGAGTTGCACTTTGATTATTCCCTAAATTAAACTGCAACTCACGGCTCCAATCGAATTTCGCTTGATTTTCGCTTGATGGTGGTGTGCGCACGGATGGACGCGGACGGACATTGGGAGGTCCTAATGTACAGTGGGGTCCACTGTTAAAGGGAAACGGCGAGCGCGTGGATGCTGCGCTCCGCGAAGCGCTGTCGCCGAGAAGTGGCGAGAATCGGAGACAGCCGGCACATGCGCACTGGCCGCACGAGGCGGGAGAAGCCGCTCTGTCGTCTGCTACGGCGCTCCGCAGCGGAGCTCAGCTTGCAGCAGCTGAGGGATTTCGCACTCGAAGCATGTATAGCTCCATTCGATTCAGACGCGATTCCCTGCAACGCCTGCAACGGTGCAGGATGCGCTGCACCAAAGCGCTCGATTCACCGCTGCACGAGTGGTTCCCTGCACCGCGTCGCTCGATTGCTCATGGTGCGGCAGCGGTGCCGCCGCGGTGCAGAGAATCGCTGCACCTGCTACGGAGGAGGTGCAGCGATTCGGTGCCGTGAGCGTTGGGGCGTTGCGGGTTGGCAGGCGGCTACCGGCAGTTGCGGCGACCGCGTGAAAATGTCCGTCGAGCTCGAAGATACGCGGGACGAACTTAGCGTCGCCGCTGATGCGTACGACGCAACCCAGATGGCCGTAAACATCCAGTTGTAGAGGACGACAGGCGATGATGATTAGCAGACGACTATGCCTGCACCTCGCTCGATTGTGAACACGCAGGGGCGCTGCTGACGGTGCAGCCGTGATGCACGGCACCGCGGAACCACGCTGCTGCACTGCACCGGCACCACAGAACTTTCTCTGCAACGTTGCCGTGCACCCCTTCTGAATCGAATGGAGCTTATGTGAGCGGCCGGGCGAAGCGCCGTAGCAGGCGACAGAGCGGCTTCTCCCGCCTCGTGCGGCCAGTGCGCATGTGCCGGCTGTCTCCGATTCTCGCCACTTCTCGGCGACAGCGCTTCGCGGAGCGCAGCATCCACGCGCTCGCCGTTTCCCTTTAACAGTGGACCCCACTGTACTCCGCACCGTTACAGGCGAGGGAGTAAGCCGTTTGACTTAGCCCAATGGGTAAGACTAGCGTCACTAAATAAGCTACGCTTAAGAGTAACGCCACTTCGTGCACCCGGAAGCGTCTGGGGGCCATTTTGTTTCTGGCTTGCAGTGTTGCCATCTCTACCAACGAAGCCGCCGGTTGTGACGGGCAGAGTGTGCGGTCATTGGCGGTGCTCGTCAACTGTGGGGCTGTGCTTACTTTCGCTTACGCGCGGCGCGCGCGGTGTTGTTCATTTGCGCTTTAAAAATCAAGTTATGTTCGGGCACGGGGGTGGTCTTAAAAATTGAAATCTATTCCCAGATATTATCATAGTCGGTAGTAAGTTATTCTGTTTTAATTAATGGTTCCAACGGTGCTCGGCTGTTTGAGAAGCAGTGTTTAAAATTTAAATTGCGAGTTGCGTTGGCTCTCCCGGACAAAAAAATAAAGGCGATTGTTTGTTTTCAGTT
>NW_027526422.1:27608555-27671386 GCF_048455015.1 Haemaphysalis longicornis
GCGGTACTTCCCGTCACTCAAGTATATTTTTTTTTACTCCTCCCAAGTCTAAAATCACAAGAGGAATATAGCAAAAACCTAACAGGAATTCCTGTCGTAGGACAAAAAAAACTTTGTTGTGACAACAGAAGTCCTGTTGTGGCGACAAAATTATCAGTTGTTACGACACACGTTTCTGTCGTAACGACAGTCAATTTTCTCAACGACCAACATTCCTGCAGTCACAACAGAACTGCCATTTACGCTACTCTTCGCAGTGGGCAATAACATTCAAACCATGTGCAACTACTGATGGAACATCAGGATCACGACAAGACAGGAATTCGGCACGACGGAGCATCAAAATGAGGACAGGGTTACGACACGCGACAAACATCAGAATCCTGACACGCCAGTACGACACGCGAAAATACGACAAAACTACCGAAATTTTTCTTGTCATTTTATCGTCAGAGCGAAAGAGGGTATCCTCTTTCGCTGTATATACAGATTGCGGATTATGTTTTTTGAACGTATCAGTGACTGCTCAGAGAATGGAACTGTATAGCTTCAATATGCGGTTGTGAAGGGTGCTTGGACACTAAAAAGGACATCGATTTATGCCTGTGTACTTACGAGTTCGACAGGGCTGTAAGGAGAAGTGTGACGATTGATTTCACTACATTATGGGTTTCCCTGCACAGCAGGCGTTTAGGGAAACGGATAAATGGTAATGGCGGCACTACTTTCGCTCTCAACCTGTGTCCTTATGACCCGCTAGAACCCCAGCTTCTTTCACCGTAAACACAAGGCTGTCTTCGTATGATCAGAGTCCTTCAAAGTATCGTCTGGTGTAATCAATCTGTCCCAAGACCGAAACGGTGCTTCCATCAAGATAGCTCTACCAGAAGCAAGACATACATAATCCGGTTTATGACCAGTCGTTTTTTTTTTTTATTGTTGTTGTTGTTGTTTAAGGCGAAGGACGTTTGTTCATATTGCTCTATACCGGACTCGGTAAATGCAACTTATCCGGCGACGGTCGTCGCTGCGTTACGCATTGCAAGGTCAAAGCCCTGCGCCGCGTTTGGAATTCCGTCACGATCACTTCAGCGTTATCAGTTCTCTGCGGGCGACAATTAATTGACGCCCTGGGCCCGTAACAGCGTTTTTCTCCCAGTGACCTCCTATTGAACACCGTACATGAATTGACGGGGTATCCATTGCAACAAAGCGCAGTGCTATCGTGTCTTCGCTGATTAATCATCACCCGGCAGTGTCGGTTCATTTTTGCGCGTGCATTGGCACACGCTCGTCTCCGCGCACGGACAGCGACCTTTTCCGTAGTTTTTTCGCGAGGAATGAAAGGGCGGGAGCTGATCAGCGTCACCGGCGCGTCTCTTGGACTGCTTGCAGGAGGGGAGACCCTGGACGGCCGGTGCGGGTAGCAGCAGCCGTGTGGCGACGGCAGAGCCATGCCGTTCCCATCGGCGGCCTCCACCTTCAGCCTCGGCTCGTCGTCCTCCTCGGGCGCGGGCGGGGCCGGCGGCGCGGCGGGTCCGGGCCCCAGCCTGTACGAGTTCCTGCTCGAGGCCGAGCTGTCGTCGTACTACGACGCGCTGCGCAACGACCTGAAGGTCTCCTCGGTGGGCCAGCTCAAGTACGTCGAGGAGGACGACCTCTCGCACCTCGGCATGAGCCGGCCCGAGCAGAGGCGCCTGCGCAAGTACTTCCACAAGTACTTCCCGCAGACATACCTGCGAAAGATCAAACAGGTGAGTGGCTGCTGCTGGGCGTGCTCATTTTTTTTTTAATTGCGACAGTGTGCCTTATGGCATAAAAAAACTACATCACAGGTATATTTGAACTCTCGTTTCGCGGAGAAATGCGAAAAGTCTTGCCAGGGTGGAGGCCTGTGCCTCGACGGTAGTTTCAGCTGTGTCCGCATATGCGCGCCGCTTGGCAAGCAGTACGTCGGCAAGCGTATCCGCGCTTACGGAAGCAAGATTTCACTTCCCCTGTGGATGCAAGCCCCCCACATACTGTTTCACTTTGAACGCTGATTTTATTCTTCGAAACAGCTGCTATGAGAACCCCGCTGTTCGTCCTATACCCTAAAATGATGGAATCGCGGGTGATTGCGCGCTAACTTAGGCCTGTGCGCGAGCCCAAGGAGTGCCAGAATTTTTGTTAAAAAAAAAAACGCGTTTTTTTAACTGAAAAACGTTCTCTTGGCTCAATTGTACGCATTCTATTCGAAAATAAGGGCGGTTTTGTACCTTTTAGGTCGGTTTAGGGGCGGAGCGCGGCATATAAACACGTTTAATCAACGCTGTGCATCGTACCCGCGGGAGTGCATGGCTTGTGCTTATCTGGGGACGGAATAGCACCTCTCAGTACGGCTTCAGCTGACGCGAGACCACATTTGTTTTAGTTCCTGTGCGCCACGCCAGGCACGCGACCTTGAAGCGCGCGCGGCTTTGCTGCCTGTCCATGGGCGCACATTTCCCAACTGGAGCGGCGGCGCACGTGCTTCGCAGTCACGCGCTTGGCACGCGGCCAGAGCTCGTCGCGGCTACACATGTGGCTGCTGATTCGGTTTCCCACAAATCGCATTCCTCCGACTGCGGTGGCGAGCGTTTAGTCGCGTTTGCCGACGGGTTTGTTGGACTCGGGTGTCGCGCTTTGCGGCAGTCTTTAAGGAGTAATCAAGCTTTTGTTTTAAGACGATAGTCTTTCTTGGGCTACTTTACGCAGAAATTTTGGTGTCCGTGTCTCAGTCGGTCTGTCAGTCTGTCCCGCGATTCAGCCGCTCGGCCAAAGTGAAACAAATCCACAACTATTCCTAAGCATCGAGATCTGGTGGCAGTGTTCATACTTGTCAGCATTGTTGAACAAAAACAAAACGTTACGGAGACCTGAGGCACAATATGAATACATAAGTGATATTTGCAGCGTACAGTTATTAGAAAAATACAAGGATGTGCGATTTTTGCTGTAGCGCGTGAAATAGTACACCCAGTGTAAAAAAAAAAAAAAAATGACGCCGTCGCCCGCGCCACTATAGCTCCGGTGGCATTCCAAGTTGTTCAACAGTAGTGAAAGATGCCAGTAGATGGCGCGTGGACCGCGCATTTCATGGACTTAGCATGCAGAAGGACCTAAAAGTGCAGAAGAACGCGGTAAACTTGAATTGATTTGCGAGGCAGGTCCACCAGACGACTATCGACTTGATACATTTGCAACGAACTGAACAGATGCGCGGCCATTTTTTTTTTTTTTTTCCCTTCTAGTCAGGGAGTGGTGTCGCCAGCTAGTCCGCTTCGTTGTGTCTTGGATACGAACACCCGGATAAATGTAGAGTGAGCAGATTTAAAATGTTTGGAGGGGGAGGACGAACTGTACACGCATGTCCGTATTCACAAAAAGCACGAACTAGCACTTGCAAAGTGTGAGATCGCGCTTCGTGGACGTCGAATGAAGGCGTGCGTGGTGCGGTGCCTTCGGAATAAGCTAACTATTCTGAGCCATGCATTTGATTGATTCAAAATCGCCCAATTTGTTCGTTCCTGTTTGTTTTCGTGTTCGCGATCCGTTTAAGACCTGTTCCCTGAAAGATGGAAGGAAACTCAACACACGGCGCACAAACTTCAGTTTTTGTTCAGAATGACTCGTCTTCTGGTCGCGTTTACGAACGTACGATGATTGCATTTCACTCCTATTCGCACTTCCCAGCGAATATAGGTGGCGCGACGGCGTATCCAAAATGGAGGACGGGACGATGATCAGACGTCGCGTAAGCGCGCGCGTCTGGAGAGAAAAGCCGATCCGGGCCAATTAGTGTCTCTTCAGACCATCTTTTTCCTTGCCGATGAGACATGGAGGTGCTTTGTCGAAGGCGAATCAGTTTATAACGCCAGTCACATAGTATTTTGCGGCATCAGGGAGGCCACAGATGACATGCTGAGCGTCGAGGGATTGTGCCTGCAACCGAATTGCGTCACCAGCCAACCGCACTGCGTGAACGTTTGTTGGAACTATAGGTTCTATAAAGGATGCTACACTTCCATCCATGCTCGTAAAATTGTTCAAGCACACTTCACGAATATCGATTTGGCGCCAAGCAGAGCTCGTTAGACGCAACCGAGCACAGCGTTTTGTTATTGCCACTTGCGCAATTGTGTCGGGTTAAGTGCGAATAATGCGAGTAAATTAAATTTTGTGAGCTGTCTTTACAAGGAAAGATCCAACGGCGTTTATACAGGTTACAGGTAATAATAAAAATACCCAAACTAAATATCAAACGCTGACGCCTCTACGGCAGGGCCTGTTACATCAGCTGTGCTGTGCTTTCAGCGCGCTGTCGGAAACAACGATGGCGCAGTAACAAGTTTATTTATTTATTGCAAATACCTACATCGCCCATTCCGCTGGGGGGTTTGAGAAAGAAAAAAAGCAGCAAGTTCAAAACAGTAATCACACATAATGCTAAAAAGAGAACGAAGCACAAACAACCCAACAAAGCACAAAATGCAACTTGAATGCAGCATTTATTAAAAGAAACAAGCACGTTAATAAAAGAACAATGACGTTCTCCTGTTGGTTCTTGGCTTCACTTTCTTCTCCTGCGTGCGCATAGGAATGTTATGTGGCAGCACGGCGCCTTTCTTCAAGCGCGGTTTCAGTGGGTGCAGACCATCTATTAATAAACGACACACTCAACGTGCACGAAAAACACATCATCAATAACGAGAGAGCGAACTAAACTTAAGAATATTGCTCCAGAAGAAGTCAGCTCTCGTGAAGTGACTACTGCAAACCCCATTGTGTTGCTGACACCTTTTCCAATGCGGAGCATAATTATCCAAACCTTTCGGGCTTTTTTATCTCTAGGAAAGGTATGACCGCTGGCTTTTCCCGGCACTGAGCGATTACACAGCGATTACTGCGGTACACAGCACAGTCGATTGCTTTTTGGTTTTGCGTTCTCAATCCCCGCGTTTCCGAACGCTCCGGCTGCCTTCGCCCGCGGTACGCCGATCATCTACAAACAGCTTCGGAAAAAAGGCGCGCGGCGGCGCCACGTTGCTGAAAAGTGTGAATAGCGAAACGTACGCCACTATTCTAAAAATGGGCAAATAAATTTACGGTATTGAGGTTTGCGCTTTACTAGATGCGTTTTGTTTTCCGGTATTATTGCAAATGTGAGTTCCCGGGTAGACGCACAAAGCGCAAGTGATGCCGCATTTTTTTTTTCTCTTCCCTCTGTGCATCACTCTACAGTAACATCTATGTGCTTCCCTATAACGCTACTTCTGGCGTATCACACCTTCAGCCGTTTCCTGCTGTTGTGTTTATGCTGAACACTGTTCATGTTAGACCCGCCGCGGTGGCTCAGTGGCTAAGGCATTGCGCTGCTGAGCACAAGGTCGCGGGCTCGATTCCCGGCCGCGGCTGCCACTTTTCTGATGGAGGCGAAAAGCAAAAACGCCCGCGTGTGCGAGATTAGGTGGTCAAAATTAATCCGGAGCCCTCCACTACGGCGCGCCTCATCGTCTGAAAACGGTGCGCCTCATCCCGTTAAACCCTACAATCAATCAACTGTTCATGTATAAGGCACCGTCTTGCCGTTTGTTCAGTAAGTCCACTAAGTTATGTTCGCTCACATGCCTATCGTTCCGCGGAAACGTGCAGGAAGTCCGAGTAGAAACTAGTGCCGTTATCGCGTTTACGTTTACGGTGCATGCAGGGGTCGATTGCGCATGCGCAACCGATAGCGGGCACGTGCCGGCGTGGTTACTTCATGTGTCATAAAAGGGCCATCAGCTCCCCCAAAGATAACAATATAGGTCATGGAGGAACGCTTTCCTCTACGATATACATGTACCAGATCCTGTTCCAACGCCCCCTTAGGCCTCGTAGTCTAACGCAGACATTTATTTGCAACCTCTCCGCTCTCTCGTCCTACAGGACAAGGTCGCAAGCGCATGAGGACTCCCCCCCACCCCCCCGCCCTCCTTTTCTTCCCATTTTTTATCACATAACGTGACTCACACCTCCATCAAAGCAAAAAAGAAAGGACGATCGCGCCATGATCAGAAGTCTACGGACCATGAAAGCGCGGCGATTTGAGAGCGTTTCTTCATCGCGTGGCCACCCGGCAGCTTGTGTGCGTTTTATTTTGATAATTTGGGAGGTCAGCAACAACGCATCCGCTCACAGCAGTTCTAAAAGTCGATCGATAAAGATACCCCCCCCCCCCCCCTCTACCGTACATCTCCAGTTTTGTTCATGATCATCATCATAAACGTTGTCGTCGTCCTCGTCATCAACAGTGTCTCTATAGGGCATGCACGAAGGAAAGTTTCTTTCTTCATGCTTTAGGGCACGCGAATGGAAGAGTCCTCTAGAAAATAGAGCAGGGTTAGAGTTTGATAAGAAGGACGGATGAATACCCGAAAGCCCGTTAGTGTATTCATCCGTCGCTTCAGGGTATTCATCCATGATCCGTCCTTACCATCGAACTGTAGCCCAGCTTTCTTGCCGAGGAAGCTCTTCCGTTCCCCGACCTTTATCTGCCGCTTACTGGTCGAACACCGGCTTGATAAAAAGAACGTCGCAGAGTGATGTACGGTACTATGAACGCTAGTAGTCAGAATGCGCTCTTCCCTTCGTCGCTGTCATGGAGGAAAGAAAAGGTTGTCGCTGTCGTAACAGCAGCTATCGGAGATCGTGACCGACTGGCGTGTCGTTCGGGGGGAGAAGGCAGCACTCAGGCCTTCTCCGGCCTTTACAGGCCGTTCTGGCTGGTCTCGCTTCTCATCAAGCCCGCGACAAAACAGTACGCGCGCGTGCAGCTCGCGGCGATCCGCCGAATTTGGAGCGAGGCTGCTTCGCGCGCATTTAGACGCCAGGGGCACGTCGTCGCCCGTGTGCGCGTGCATCTCTCTGCCGTCGCCGTGGCCGTCGGCGAAAAGAAGGTCCGCGCTTTGTGTTAGGCGTTCCCTCGGTTATTATTTTTCAGTTCCCCGCCGAGGGGCGTGTCGCAATAATACCACGAGGAGACGATCCCCCGTCATCTGAGAGATAGCTGTGCGCATGGGCGTCGCGCCCTGTCTCAGGGCCGCATTCCCGCTGCATGTCCTCCTCCTTTTGCTTTCTTCCTTGGCCAAAATATTTTAATGAAGGCTGTCGCTGCTTCTGTCGCGATCGTGCACGTGTTTGTCCTCTTCGTTTGCTCGACTACACCCGCTCGCTCATTTTGCACCAGCTGTTCCGACTCGAATCCTCGACTATGTCTCCCCGACGGAGTTGAGGCCGTGACGGGCTCGAAGGTTGTAGCGGTTCTGCCGAACAGCCGCGGCAGTTGTTAGCGTCTGCTGTCGTAATGTCCAATCAACGCTAGGGCGCGTTGATAGTTGGGGCGCGCGCCAAGCGCGAGCTTATTACTTAGGCCACATGCCACGCCACGGCCCCCTCGCATAATTCATGTACACATTCGTCAATTCGGACGCGTTCTTCCGGCTGCGCGCTGTTCCGCCGCTCGTGTTGTCGCAGCGTGGTGCTCGGCGTTAGCGGCCCGTGCGGAATGGTTCTCTAGGGGCCTATTTATAGAGGAGCTGCCGTAGGACGGCCACGAACCCTTACTTATTCACACGCGGGCGTTTATGGGGGAATAACATACGGAGCTGGCGCGGGCGCTTGCGTTGAGATCGTTAAACGGGGTCACGGGACGCGCGCGAGAATGGTGCGGGGTTGTTCGGTCGTCTTTATCGGTTCAACGGGTTTTCTCGCACCCACGAGGCGGGGGCGTCAGTTAGTTTCCCGACGCGCGCGTGGCGCTTATTTTGACTGAGTGAAGTGTTTTGCCACGGTCGCCGTGTCGATCGATCAGAAGGCGTCGTAAGGAAAAGCTGCTTGTGCGTTCTTTGGGTACGCGCACAGTCGTGTTGAAGATTCGGAGGGCAGTTTGATGGGAAGTGAGGTGGACTGAGCCACGTGGCCCAGAACAACAGAACAGTGTGAGACGCTGGAACAGCGCGCGCTGCGCTCACCGAGCTGTAATCTATGGACGGGCTAGTGGATTGAGACTCGGCCTTTGACTTGGCGTCGTTTCTGGACATCTGGGATGGTCTAGCGCCCCCGCAGCCACAACTTGTAGTGAAAGCTGGCTGCGCGTCTGAGGCTTGGCGCCGTTCTCCCGCTACCGCGGCAAGGATGTGCGTCGAACTCTAGAGGCTTCTGGGTGCCACTCGTTTCAGAAGATGTCCCGACGCTCCCGGTGATTCTATAGATGGGCGGGGCGTAGCGTAGAGGCGCGAGTGGGAAGCTTTGCGAAAGGCTAAGAATCCTCTGGGGGATCTTCCATGGATATCCCACTTGTGAAATTTTAAAGGTGGTATCCATGAATTCGGGGCGCTTTTCTAAACGCTCGTAGTTGCTGATGACGGCTGCGAGGCTGGTCCCCATACCGACCCAGCCCACCCGTCCGGCCCGCCTACCCCTCGCGGACACACATCCAGTTCGTCTGTCTTGAAGCCGCCACAGAGCCTCACTCACTCCCCAAACCCCTTTTCTCGGCCTCCTCCTCGAAAGCGGCCTTCCCGACGACAAGGAAGACTTTGCGCCGAGCTCAAGAGGCGTCCCGGGTCTCCTACATATGCACTTCTGCATATGTTAGACTAGGGTATGTCTCGCGACAAGGGGCATAATTAGTTCATCATCATCATCATCAGCAGCAGCCTGTTTGCGTCCATTGCAGGACAAGTGCATCCCACGACACCCCGGCCGTTCCCGTCGTGCGATGCCTTCGACTCCGTTATTTGCCTATGATTTTCCGATTTCATCCCTTCATTTAGTGTTGTCGGTCTTCAGTGTCTAGTCTTGTCCCTCGATGGCCACCCCATTACCCTGTGGTCCGCCGATTGTCATTTCTCCGCCCAACGTGCCCCGCCCTATAGTCAACTTGTTCCTTCTAATTTGATCGAGGTATACGACGTTTTCCAATCTATTTAGTTTTAAAATTAGTATGAACGTTACATAATAGACACGCGTAAGCGTGTTATTGTCGGTCTCGACGGAGATGCGAGGACGACGCTTGACGTTACCGGTAGTGCACACACACACACACACACACACACACACACACACACACACACACACACACACACACACACACACACACACACACACACACACACACACACACACACACACACACACAAAAAAAAACTGACGAAAAGCGGGTATTCTTGCTCCGTGCGCGTGAAAGCGGTGATGACGCCGAACCGCAGGCGGGGTTTCAGAATAAGTGCATCAAAGGGGTGGCATGCATTACAGCGCAACTAAGTTTTAGAAAAAAAAGGTATTCGTCACAGGGGACAATGAGCAGGTAACCTCACGATTGCGCGAGTTCATCGATGCATGTTCGAATCGTGTTTCATGACCTAAACTCCGTTGTTTCGACGTTGCACGCACCTCGTACCGTGTCCTTGCATGACGAATGCGTTTCTAGCACCAAGGCCTGCTCGGGTGCTATGGTATACAGAGATACCAAGACGGGAAAGTTTTGTATGTCTCTCTTCGCACATAGGTGTGCGTGTCCTAATTGCGTCGGCTACGTTGTTTTTGCTGCATGCGAGGAGGCTGCCCGAGGGGGTTCTGGCAGATAGGAGAGGCGCGTTCGTGGCGTCCTTCCATTAACGTCGTCGTCCCCCGTGTCTCGGGTGCCGCCGAGCGCGCTTCGCAGATGTGCACGCAAGCCGTGCCGGAGATATGAAGAGGATACATACGTGCGGCATCCGTGCAAGCGGAGAAAAAAAAAAACGCAATTTAGGCCTAGCGAGCAGATAAAGGCGGGAAATAGCGGCGGGGGAAGTAATCGGAGGCGGCGGCGTGTTCTGTCGCTGGTTTCGGTAGCGCGCGCACGCGTGCTCATTACACGGATCGGCGAATACGGCTGCGCCGCTGCCGCCGCCGCCGCCGCGCTCGGCTGGATTGCGCCGCCATGCGTTGCGCCGCGTTTTCTCCGGGAACGGGGGAGATGTTGCGGACAAGCAGATGGGGAAGGAAGAGAGGGGGGAGAAACTCGCGAATTGATGCCGATGATACGCCCCGGTGCGGAGAGCGTGACGTATTTAACGTGTCATCTGCCTGTAACGTTTCAGCAATTTGCATGTGTTTGGCCACACTTGTGACTCGTATTTTTCTTACATGTGTACTTTTACGTCTTGTGCGAGGTCGGGGCGGCACACGCTATTGTTGGAAAGCCTATAAGGCTTTCGGAAGTTACACAACGCCTTTGTGTGCTGTGTCGGTAATTTCAACACCCACCATACATTTTTCAACGCAATGTTTTGGTGACGATGGAGACAAGACATCTTTGGTTCATTCAAAACATTGCCACGCCTCACTAAGATAGGTTCATGGGGTTGAAGTAGGCATTACAAGGGATCAAAATGCATGGGAAGGAATTTGATTTCAGTGTCTGTAACAGGGTACATTCACTGTGAAAATATTCAGCTTTAAGGTTAAAAACGTGGTTAGAACCATTATTTCATCATTTTCACTTTGTTTGCGACTATTCTGCAGCAAAAGGCGATTTGTTCAACGTGCAGCTGTAATGTTTGGCGGATTACGTTGCTGATTCTTATTTCTTTGTTGCTACATTTACATTTATGCGCACTGCTGATGTTTCGTTCCAGAGGAAGCCTGTGCTGTGAGGAATGCCTTGTGCATGAAATCGTGGTTATTTCCGCTAGCATTTACCACTGCTTTCTTTTTTCTTTGTTTTCTCATTGAAATAGTTTGACCGTTTATCTGCTTGTTCTGCTGCAAATGTCGTTGAAAGACGATAGCCGTCTGCCACCCCTGCAACATGACGCGCTCTCAAGCTTTTCCCTTCCCATCTGGCCCCTGCCATTGTTCATGCAATGGGGATTTTCTCAATTCAACTTTCCCATGCTTGAACTGCTCGCATGCCACCTAGTGAAAGAGTGTGCAAACTGCGTCCATTTTTTTTTAACACATCGTTTTTGTTTATCGACCAGATTTAAGGGAAATCCCCAAGGTTGAGTAAGTTTCGACATCCACCTCAGTGCAGTCGTATGGCTACAGAGGAAAGCTATACAGCTTCCTCAGAAACTTCGCAGTTGAAGAAAAATTCATCCTGGTCCGGGATTCGAACCCGGGACCACCGCTTAACCGGGGCAGTCGCTCTACCAACTCAGCTAACCAGGAGGCTAGTCGTTTGTAGCGTGAGAACGAATTGATCAACAACTCGAAGTTAAAGACAGGTGTTAATCAACCAGATTTAGGGGAAATCCCCAAGGCGGAGTAAGTTTCTGCAAAAGGAGGTTTGACATCCACCTCAATGCAGCCATACAGCTACAAAGCCGCAGCCATACAGCTACGGCTTGTTTTTGTTTCAGCTGGTGTCGTAAAAATCAATAACGTGTATTCTTATTAAAAGAGCATTGCTTCTGCCGTTATGTACTAACACGTTGCCTTAAACATGCCTGAGGTTCCCTTAGCACTGCATAAAGTAAACATGTATGACCCATTCCAGTTGCTTTAGTAGTTTGAAACATTCTTGCCTATGTATAGTATATCGTGTCTAAGTATTCTTTCACTGGTCTTTTTGGGCATGTGGCTGAGAAACTGATGTCATTAAAAGAAAATGAAGGAAGCTCACATTAATGCGCAAGTCTTAGAGGTAGTGAAGCTGTATGCAACCTTCACGACCATCTTGACGGTTTAAGTCTACAAATGCAGCCAATTTGCGTTGTGGTACGCACACATTGAGTGCTCGGAATTTCCTTGGTTTTTTTAGCTTCCCGACGGTCGCCGCAAGAGACACGCTCATGTGTGGCGCTCTCATGCGCTCGGCATTTTCTTGGTATTTTTAACTGCGGACCGGAAAAATAAGTTTGCTAAGCAGCTTCACTGTCAAAAAGACCATAGTCGTTAAAAAAAAGGAACGCTAGCACCAGTGAGGTGCTTGAAGAATGAAGTCTGTGCCAGGTACCTTGAAAGCACGCACCTGACGGGCTCTCTCTCCCCGGGCCCCCTGGTGGCCGCAGATGATCTTGCCCAAGGCCAAGGAGGATGTGGACCAGTCCTCGGTGCTGCTGCTGGACACGAGCTCGGACAAGGGCGGCGGCGGGGGTGGGGCGGCGGCCTCGCAGGTGCGGGTGCCCAGCAAGCACATCATCCCGGCCGACAGCATCGTCATCAACAAGGAGCTGGGCGTCGGCGAGTTTGGCGTCGTTCAGCAGGGCGTCTGGAACAACGAGGACGGCGACCGGGTGAGACCCCATTGTTGGAGTACGCTGGACGCACGCTTTATCGCGGTGGCCTTCCCTTTCCAGATCCAGGTGGCCATCAAGTGCCTGAGCAAGGACCAGATGCAGAACAACCCGATGGAGTTCCTCAAGGAGGCCGTCATCATGCACACCATCGAGCACGAGCACATTGTGCGGCTGTACGGGGTGGTGCTGGACACGGTGTCGCTGATGCTGGTCACCGAGCTGGCGCCCCTGCGCTCGCTGCTCGAGTGCCTCAAGGAGAGTGCGCTGCGGCCCAGCTTCCCCGTGATGGCGCTGTGCGACTTCGCCATGCAGGTCTGCGACGGCATGCAGTACCTCGAGAGCAAGCGCCTCATCCACAGGGACCTGGCCGCCCGCAACATCCTTGTCTTTGCCAAGAACAAGGTCCTTTTCCCCTCCATACTGCACAATCCTGCTATATTGATGATGCGGAATGGAAATCTGTGTTCTAGAGTTTGCGTGTCAAGCGGAAAAATTAATTAGTTGATGCTTAAAGCTGGAAACTTGCCACTTTCTTGCAAACTTCGGCCTTCTCTCACAGATCTTGGCATTGCATTGCACTCTTGAGAGCTTTTTTGGGGTCTAGTAAGGCATCTCGTTTGCAGGGTCTGGGAGCAGAGGCTTTCTGTGGAGAACACTTGAAACAGTGTTTCTAGTTGCTGTAGCTGCAAAACAAGCAGCTAGCTTTTTGTTCCTCTTTGGTCGTACTGAATATGATTCGATGAAGTTCACCAGAATGTAAGTAGACCACCTGTTTTTTTCACTTCAGGTGAAGATCAGTGACTTTGGCCTCTCTCGAGCTCTAGGTGTTGGAAAAGACTACTACCAGACAAACTTCAATGTGAATCTCAAACTTCCCATTGCATGGTAAGCTGCGCCTCTTTCCCTCTCTTGATGCCAGAGGTAGCCGTATGGCATTCAGATGTCATTTGATTTCTCAACGTGGAGCCGGGTTCATAGGCCTTGGCTTGGACTTTGTGGCGAGACGTTGATTGCAGCACATTTTACTCAACAGGTGTGCTCCCGAGTGCATCAACTTCCTTCGATTCACGTCAGCATCCGACGTCTGGGCGTACGGTGTTACTCTATGGGAAATGTTCAGCTATGGTTTTCAACCGTGGGCTGCATTAACCGGGCAACAGGCAAGGCGACTTCATTTCGGTATACTTTTGATCGGAGATTGCAAATCGACATAAGTGGACATCCTTTTTTTTTTTTCCCTAATGCAAGTTCTTTGTCTGGGTGAGCTGTTCTGTTGTGGACTCTGATTGGCAACCACCTTTCCCTGCAAATAGATACTGGAAGCCATAGACGAGCCCAATCTCCAGCGGTTAGAGCAGCCGGACTGCTGCCCCAAGGACTACTACACACTCATGCTCAAGTGCTGGCAGCATGACCCCAACAAGAGGCCCAAGTTCTCCGAAATACTGCAGATGCTGCCTGACGTGAGTGGGATCATGGGGCACATTTGTACACTTTTAGGACACAACTTCTTTCACACATGTCTGTGTTCCTAAAAATACACTTATTTCTGGTTCATGCATTAACAGTTACCCACCCCCCCCCTTTTTTTTTTTTTGCTCGTTTAGTGTTCTCCATGACAGTTTATCCCTGTAATGATGAAATCGTTGGTAGCGGCAGAAAGTCTGAAAGAGGCAGAAGGTTATCGGGAGAATACAAGAGCAAATAAGTTTACAGTCTTCGAACACGGAAATGATTCGATGTGAAGAAAATTTTGTTCTTGTATGTATGTAGTTCAGATGTTCAGATTTTGTTCAGATGTATTTTATTGCATTTTGATGGCAAATGCATGGTCATATAATATGTGCTTGCATGTATCAATTTTGAGCTAGAATTATTAGCATGTTTACTTTTATCACACGTAGTAAGTGTTTTTAATAAACACCTTAATGTGTGTTGTGAGATGGGTTCCTTTAAAAAAACAAAAATGTATTCTGAGCTTTTTAACATGGGTGATCTCGAATGAGCGGTGCGTGTGGCTGTTCTTACACTACTGCTGCTGTGTATTTGTTCTGCAGTGCAAGCCAGAGCAGGTACAAGCAATCACGGATTGTCCAGACACGTCCATGGGAGGCTCGGTGAAACTGAAGAAGGATTCTTTGCTCTACCGCACCGGTGACGTCATTACAGTGCTGGACAAGAGGTACGGGAAAAATTTTTGTACGTTCATCTTCTCGTCTTGGCTTAAATGAAATACTGCAGTGCCCTACATAAATGCTAATAGAGTGTGCCAGTTATAAGGTTCGTGCGAGCCCAGTTTGAAAAAAAAAAACTTCGCCTTTTTCAATATTAAGTTTGTAAAATCAACCATCCATGGATGTTTCGAGGCTGTCCTGTGTGCTTCTATTGTTAGTGCTCAAACCTGCAAATATTCCTGACTACCCTGGTTGGGACTTTAGTGCAAAGGCAGTTTTGAACAGTTTTGGACAGAACAAAGGATAATAAATACTAGAGGTAAATCTGACATTGTAGTTGTCTGCCATTGTAGGAGTAGACTGGAGCAAAAAAGCATTTAGTCTGTTCCAAGCAATTGACAGTCCATTTTTTTTTTCTGTTTAATTTTTCACAAGTGGCTCACCAGCCATATGCCATTCCCTATCTGCTGCTGGGGTGCATGGCGATTATTTACTTCGGATTTGATGAGCTGCTGTTCAAGGCCTCTCGGTACAACCAGGGCATTGTAACTAGTTCTGGGATTACTACATCAGCAGCAGATGAAATAGACTATGCAGAAGCAACAACAATACGTGCAGCAATTTCTTGTTCTTTTGTGTGTTGTACGAGAATTGAAAAAGTTCCTGACAGTCACTTCACTTTTCATCAATTACACTGTTATATTGATAGTATGAAGTTCATTAACCTTTTGATAATGGAGCTACGATTTTTGCAGCCGCAAGCATTTTTTGAGCTTATTCAAGGCAGGTCAAGCAGAAATGAACACTTCCTGGTATTGCCATGCAAGTCAAAGTGTGGCTTTCTAGACAAAACTGCCATATTACCCCTGGTATTTATCAGCATGAAATTTCATGGAATAGAACTTTGAATAAACAAACCTCATACTTTTTATAACTTAAATAAAATTGCAGGCAATTTATGTTATAGCGTCTGTACTACAAATTTGAATTCCGAAGTGTCTCAAAGCAGTGAAGCTGCTTTTTTTTTTTTTTTACTAGAAGTGAATGAAGGGCCATGACACAGACTAGAAGGCGAAATCCTTAAAAGGGCCATGCAGCCAAAACACAAGTAACAGAACCTATGATGTCATATGCGCCCAGCTGTGCGATTGGCTGAGGCCGGCAAAAGGAAACGCACAATAGGCAGGGCTTATAAGCTTGCCGAACGAGCTGTTCACGCTTAAGGGGGGGACATGGCTCTTAAAACAATTTTTTCTAATTTTTATGTAAACTCTGAGAAACTTGTGAGTCTTGGTGCTTTTTTTCCACTGATATAAAATATGCCATATTTTTTTGAGTAAGTCATTTAGTTACCAAGATAATTAGATATAATTATTTATTTTTGGAGGAACAATAGACAAAACACTATTAGTCATGAAACAGTAATCTTTATATTTTCCAACACTATGAACCCTGGTGAGTGCAATATGAGAACCGGTTTTTTGGTGCATCGCTTGGTACTAATTTTACACCTCATTAAACTTTGGTGGTTGAAATGGGCATTCAAAATGGTTCCTTGCCACCGGTGCCACCAAGGTTTAATGAGCTGTAAAATTAGTACCAAGTGGTGCATCAAAAAAATGATTCTCATATTGCACTCGTTAGGGTTCATAGTGTTAAAAAATAGAAAGATTACAGTTTTATGTCTAACACTGTTTTGTCTATTGTTCCTCCAAACATGACCAATTGCCTCCAATTATCTCGGGAGCTAATTGACCCACTGAAAAAATAGTGGCATTTTGAAATCAGTGGGAAAAAAGCAGCAAGACTGGCAAGTTTCACAGAGTTTACCTAAAAATTAAAACAAGCTGTTTTAAGAGCACTGTCCCCCCTTAAATATAATGCAAATTCATTGTACAGCAGTAAGAATGGTGCAGTAAACAAGGAAAGTTATGAAAATACACGTAAGCATAGAAGTACCAATGCACACTGCTGTTGGTACTGGACACACTATGCTTGTTTTAGCTGCACAGCAGTCCGCCACTTTGGAGTTGTCTCACACGCCACTAACCGATTGGCATAAGCAATGTTGTCTTACGTGACCCTGTTTGACGAGCATACCCCATGGTTCACAAAACGATTACTTTCTACAGTAACAATAGCAAGCCAAGTGCAAATACGGTCAAAAACAAAGCAACGGTGGGCAACAGTCCATGGATGAGTATGGTAGCGCCATCTGGGAGGACTGACTGCAAGCAAGGTTGCAGAGCCGAATGACACAGTTGAAGTTCGTTTGAATACGCACGCTTTTGACTTCATTGCTGATGTCATGAAAACCCACTATTTGGCGGGGGAATCAAAATTTTAACCAAATTGATTGATTTCTCAGTGAATACATTTGCTGCCGGACAAACGCTGGGGGCACAATAAAACATGAAATCTTTCAAATAAAACAAACGTATTTTGTCTGCATGGCCCCTTTAAGTGCCCCATTCTGCGAAAAAGCGTTGTTGTCCAGTAAAGAAAATGGCCGCCGGAATAAAGAGTAAATAAGGAACACATGTGATCTGGCGGGATTTGAACCCGGGTCTCCTCAGTAGCAGCCTGATGCTCTACAAACTGTGCTATCCCAGCGTGTTGCAAGTGGTAGAAGAAAAGTTGTTGCCATTGTTGTTGCTCCTTTCTTCATACCAAATGCCCACTTGGGGGATTGGTTCAGAGTTGGCATTTTCAAGGGGCTAATGTGCCTGCTTCACAAAATTGCCGGAGCTGTGAATCCGAAACGCATAAGTTGAAGAGTGTGTGCTGAGTGACACCTGAACATGATGGCACATGAGCAGAATAGGCGCACACAATTCGCGTAGACACTGATTCTAGGGAAGTTGCAGCATGTGCCAGTTTGCTTGCTGACATAAACCACTCCGTCAGACGAAGAAATTGAAGCGGAAAAACAGATGCAAACACACTGTAGAAGAAAGGAAGCCGGACGGAGTATGTACTTTGTGCCAAAGGACAAAGAAACGAAAGCAAATAGCGACACAAATACAATGTAGGAGTGAACAGGTATCGCCAGGCTTTTTTTGCCTTCAAAGCCCGTTAGCAGACTTAAGTGCCCTGAGGAATTTTTTTCTTGATGTCGTTAGGCTAGTCTGTGTCATTCAAATTTTAGTGCTCATCTCAAATTTTCTGGCAGATTCCGAAACACTGGGTCGTTTTGCATCGCCCTAGTGACTCAAAGCGCCTTGCAGGACTTTCTGCTCTAGCAGTTTTAATACAACAAATTTGTGTGGCACTATCTCTGTATCGCAGATAAATGAGGACATAAAAAAAAGTGTCGTACTGCAAAATGCATGCTTTCCTTTGGGATCTCCCTTCTCGTCTATTCTCGGCTAGGGAAACACTGTTGGGGGGAAAAAAAAGGGAACACGCAGCAGCAGCTGTTTTCCCCCAGATCCCTGGGGTAGTGGGATACCACTCTCGGCACTCTCACCAAGGCGTGCGCCAATCTTGCTTACCTGCAATGCCCTGCAGGCCCGACGCGTGGTCTCTGTGGAAGGGGGTGACGGCATCGGGCAAGACGGGGCTGTTCAACCCGGCGGCCACCATCGCCTACCTGGGCCACAACCTGCCCTCGAGCAGAGCCAGTGGCAACTTCACCCGGTGGGACCCCCGGTCGGGGGCGGGAGTGGCCTACGCCAGCGGCCGACGCAGCCGGTTGAGGCCCGAGATGATTTCGGGGCCCCAGGTGTGTGCACCGAGCTTCCTTTCGTTAAGGGGCCCGTGGAGATTAAACAACGGTCGGGTTCATTAAAAGGACTGCCTTGTCCCGCTTACAATGATACTACTAATTTTATGGCAAACTTCAAGCAAATAATCTAGATATATTAAGGAAAACAGATAAAGCAGTGGGGACTCCCTGTCTACTTTCTGGCTGGGTCTTTTGGTGTCACAGGGTCTTAGCAATTTGTGGTCGTTGGCCAAAGCCACTACCGTCAGACCTGACTGTGAGATTGTAGTGGGCTGCTGGTTCCGTTTCATCATATCATGTGAATGCTAACAACCTAATGTGCAGTTAACGCTATGATAATTATTTTTTTAGCGTTCCCTCTATTGCGTCACTGCTGACGTCGTGTAGCACGAAATTTGAACTTTTTTTTTTTTTTTTTTTTTATGAAAGCCTCTTTTATGGCTGGAATGAAGGTGAGCGGGCTGCCAAAGGCTAGTTCTTCCAAATTAAACACGGTTGTATTTTGTTTTCATGGCCTCTTTAGAGCATTTTTGCTAAGGAGTATCACCCAGTGGGGTGCGGGTCTAACAATTATGTGCGGCTGAGCTCTGAGAGAGTGATGCCTGCGTTGAAGTGATACAGAAATTTCCGTTTTCTGAAATTTCTGCTTTCTGGTAGAGGTCTTCAACCAAGTCTGATGTAATTGAAAATGAACACTGCCACTTCACTTCAGTATCACTCCTGTCATGCCTTAGCAGTGGCGCTGGCGTTAAGAAGATAGTAATGTTTGTTGTCTTTTTTTTTTTTTTTTTTTTTCTTTCCAGGGAGACCTGAAACATACGGGCCACGTTGGACTCGACGGAGCGTTTTTTGGTGACGTGGCCTTTCTCGGTGACAAATATGGCCAGCTGCCCAAGCAAGTTGTCAATCCTTGTGAGTGCGCCTGCTGTGACTGTGGGATTGTTATGTTGTAAAGAAATTTGCGATTTGTTGCGCGTGTCTCGTGCCAAAGTATTCGGTGCGGTGACTGAAGTTGGTAAACTAATTTGCAGGAAAGTCTTTCTGGAAATTTTGTGCGCTAAACGGAGTTCTTGCGATGCCCATTCCTTAGCATTTAATATTTAAGTCCGTCGTGCACTCTGTGCTGACCTTTATTTCAGGGTACACACAGTAATGAAGTGTCAGTTCTGTAGCAACTAGAGAAAAAGGTAAATGTTCCCGTATATGTTGTTGCAAATAACAAATTTTTTTTTTGCAATAACCTTTTTGGGGGGCCACATTCACTCATTACTTGTGCCCCAACTTCACTCATGAAATTTGTAAATTGTCGGCGTGGCTTGTATGCGGGAGAATACGGTAAAAGCGAGGCGCAGAATGGAGAGGCCAGCAAGTTTGTGTAGCTGTTCCGAGTGTCTGAACGTGCGGAAGCCTTCTCAGAAGGCTCAGCAAGGGAAGCCAAGAAGAGGCAGCAGCACTAAAACCTTTTCCCCCTCCTCTGTGGCTTTGCAGATAAGCCCCACGAAGATAAGGACTCCTCTGACTCTTCAGATATGACTCCACTTCTTAACGGTTCTAGCTCCACCGTCGACGGAAAAAGTGGGCCTGCCTTGGGTGCGTTGCATTGCTTTGTTGTGGTTGTGTCATTGGTGGGCTGTTCGCGCAGTGCTCATCTTTTAAACCGTGTTGAAGGTGCTGGGAATGAATATTTTGTTTAGTAGGAACACTGGTCTTAAAACAACTTCCTTTAATTTTCAAGTAAACTCTGGAACTTGTCAGTCTGGTGCTTTTTTCCCACTGATTGGAACTAATTGACTGGCTCGAAAAGTACACGTTTGAGATCAGTGAGGGAAAAAGCAGCAAGGCTGACAAGTTTCACAGAGTTTACTTGAAAATTAAAAGAAATTGTTTTAAGACCAGTGTCTCCCCTTGCTTTGCTACTAGGTAGTCCTGTGGTAAATAGGGCGTTAATAAGTGAGAAATGAGTGATGTTTGTCTTGTGTATGTGTGAATCTTGTTGTGTACTTCGCACCCTCTCATTGTTTGCTTCCATTATGTTTGGCAGAAACTTGGTCGGATTCAAGCAGCGAGAAAGATCTCACTAAAGAGTACATCCTTGAAAAGGAAACCTGTGCCAAACCACTCTATCTAAAGTCTACAAAGCCATTGGATCTAAAGCTCTCAAAACCACTGGATTTGAAAACCAACGCTGCGAAAGACGGGCAGAAATCTGACCATGAGTACCACGAGATCAGTGACGAAGAGCAGTTGGACGCTACTGAAAGTCCCAAGTTCGAGGTAACCACTTTTCTTTTCCCACGGTGAGATGATTTGCTTGTGATTGGGTGAATTGGTTTGTGATCATGGTGGTAAGGTCAGCTTGAAGGAGAACACACAGGTTACAGTACTGTGCTGTGTGTTCTTTGTGACATCTTTTGCACTACGTTCAAACTGACTTTTTACTAATGAGATAATCTGGTGCTGCTGTAGACGTGGTTTCTCTTTGTTCAAGGCAAAGCTCTGTCCTGCATCAAGTTTTGAGCAGTAGTTGTCACAAGTTTCTTAAAATTATTGATCCAGCCATCTAAGTACTTATAAAAGTAATTTAAATACACCATTGGGGACAGGTAAAGCACATTTGTGAAGTGAATGTAAAAGCTGCCAGGCATTCAGTCTCGTGGTAATTATTTGCTTCTGTTAACTTTTGGGATTTGCACTTTGATGGTTATGACTGCACACTTCATTATCATTTTCAGATTACAATGTTCAGTCTATAATCTTGGTTTTGCCTTTCATGGTGTCATTCGTCAAGCTGCTTTCTTCAAAAAAGCAACGAATATTTTTATCCCGTGCATGCTGGTTCAAACAGAGAGGCTCCTGCAAGAATTTTGGTTGAAGATCAGCCGTGGTCCTGCCTTGTTCTCGTCCTTTTGCCTTTCTTGTGTTTTCTTGTGCACTTATACTTTGACGGTTCCTTCGGCTTTGAAGGTTGTTTGATACATCTCCTGTGCTTGCACTCGGTAATAATTTGAACAATGTGATTGTAACGTTATGTAACTGCTCTTGGAGGTAATTCATGCAAATATGATTCATACCTCAGTCCGTAAAAGTAACCTACATGAGTGTGGCCTTTAAAGCAACACCGGTGAGTTAATGCTCGTGACCCCGCATGCGCGTCTCTTATTGCAACCTGCACCCTCTCACCCCCTTGCAGACTTTGGACTTTGGCCCTTCACTGATGGACGAGGTCTTCCGGGCGTTGGAGACGACCCAGCTCAACTTCGACTTTGACAGCGGCGCCCCCAAGGACAACCTCGTCAAGAGCGAGCCACCCAAGGAGGCCCCGATGCCCACCAAGCCAGCCTCAGCGAGCAGCACCTTCAAGAAGAAGCAGCAGGCGACCGTGAAGCCCATCTCGGCGGCCGAGGAGCAGACGCTCGAGACGGCCATCGCGATAGCCAAGGAGGCTGCCGCGCACCGGATGCAGGAGATGGATGGCGGCGGCCGCTCGGAGTCGGACGCCACCCAGGACAGCCCGCGCACCCCGAGTTCACCCAACAAGCGCAAGTTCTCCTTCAAGTTCAAGTCGAGTCCCAAGCTGGGCAGGCGCACTTTCTCGGAGGAAGCGGAGGCGATCCCCGACATCCAGGACTCCCTCACCGAGGAGGCCAAGGAGGCGTACAACAGCCTGGTTGAGAAGGGGGCACCGGAAAAGCTGACCACAGTCGAGCCACCACCGTTGACGGCAGTGCCAGTTGCGGTGGATGAAGCGGTCGATTCGGATGGGGGCAGCGACACGAACCCGTTGCGCCGGATTCGAAGCGGCGTTCCGGTTCAGCCGCGCATTAGGGGCAACCGGCATGGAATTCCGAGCAGTTGCAGGCCGACGACTCCTCACACGGCAGCCCTGGCAAGACTGGCTGCCAATGCCGCTGCCGCCGCCGGAGGCACCACGACGACATCAACAACAACAACGCAGAGGAATGGACTCGGGGCGCCACCTCCCCCTCCCCCTACCTCGTCGGCTTTGCAGCCACCTACCACAGTTGCAGAAGGGAATCCGCTGCCTCTGCCACCGAGGGACCGAACAAAGCCATTGCAGGTGTTGAAGCACCATCAGCGGAAGCACCCACTGCTGCTGCTACCTGGGACGGTGGCGGCGGATGCGGTCGATGACAAGACTGGAAAGGATGGTGCTAGTGAAACGCCGGCCGCGCAAGACCCCGCAGCTACGCAGCAGGGCGTGAGGCAGACCTCTGTGAATGAGCGGATAGCGGCCGTAGAGGCCAGGACGAGTAGGTGCAAGGTGGATGGCGAGTCACGATTTCCTCCACAGAAACCGGTGCGAACATGCAGGTATGCTCGTCTGTGCTTTTCTACAAATTTCGAGGCCACAGGTTTGCTGGCAATGCCATTATGGTTGGCAGATACAGATAGGTTGTATTCACTGGCAAAGCACGCATGCAGGGTACCATGTGAGTGCCCCATTACTTGTTACGTCGAACACCACGGCATGGCAGAGTACTTGTCCGGGCTAAGCAGATGATTTGTGTTGGACGTTCCAAACTCTGCCCCACCGAACGCAAAGTAATGCCTCGACTCCAATGTGAGTGCAGTTAATAACATCTCTGTTGACAGCACCATTGAGACTCGGCTTGAAACGGAGCATACAACGCACGTTGGTACAGTGTAGACCGCTTATAACGTATGTCGCGGGAGCCGCAAAAATCCGCACTATAAGCGCTACCGCACTATAACCAAAACACGCGCGAATTCAACCACATCGCCACCTATCTCTCAAGTCAACCTATATTTATCATCACTCAAAAGCACAGCACTTAAAAACGAAGGCACGGTCTATATTTCGTATTATTTTTAACATCAGCCGCTGCTGCAGGGCAAAAGCGCAGTCTCACAAACGGCGAGCGCGGCTTTAACTTCCCTTGTGTTTGTTTTGAAAGACCATAGCTGCGTTTTTAGCGTCTATGAACAGATGCCGCAAGACGTGATAAGAACGCCAGCGGGATTTTTTTTTTTTTTTTTTTACCCGACCTTGTGTTCACGATGCCGAAGGCGGCTGCTTATCAGCGCAACGTACTGGTGGTGGAAATCTTCGGCTTCGCGCGGCTCGAATGTTCGGAAAGGGAAAGAGCGGTGGCTTATCTGCAACAACGTTCTAAAGCGTGAACCGCGTGGTAGATTTGGTATCGCGAAAACGTGCAGTGCACGCCAGCGCGGATACAACTGGCGTGGTGTGGGCGGCGCGGTAAAATGCGGCAACATGGCGTCGGCACTGGCTGTGAAGCAGTGCAGGCAGTTCCAGTAAGTTCCAGGGACCGCTTCTAACCGCTCGCTGAAATGCTGCACGGGGCGCAAGCGAAGATGCTCATGCAAGAAAAGAGCTAATAATGTGGGCGAAAAGTGGAATACATAAACTGCCATCCACGCTGCTTGAGCGCCCATCAAAAAATACCGCGGTGGTAAGCCTAAACATCTCTGGCGCGGCTAGCCGGCTCGGTGCGCTTCGAATCTCCCACCATTAGGTTCGCGTCTCCCAATTGGTGCAAGTCGTCAGGCTCCTCCCACTGCCACGCGAAGAAGCCACCGCGAGCGCGGAATCGTCGACACGAGCACGAAAAAAAAAAAAAAAAAAAACACTCGCGCGCAACGCCGATGTGCACGATTCGTGCGCGAAAACAGGCCATGCGGTTCACGATAAATAAAATCAACTTGCTGCGCGCGGATGGGGGAGTCTGTCGCTACCTTCCGAGATGCATCAAGCAAGGTCAGTTGTGGTTATCAGGTACGCACGAAGGGTGCCTATTTTTTTTTTCTTTGGGTGTCTACGTTAGAGGAGGGCAAGGGGTGCAGGCTGCGTCAGATGGCCGATTTCATCCTTTCTTTTTTCTTTTGCTACCCTAAAACGATGCCTCAGCTGCGCCGGTCGATCAGCAGACCCGCCGAAAAACCGCACTATAAACGGTATTGTGCTTCGGCCAACCGCATCTTAGGCGGTATGCTTATGCATTGAGTTCTATGGGAGGCAAACCGGTGGTCGCAAAAACCCGCGTTATATCCGGTCCCGCACTATAAGCGGTTACGTTATAAATGGTCTACACTGTATTTTTTTCTTCTTCGGCGTTCGGGCGGAGGGGCACAAGCCGCGCCATGTCCGTGGCCGTTTCCAGTGTTTCCAAGCAAAGAAATTAACAGCTGAACTTTTCAGTGAATACCACCTTTAGCTGCATCATGCATGGTGCCATTGCTCTTTCTTGCATTAGAGTAATAAGACTGAAAACTTGGTAGCCCAGTAACATTGCCAGCGCTAATAAAAAGTCTCCGTATACAGGCTGCGTAAAGGTTCGCGATTATCTGTGTTATGCGAAGAATCGTAATTTCACTCCTTACTTCACTTCTCTCTAATGCAAGGTTTGAAATAATTTGTGCTGACATTAGTTTATTTGCACATGTATCTTGCTTTGGAATTGTTTAGTAGTGTTACTCACAGGGTTGCAAAAACCAGCAAATCTTGTCGTGCTTTTAACACTGCATTGCTTTTACCGAGGCAATACTTGCTCTTGTTTCAAAGGTATTGTGTTTTTCATTTGCGGGCTTTCTTCACAGCTTCTTGCAGAAAAAGAAAGTCACAGGGCTTTTTCTTTCCCTCTCAGCAATCTGGACGACTCCTTTGAGAATCAAATCCAGGAGGAGATCGACAGCCTGGACCACCTTGCCACCACCGATGCCCCTTCCCCTCCAACCATCTACAAGAACAGCGACCACGTCAGCTGCGAAGACCTCCTCGAGTTTGCCATGGACAGGCCCAACGCAAAAAGGTGGGGCCTGCCTGTTGGTCCTGAAAGTTTTGGGAATGCAGTTAAACCTCGATGTAACAAACTTCAATGTAACGAAACTCTCGATGTAACAAACCACGGAATTTTTCGTAACTTCAAGTGTATGCACACCCTCTATGTAACGAAGTCCCATTTTCTAGAATTTCAATGTAACGAAGTTTCATGGAGAACTAGCCACGAAATTTAAGTTGTAGAGGTATATTTTGGGGCCCGCAAGCGTCAAAATGGGGTCTCAATTAAACGCGAACGGCAACACGCGAGCCACGGAGTCTTTGAGCGAGCCCCTTGCCTACAAACTGCGTGGCGTACATACACGGCTGGCACACTGTTTCTGTCGGAGCTTAATCGTGTACGCGGGCATCAGTGTGAACCACATGGAGCGTTTTCTCCTTGCAAAAATGCAAAACGCACCCCGCAAGCCACAGGCGCGCTGACGCAGCCGCAGAGACCACCCGCGCGATGTGGATAGCTCCAGCGACCACTTCTAACCGCTCACTGAAACGCAACTCGAGGGGCAAATGAGTGGGGCACTCGAGAAAAAAACGCGGATAATGTGGGCAAAATATTTCAACGTCATACGCGCCGCTTACGAAAGCGGCCATCAAATATCCACCGCGGTGGTAAGCCTAATCGCCTCTGGTGGGGCCGCCACCGCCGCTGCATGCCTCCACTTTGCCTTTCGTTCGAGTTTGCTCATGCTTGGTGGGTTTCATCGTTCCAGTAAGCATTTGTGAATCTTTATGAGCCTCGCGTGTGCGTTTTCTTTTTACACCCACGTCCATGATTGCACGCCGGCGGCGGCTTCTGCCTGCCTCAGCCAGGAAGTGACTTGCGCTGCACGCGGCAGTGGGACGAGCCTGACCAGTTTCGCCAATAGGGAGTCAGGCACCCTATGGCGGGAGCTTCGAAACACTCGGGGATGCTGGCTGGCCAGACGATTAGGCTTATCGCCGCAGAGGATATTTGATAAGCACTTTCGTAAGCGGCGCGTATGACGTTTTACAGTGAAAATTTTGCCTACGTTGTCCGCTTTTTTTCTCGCATGCCGCTCTCGTATGCCTAGAGCCCCTAGCTTTCTGCGATTCCGCGATTCCGCAAAAAATCGCGGAATTAAGGTTTTCCCGCGGAAATCCAACAAACCCGTTAAAAGTGTGGCGCTACGTCCCCAAAACGATAGATTTGGTGAAATGTGGCGGAAAAGTGGTATTTTCTATTACTAATGGCAAAATAGTTTCTATTATTTGTCTGCAACGTTTTTGCTGTTGAAAATTTGAATTTGTATCTGCATATTCCAACCTTGTCAAATAATAAAAGTGGCTAGGTGGCGCAGCCTCCACCCGAATCAAGGGGCCTAGCCATAGCAACAGAAAGAGAACAACGCACACAACAGGGCCCGTCAGATTGCAAACAAAATGAACGGTGCAATGAGTGAAGTGGCTAGCAAGGCGCTAATATACTTGTGACACTTGGAAGTTCTTCAAGAGTGTGAGGTGCTTGGATCCCCTGCAAGTTGGGTGTCTCTCAGAGAAAAGATCAGAGTTTGGGGCCGTTCCTGGACTTTGGGAAGAATCCCTAGCCCTAGCTGCTGAATGGAAAGTGTACCCAAAGTCTGCCCAAGACCTCAAGTCTAGTGACAGGGACTTGGCACCATTTCTTTCTAAACAAGAAAAGCCAGGTGAAGGTTCTGATGTCCCGGCTTTCTGGGCTGGGATGGAACACCTGACTCCAACACTTTCTTCCACTGCCCTTAAATAACTGTCGGTGCCAATCAACTCTGTTGACGCAAAAAAGTAATTCAGTCGCTATGGCGACATCGTGTCTCACAAGCGCCATTCTCTTGGTGAAGAAAGCACAAAGCATCACCAGATGTTCAGCCACAACAGCTTCTGTCAGTTTTAAATGAAATCTAGCATGTCAGGAGTCTGAAGTGTCTAAAAAATGAACTGTACATGAGCCTTATGCCTTTTCGATGTTGCCACGGAATTTTGCAGATTCCCCTATTTAGAATCGCAGAATTCGAAATGTTCCGCCGCAAAAAGTGAGGGGCTCTACACGGTATGCCCCTCGAGTTGCGTTTCAGCGAGCGGTCAGAAGCGGTCGGTGGAGCTACCCGCATCGTACGGGTGGTCTCCGCGGCTGCGTCAGCGCGCCGGGGGCTTGCAGGGCACATTTTTGCGGGAGAAAACACTCCATGCGGTTCACGCTGATACCCGCATAGATGATTAAGCTCTGATCAGGGTTCGCACAGGTCCTTGAAAACCTTAAAAACCCTTGAATTCATAAGTGTCAATTTCAAGGCCTGGAAAGTCCTGGAAAGTCCTGGAATTTCTAAATGGTCCTTGAATATCCTTGATTTTTATGGAGGGAATCAATGGCCCTGTCTTTTCACAAGAATTTAAAGCGTTTGTCGTGGATTTTAGGTGTTAACAAATCTAAAGAAACATTGTAGCAATCAAGCTTCAGTGTATTGCTTGAAATTTCAAAAAGTTTTGTGGATTTTTATTATTACAGGCAACATTGGGAGCAGGCCAATCCAATCCAATCCATGTCACAATACAATCCAGTGAAAGCCAGCTTCTGTTCTCTATCTTGCATCTTCCAAATCTGTGGACGTTTGCTCATTGCTTGTTTGCTGTGCCTCATGCGCTCCATCTGTGTTAGCTCTTCCGTGCAAATGGTGCACGTGTACATAGTTCGTCCTGCCTTAGAGCAACACTTGCTGAATCAGTTTCAACTGATACTCTTGCTGACAAAGCAGGACATGCAGGCAACATTAACGAAGTTTCGAAATCAAGCAGCCTGAGCAAAACAACGTGAAAAAAGAAAAACCTCTAAATACCAACCATGAAATAAAAAATAAAGCTGGGGGAACATTCACGCACCTGTTAGTGGCTATCTAAATGTGCAATATTGTGCTTAGGTATTGTGCAATAAAAAACTTGCATTGTGTTGAAAAAGCAATAGATAATCTCGGGTAAAACATTAGATGGGGACCTTGAAAATGTGTTTTCTGGTCCTTGAAAGTCCTTGAAAACCCTTGAATTTTTGCTTTTGAAGCCTGTGCGAACCCTGTCTGATAGAAACAGAAACAGTGCACCAGCCGTGTATGCGCGCCACATTTTCTTTTGCAGGAAACGGTTCACGGGATGAACACTTCATTATAACTGCAAATTTCAATGTAGCGAAATTTCAATGTAACGACGTACATTACGAATTTTACTGACTTTGTTACATCGAGGTTTAACTGTAACTGTGGAAACATATATCTACTGGTGTGGCAAAGTGGTTGGTGTGCGCACCAATTGCAGTGATATGTCACGCTTGCGGCGAATTTGAAATTGTCACGGGGGGTTTCGGGTTGGGAGAGTGACGGGCCACAATGTCAAGCTACATCGTTGATTTTTTGTATTTTTTTTGTTCAAATTTTTGACAGGCTGGTGTGATGTCGTAGGTTTTCATTTTTTGTGGTTAGTGTAAGATGCATGGATGATAAAAAGCAGCTCATCTGAGCTGAACTGATTGCTCTGTTTACAAATTGTGCCTACTTAATTTGCAGGACTCAAGGCCCTTCACGAGGGGTTGATTCTGACGAGGTTCGAATAATGCAGAAGGTTCTTGCTAAGGAGGTAAGCAGCTCCCCTTCTGTCCCTGCCAAGTATTTTGGATATAGCGTTTGCAGTGGCGAGTAATGTGTGGTTTGCCAGAACACAGCTAATTAAATAGTGCACGTACACTTTCGCTGTCACAGGTTTGATTTGGCCGGTAGCCTGTAAAGTTAGGAAACACTCATAGCGTGGTTTCATTATGCAAACAATCTTGCGTAGAAATGTTGAAATCAGTAAACCCCTGCGGTAAGAATCTAGAACGCTGCACAAGTTTTCTTCAAATTCTTCTCGGGTGAAGTGGGATGGGGCTAGAGGTACAAATGCTGTGTTATAGGCAAGTGTGTTGCCCTCTGTGCGTGAAGTCCCTTAACTTGATGCTGCTCGATGTATATGTCTCGTATACCCTCTGGCTAAGGTATTGTTACCCTTAATGCCCAATGGTTATCTTGCCTTCGCATTACATGCCCTGCCCATGCCCATTTCTTCTTCTTAATTCCTACTAATATGTCTTGAGCACACTAAGGGTAACATTAATGGTAACCTAACATGTGAGGGCCAATAAGGGTAACAGAGTGGAACCCTAGAGAAGGCAAGAAGGGCAGGGGGCGGCAGAAAGTCAGCTGGGCAGATGAGATCAAGAAGCTTGTGGGGATAAATTGGTTGCAGTTAGCACAGGACTGGAATAAGTGGAGATCTATGGGAGAGGCCTTTGCCCTGCAGTGGGCGTAGACTGGATGATGATGGTGGTGGTGGTGGTGGTGATGATGATGATGATGACTGGTTGACATTGCTTATGGCTACGTCGTAAATGCCACGTTGTAGCGAGTGCAAAATAACGCGTGCGCAGCGCGTGGGTGCGGAGGAGTGCCTGGTGGCCCTGAACGAGGTGGACTGGGACGTGCACAAGGGCATCAAGTGGCTGCGGCTGCAGCAGCAGCTGCAGCAGCGCCACGGCCTGGCCTTCCCGGCCGACGCCTGCGCCCATGCACTGGAGCAGAGCGGCTGGAACGTCCTCCAGGCCTCCAACCTGCTCAGGGCGACGCGCGCCCTGGACGACACCACTGAGGTCTGACCAGGGGTGGTTGGTCGTCTGGTTGAAAGTGCGGGAGTCGAGAGCGTGGCAGTTGAGAGTGGGGCTCACCCGGCACACGTTTCAGAGCTAGCTTGCAGCTGCGCGAAAAACCTTGCTGGTCACCTTCCGATTTTCCTATTGCACTGTTTGTCAGCAACAATCGTGCAACCCAGGTCTGCATTCCGAGGTGCGCATGGACAGGATAATGTAAAGTAGCCATGTTGTCTAAGATGCATGATATGCACTTGAGGTTAGCCTTCATTCGCGCTCGGGGCACTGATTGCACTTCTTGCCGAAAGAAGTTTAAATTTTTGTTGGGTGGGTAATTTCAAAGTGCACATGTAGACAGCTCCTTCTGGAGATTTAAATCTCTGTGGGCTGGACTCTCACGGGTAATGAAGGCAGTCACCAGTTTTATCTAATAATTTAAATAGTGAGTGGGAGCTTAGTAGTGTTGTTTACTGTCTTGCTTGAGATGTCAGCTGGCATAGGCAGATGCGCTCGCAGAAAAGGTAGCTGTAGTGAGGCAAGCACACAACTTAACACGAGATGTTGCGAGACCACAACTTTGAGACGTGCTCTCTTCCCCATTACTTAGCTTTCAAACTGTCTTAGTTGCGCGTGTCAACTGTTGGATCACGGGCTGCTGGTTTACGTTGTCACTGCTGCTGTCAAGCGTGTCGTGCTCATTTTACAAAATAGCAAAACGGTTTTAGGGAGGAGCATTGGATGGGTCGCAGATGTCATTTTTCTCAGTGAAATGGATAACGTTTACTATCCTCAAAGTTCCGATGGTTCATAAGAACAATGCGACAGTCATAGCAGCTTGTCCACACATTTCCATTCCTATAATGCGGCATATTGCATTTATCATGCTTGTCAATATGTTTACACCAGAAGCAGTCACCTGTGGCAATGAACGTTTCTCATGGGGGGGGGAATGAAAGAAAAGGAAAGAATAAGAACGAAGCCCTGCGGGGTTCAGCCTAAGGTGACAAACTTGCCAAGTTTAGGCTCGCCTGCAATGACGGCATCGAATGTTGCTGCCTACTGGCTACGAGTGCCACTTTATCGGTACCACTGCTTGTGTGAAACCCGAGCAAAAGTAGTGTGGTAATGGATATTTTTGCTATGCTCTTATGTTTGTGTCTATACAGTGCTGAGCCTACCAGTACTACTAGACGGACTGGGAAATTTGTTGGGAGAGGTGTACAGAATGCTAAGATATCAAAGAATTTCTGCTAGCCGGAGGGGTGAATAGTGTTCCTACCTGAAACTATCGCTCGATGTGGACAGATATTTGAGTGCCCAGAGGAGATGTTGTCTGCCTTCTTACGCCTTTTATTTTACGCAGATGCTTACGATTGCAGCCATTGCTGTCGTCCTTTTGTGTGGCTGGCTCCTCATGAAATCAGCGAGCATTAGAATTCAGTTTGTATGCTTGCACATTACACTTATCTCGTGCGTACACAGGCTAGGGTAATCATTTCATGCGCAGATGGAAGGCAGGGTTATTGCATGTCCCAACACGTTCAAAGGCCTTTAAAGAGTGAAATTTGAAGTGTAGGGAAATAACTTAATTGTTGTGAAAAAGGAGGATGGTGTGTTCAAGTCTCTGCTACAATTGCCTGTTTTTTTTTATGATCAAAGATTAGTGTGTTAGCTGCATTTTCATTTTACAAGGTGTGGCAGCTTAAAACCGGGGTAGTAAGAGAACCTGTGACATTATAGTGCCCACCGTACAAGGCCGTATCCATCCGACAGCAGTAGGAGGCTGTCAATCAGTTCAAATACATAGCTTCATTGTTCAGAGAGGAATCGGTTTTACGAGATGCGAACGCTTGCCAGTTATGAGCGTTTTAGGCATGTAAAATGGTGTCAAAGCTTGTAAAATGGGTGCAATTTTTTTGTGTGTATTTTTTGCCACGTTTTGCTTGTTCTGTCTGGCACTTCTATACAAGTCATGTTCTATTTTATTTTTATCGTTGCGTGCCTTTCAAGGCTCTAATGCGTTGAAAGAATCCTGCTTTACTCGTGCCAAGCACAGTCTGTGTTCAGTTTCTCAGAAAAGCCATGAATGTGCAGTCTTAATAATAGTTGCAGGTTGTGTAATGGTACATGTTTACAGTAGAGGTGCATTCAGGACGGCAGTATTGCCCCATTACGAACTTAGTTCGCTATAGTAAGCCATGCATCATTCACGATTGGCCATTGCATCTGGTAAGTTCACTTAAAGTGACACATCTTGTCTCGTTCTTAAAAAGAACGAGTGCTTGAAATACTCTGAACAAGCATGCGTATTGAAGTTTGTTGGTGTAAAAGTGCAGGGCAGTAGCTGAAGGTAAATTTTTCAATGCTGTATGTTTGTATGTCAAAGGTGTTTTATTTTTATTTTTGTGTGTGCGTGGTTGTCCTTTGTAAATGTCTTCTCACTTATACGCCAGAAGCTGATTTTACTTTTGTGCCGGTGTTGTTCCCGCTTGCAAGCGTCTGTTGCTTACCCGTGGATATCAACCGCTTTGCAGTTTACAGCAGATGCCATGAAATCCGTTTCGAATTTCGCTCATTTGGAGCTCAAGGTGCTGGTTTTGTAGCTGGCGCTGTTTTGCCTTTTTCCACATCAGTGCCACTGAGAAAGAGCCCATTAGTGTAAATATATTTATGAATAGGCTTTTCTAAGTGTTAGCTTTAGTGCAAGTTTGCATGTGTTTGGTGTATGCTTGTTGTTGTGCCTGTATGGTTCATTGGCAGCGTTGCCTTCTTCTTCGTCTTTCTTTCTTTTTTTTTTTTTTCTGTCTGCATTATTTTGTGTATCGGGCAGTTCAGGACCAAATGACAGTTTCAAAATATGCCATTGGTGAAACGTTGCAGCTGTTTTTGAAGTGTTGTGGCAGGTTTAGTATTCAGGTATTTTTACTTGGGAGTTCAATTATTATTCACCACAAGTGCAGGCTGACGTGACGCCGATTTGTTTCGTAGGCTTTTGTAAGCCAGCAATGCGTGCAAGATCTTGTGCGATGTTACCTTGCAGCTACAGTGCGTACTTGTTTCCATATCTCTAGAGGTAAAACGTCTGAGTCGTTTGTAGATCTGGCAGCTACGTACAATCATTTCCCGGTTAATGCACGCTGTTTCTGAAACTGAGCAGGGTGGATATTTTTCCCCGCCGAAGTTGCGTGCATGCAAAGCTTGTGATTCGTATGGCAGCTTTGGGGAGTCTGTGTAGACTAAAAATGCACTCAGCTATTTTGGTTCTGGACATTACCTGCCGAATGTGCGTATGGAACACGAAAGATGTAAAATGCGTCTTGATTGTTCATATAATGCAACCTGTCCTTTAGGTGGAAGTTGTGTGCTCTGAAGAATAGCTGAGTAGTAGTGGCTTCTTTTTGGGTTTGATCCGTGCACTGCTCCGTACACACACCACCTTTTACCGTGCAATTGGATGATTGCAGATGGATCCTTCGCAGAGGTCTGCTATTAGATTAAAAGGAGAATCTCAGTTTCAATTTGAACATTTCCTGGCAATGTCTGATAGTGTGCCAGATTAACCGTATAATTTACAAATTTGTTTCCTGTTGCAAGTGTTCAAAACTCTCTTCCCCCTCTGCAAAACAGCATACAGCAGTAAAGTTTTGTTTGGCGTTCGTATTTTTACTACCACCAGAGTTTCACTGTTTTAAACTAATTTAAATTTGCCGCTTGAGAGTGAGACAAAACAGGGTTTGTTCACATCATTTGAGTGATTGGAACCTGAATGCCATTTTGCTACTATATATGTGGTTTTATAGTAGTTCTACTTAGTATTTCATTCTATCAATAAAAGGTTTGATGAGTACAGCGTTGTGTTCTATTTGTGTGGTGACACATATGCTTCGAAGCATCCGCATCAGCAGTAACCTTTGACAGCGAGGATACACCTGATTTGGGACGAAAAAAGGTGGGTAGTGCTGGTCATAAGTTCGCTGTGAATATAATGAAGTGCTCTTATTTTTGCAGTTGGGTGTGTGTCAAACGTTTGATTTGTCAAACCAGAGAAAATGCAACTACTTTGCCTGCACCGCAACTGTGTGCAGCTTCATGTTATAAGTACAGAGCACTTTAGGGGCTCGCCTTGTCATCATAGCTCGCTGTAACACTGAATACCAGAATCAGGCGGCGCAGCAAGATAATGGACCCAAGTAAAGCCCGGCGTACCCGTCGTAGGGTGTCTCGCAGAGGCTTCAAAAACCAAGCGGTTTATATAGTCGTATGCATTCGAAACTCGTGAACCGCTGGCGATTGTCGTACATCTCCCTCGTTGTTTAGCGCAAAGAAAACTGTAGGTACATCTGAGGCAAAATATACGGAATTAACCGGCAGCGCCCGCGTTCATTTAGTTAGGAGCGGTCGTTGGGTTGGTTTTTACGATAGTAAGCGAAAAAAGTGGCAGTGCAACGCCGGTATGTGTGGGAGGAAAAGAAAGCACAAAAAGTACAGAACTCGGGCAGGGGGCGCGCGAGCACTGCGAAAGTGGGAAATTTGAATTGCATTGAATGGTAACAGTGAGCGGATAACAGTAGAACGGACAATTGGGCTAGTTGGTAGCTGCTCATCTTGAAAGTGGAAGCGCTCACAAAACAGGGACGAAAGTAGATAGTCTATGAAAGTAGTGTCGTCTGTTTTTTCTGCTTTCGTCCCTGTTTTGTGAGCGCTTCCACTTTCAAGATGAACGGATAACAGCACTACAGCCCATTATGGCGAATCACTGCTCTGCACTTCCGGTAGCTTTCACATTGAGTGAAACGGCTTTAATTTTTTCGCAATTGGGTGTGCGTCAAACCTTTGATTTGTCAAACCCGAGAAAATGCAACTAGTACTTTGCCTGCACTGCAACTGTGTGCAGCTTCACTTTTTTTTTTTCCACACTAAAAAACTGGTTTAGGGGGAGGGGGCAACAAAAGCATCATGCAAACATCACTACAGGTGCAGCCGAATAGTTGGTTATTTGCAGGTAAGGTGTGTCATTTTGAGAATAGCAGACCTGAAGGCAGCGCAGTCCCGACTGCAAAGTACTATACCGGGAAAGCAGGACTAGGGGGTAAATTGTACCGGGTTGCATTCCTTGCAGCCTCAACATGCTGAAGCTGTTTTCATACTAGCAACCAATACACCACTTAACATAGGCCAGTGCTGAGTAGGTGACCAAAAAGCATTTGAATTGTACTGTGGAGATTGACGACGCTCCTTTCCAGTGTCTGATAAGTTACCTTCTCGAATTCTAGGAAAAATGACTGAGTAGGAAGCACTTGACTCTCCCTTTTGGACCTTTCGTTGTAATCCAGGTCACGCTCCCAGCCAAATCCCCGTCCCACTTTGTTAAATTCCCGTGTCACATTTCTCACCGCACACTTTAGGGAACTTCGCATTGTCTTCGTGATGGGGAGGGAGGCGCATTGGCGACTCCAGGTTTGATGGTGCAGCAACTTTATTATCATAATGTGCTGGAAAAATCTAATGAATCACTTGATTTCATCCCTGGCTTACATGGGTGCAGCCAGTGGTTGCTTTGTTCTTTCACAGGCCTCAACTTGAATTCCCTAGAAATAAAAAGAAACAGCTGAAAGAAAAGCAGAAGGACTCCATGCAATGTCTTGTAAGGTCATACAATTCCCTGCTGCTGCTAGCATCGAATCCCAACAGAGACTGAATTAGTAGTAGAAATACTGAATTCCACTACTCGCACGATTTTGCCGAAGTACTCTGCACAACATTGCAACATCAGCTCAACAAACATTTTGGGTTTTGGTCGGTGCATATTCGGAGATTTTTGTATCTCGCCAACCTGCGACAGACGTTGCTCTGTCTCTGGTGTAAATCTCTGCAGGCAGTACGTGTGTAGCACTTCAAAAGATAAAAGGTGGGGGGGGGGGATTCAACCAAGATAAGTCTGTCTTAAAAATGCATTCTAGTCAAGGGTTAAAGTTACAATTTAGAGCACTTTGTATTCTGTATTGTGGTATTCACTGAAAAATTAGTTGTCCATTTATTCGCTTGGCAACACTGGAAACGGACATGGCATGGCTTGTGCCACTGCGGCCGCGCGCCGCGGGAAAAAAAACACCGGCGTGAATCGTCTGCTCTATTTCAACCCAATTCTCAACGGTGGTGTCAAGAGATGTTATTAATTGCACTCGGATTGGAGTCGAGGCATTACTTTGCGTTCGGTGGGGTAGTTTGGAACGTCCCACACGCATCATGTGCTTAGCATGGACAAGTACCGCCATCCTGCGGAGCCCGACGTAACAAGTGACAGTGCACTCACATGGTTGCCTGCATGCGTGCCTCGCCAGTGAAGACAACTGATAGCACATACCCAAACTTATATGCACAGACGTATTGAGGGCCGAGAATGAATAAACTGCCTTACATGGACAACTACACTCAAGCATTACTGAAAAAAGCTTTAAACATTGTCCAATTACTTAGCCAGGTTAAAACCTTGGAACATCTAGGCCCCTGTTCCAAGTTTCTTTGGGCTTATTCCCGTGCATTTTGCAACGAGGAAGATGTGTTCAAAAGTTCCACTTCACCTTGCACCTGCATCCTTGCATGTTCCACAATTCCCTGTGATGACACGTGATCACATCTAAACTGAAAAAACAAGCAGAGCCCATATTAACCACAGAAAAGGTCAAAGCATGAAACCATGCCATGAACTGGTGGGTTGTCACTGCGATAGGTGGTGCCTTTCCTTTTTTTTTTTGCGCCTAGCAAATCAGTCTTGGGCAGTAACTAGTTACTTTTTTCAGTAACTTGTAACTGTAACTAGTTACTTTTAAGTTAGAGGAACTTGTAACTGTAACACTTACTTTTTTGTGGAGTAACTGTAACGAGAAATATCGTTACAGTTACTTTATTTCTATACAAAAATTATCCAACAGCAACACTCATTAACGACCGATGTACAGTTTGCGCGTTTCACTTTTTCGACCTTTCTTCCGCAGAACCTTCGTCTACTTCATCTATGCCAGCTCACTCCCTTCGCATGGGTGAAAAACATCTGGACTAGAAATGTTCAGGTGTGCACGTGTGCGTGGTGTCCCATGCGGTCTACTTAGGGCTCGAAGTTTCTAAGTCTAAGCTGCAGTATTTTCCTCGGCAGCGGGACATCGCTCTCACCCAGGCCATAAATAACGCTGCGACACGCGCCTGAGCGCACGTGGATGCATGTTGACGCGCCACAACCTATAGTCCGACGCGTGGCTGCACCATTTTCGCCACATCTGGAGTGCAGTAAAAGTGTTAAAAGTAAAAGTGACAACACGTCCTGACACAAAGGCGAACAGGAAAACAAACACACACAAACGCCGCACAACGCACTGAAACCTTTGCACTTTCGCGGAAGCCTGGAAAACTCCGGTCAGGGCGTCGCTTTCTCATTAGCGACGTGCAGCCCCGTTTGCAGGGTCATAAAACTCCGCTGGGAGTATGGAGTCTCTCGGCGGCCTCGCGCTCGTCCAGCCCTGTGCACACTGTAGAGTGTTCGATTCACAAGTCGCAGTTGCTTGCGACCATTGTGTGCTTTAGAGACCCCTGACTGTAGTTGGGACCACGCGTTTGGGACCCCTGGTCTAGAGGCTTCATCGAGCTGTACCAAGTGCTCGAACGAGGTCGAGGAAGTAATAAATTTCATGCCCCTCCACACATACGACGACCCCAACGATGGTGTCCCATGAGTGCCCTCACACCAGCCAGCATCTTGGCCGGCAGACGTCTGACCACACTGCCACTGCACGAAGAAATGTTCTTGGAAAGTCTCGCGACTTTGTTTCGAGGGCTGTGGCCGAAACGAAAACAGTGGCTACATCTGCTTTTGAATGTTGGGTGCAAGGAATACTTGGGCGAGCTTCGTTCGGCCTACGCCTCAAAGCAAACGAAGGGAGGGGTTCCTGGGATCGGCGACGTGATTGCTGTGGAAGGCTGGGATTGTGAGAGCAGTTTTTTCCGGTCGAGACGGCAAAATCCGTCTTTGTAAGGACAGGGGGGAGGAGGAGGAGGGGGAAAACAGTAAAGTGTTCATTTCAGTTTCTATTGCCTTTGGAAATATCTTGTCTCATTCCGGGGATGGGGGTGGCTGGGGGTTGGGGCGGGAGAACGACTCCGAGGGCCCACGGACAAACGTCACTTCAGCAATGGCTCAAATTGGTCTCCGTGTCTGACCACAAGTACGAAATAAAAAGTTAACGAAGCGCTTTTTTTTAGTATCTTTCAAGACCTCGACAACCAATGTACTCCCATGTCCGTTTCCCCACTCCTCCAAGGGCCTTCCGTCGATCCGCCACCTCCGCCCCCTTTTTCCCATTCTCTCTCACTACGCGGGACGGTCAAGCGACGGCATTGTAGGCGAAAATAAATTAAGTTGACATTGAAAGATTGTTTCGGCTGTGTTCTCTTCCAGCTCAGTATAGTATAAGTTCGGCCTCTCTGCTTCCAACTTTGAAAAACAACTCATTCTATGCTACAATGATGTTTGCAAATAAATTTCTTGCAGCGAGAGTGCAGCAACAAAAAATAAAGTTCCTTATGATGGATAGCAAAACTTCCGTAATAAAAAAAATGAGGCGTACACAACAATTGTTGGTTTGGGCATGAGAGTGCATCATTTGAGGTTCCCCTTGTGTAGGCTACTACGTGTAATTTTTACTACCTGCATGCCTTCGTACGTTTCTAATAAATAAGCCAAATTTTTTAGCTATTACTTAGTTTTATACGGTAACGAAAAAGTAACGTTACTTTATTGCAGTAACTGTAACCAGTTACTTTTGGAAAGCTCGTAACTGTAACTGTAACAGAGTTACTTTTTTGGGTTAGGTAACTGTAACTGTAACACTGTTACTTTTTTTTGGTAGCGTGCCCATGACTGTAGCAAATAATGGTGCTCAACCACCTGTAGGTTTTTTCAAGTATTATGCGAGATGAACACAACATGGCCACAAATAAGGTTTTGACAGATTCATTTTGCTTCCCATTAATGCCACAGAGAAGTTCAGTAGATTATGTTGCACCGCCACTGCAAGGATTGTGGCATTCCTCTCAGCCCCTTTATAGCTAGCTTTCCCACTCGAACAGCCTCAGGCAACACGGCCCATTATGGTTGGCTTTACCTCAAAAACACCTTGCGCTACGATGTTGTTGCGCACTTGCAATGACAACACGTCCTTTTCCATTCCATCCCCGACGGCTCGCTTCGTTGAGGGTGGTGCTTCTCTGGAACTGATTCCTGCAGTGCGATTGGCACCACCGGTGGTGAAGTCCCGTGGGCATTCGAATGATGAAAAAGGCTCTTGGGACCCCAGTGCGCATTCCGCATGGGCATCTCACAAGACCATCTCTGTCCCATAGTCACTGAGCTCCGATAGCACCAGCAAGTGGCAGTAGGCCACCTCTCCAGGTATTTCTGGTGAATTTAACCAACTCAGTGCTGTTAAATGTCTTGCTCCCACGTTATTTGGCCTCCAAGTAGCCTGTATGCAGTACCTTGACAACACGAAGAATAAGCGCTGCCTGTGATGTTCAACCCCATCATCTCCCGTGTCCTCAGTCCATGTCCATACCCAATGAACCTGCCGCCGCAGTCGCCACTCACACGGCACGGTTGTTGAGGGAAGAAAACTAGCATAAATTCCGCACTACGCAGGATCGGAGGTTTTTGCTTCAGTATTTAAAGGGGCCATGAAGACAAAATAGAAGTTTGTTTTATTCGAAAGATTTTGTTCTATACTGCCCCCTGCGTTTATTCACTGCGAAATTAATAAATTTAAGCTAAAATTTTGATTCTCGCGCCAAAACGTGTTTGAAGGATGTTTGCAATGGCATCATAAGAACAGGTTTTTCGGCCAAACTTGGTGTGGAGTGGATACTTACTTACCGTTAGTCATATTAGATGGCGCCACCGCACCGCAGCAAGCCGTTTTCTCCCTTTGGTTTGTTTGTGACCATATTTAAACCTGGCTTGTTTTTGTTCATGAAGAAAATAATCGTTTCGTAAAACATAGTGCTTGCTCGAGAAATATGGTCACGTAAGACAACGTCGCTTGCGTCAATCGGCAGTGTCGTCCGAGACAACCCCAAAGCCCCGCAGTGCTGTGCACCTAAACAAAGCGTATTGCCAGTACGCATCCGTACTTCAATGTTTACGTGTGCTTTCATAACTTCCACTGTTTGTCCCGCCATTCACTGATATAAAAAGCATGTGCCCTAGTTTTAAGTGCAAATAGCTAATTCGGCAAGCTTATAGCTGTGCCTAATTCGTGTTTGCTTTTGCCGGCCTCCGTCAATTGCAGAGATGGCTGGTATGACATCATAGGTACTGTTGCAAGAAATCAGCTATTGGGTCACATGGCCATTCCCTTTTTTTCTAATTACATAGCTTATTTGAGCGAAGCTTACGTTAAAAGTGGTGTCAGCACAATTCTAATGAGGCAATCTTTTGAAGGAACAAAACTTGCATTTTGTCTTAATGGCCCCTTTAAGCGGGTGAAATTTTTACTCAGCTGGCATACATTTCTACGCAGGGAGACTCAACAGCGCTAACTAAGATTCTAGTTGTTTTTTTATTTTAGTTTTCTTTCCTTCAAAGGCTTATTTTTTTAAGCTAATGGGGTACCGGCCTTGTTTTACCAATTGACCGCAACCTCATTTTCTTAGTGCCATCAATGGGCTCTTGATTTTGCGATTGGGAAATTAGAGGCCAGTGTTTTGTTCTACATTTTTCATTTAAAGAGTTGTCTCGGCCTGCACACATCGTTCGTGTAAAAAAAAAGAATTCATAGAACTTTTGTGCATAAAATCTCCACCAGATTTGCCATCATTACCTGCCACCGAACAATGTTGACATGCAGGTCTGGGTTGGACTTCATGTACAGTCGGAAAGAAAAAGAGGGACAAAAGATACTACCGTTCAGGATAGATTTCAGGATTTTGTTCTGTAGGAATTGAACGCTCTCGCTAAATGACATTCTATAAATCAGAATTTTGAAATGTGTGTTCAGCTTAATGTTGGTGTGTTTAACCTTGGTATTCTGAATCCATCCTCCATTTCAGCCTCTAGTCGAGGAGATCCTTGAAATCGATTTTCGCATGTAAAGGCATTGCGGTATTCTCCACTCAGTCAAGTCTAGAGAGCAGATGGAGTGGAGGAAAAACTGGGAATACGGCCATTAGTTATCTACAAAACATTAATCAAGAACACCACCTCACAACACATATATCCCTCTTCAGGGAGACTACTCTTAAAAAAGGCTTCAAGAGGGCAAGAGTTACGACAATTGTTTATTCGTTACAAAAATCTCCAAGCGTTCGAAGTATAAATGACTGTGTAAAAAAACACTTAAAATGCAAACACGGTACAAAATAGACGGTGTATATTAGCTTTTCCTGGTTGGCAAATATGTAAGAACAAGGCACTCTTGTATATAAGTAGTCTCTGAGGCGCTGCGCCTTGAGCTAAGATAGCACAATTGTTGTCGCTAAGAACAAACAAAAGAAGCTCACAGAAAAGTGACATGAAGACAGGAGGTAGGAAGTGCTCAACCTTCACTTTGGCACAGCGAAGAACACATCGACTGAACAACAAAACGTAACAAACAAGAGCGCGGAATAAAAAAAAAATTGGTAAGATTGTGCCAAGAATGACTTGGCCAGGGGCAAGAAACAAATCTTGACACGCAATATGTGTTTGAAGATTCGATGGCGTCATCGTTCAGACTTTGGTCTGGTGCTCCGTTCCGTTTGTCGTTGTGGTGTTGTTGCCCTGCTGCATTTGTTCCTGCATCTTCTTCAGCATCTCCTGCATTCTCCTCAGCTCTGCCTCCTTCTCCTGCAGAATTCTGTCCTTCTCCGACAGCTTCTCGTCTGGCACCAGCCTGGAGGAGGCACCAGAGATTGCACCCAGAAGTGGCATTAACAAAAACAGATTAACAGATGCTTTAACTTGGACCTTTTAACTGTCCAAGTTCAATGAGCTGTAAACTGCTTAGAAGTTGGGCAGAGGAAAAAGCAAAAACTGCTTTCTGTATTGCACTCACCAGTGTTTCTAGTGATAAACAATATGCAGATTAGTTTCTGAATTAATTTTTAAACCTAATTATCCTGAGAACTAATTGGCTGACTATATAAAACATTGCATATTTGAAATCTGAAGAAAAAAAAAAGAAATAAGACTGGCAACTGTCCCCGAGTTTACTTGTAAAGTGAAAAAAAAAGAAAGTTTTAGGACCAATGTGCCCTTTTAAAGATGGCTGCCCTACATGAAACTGAACCACAGCTACGGCACAAAATATACGTACACGGTGGGCTTCTTGGCAGTAGCCGGGGGAGCCTTGCCAGCCAACCGTTCGGAGCGGTAGTTTTCATAATGCAGTTCCTGCGTGACTTCCTGTAGATCTTGCATGTGTGTTCTGTTGCAGGGAGGAGTGGTTAAAAAAAAAAAAGAACAATGATGCATTCATCGGAATAAGGTATGTTGCTGTGCATGAACAATGATATTTAGCACCAGCTTTAGCACCTGAACTTGTAGCTGGCCAGTGCACCGACATACTGGCGCAACGACACTTTTCATGAAATGACTCGCCGTGAAAGAAAAAAATGGGTGTATCTAAAATATTTGCCCATGGGAAAAAGGGTGATGTTACTACCGTCAGCACAGAGTCGTTAATGAATAAACAAAGGACGCCGATGAATACTTTCACGGTCTATGAATCAAGAGCTGCAGTGTAATGACCAGTTCCTGTTATACTATACGTGCAAGCCCAGTGGTCCAGACAACTTCAGTGCAAAAAATAATGCCATTAGATATTTTTGTAGGTGAATAACTTGCATGCTGTGGGAAGCACACCTCATGACAAGATGGTAGTTGCATTTCCATATCAAGGTTGGGAAACTATATGACAGTACTACACAGAAATGCCTTTGAGGCCTGTGGTAAGCTGATTCCCTTTAAAGGATATTTACAATTCCGGTACAAATACAATTTTTTTCTGTTTTTAAGTTGCCCACTTCAATACGGCAGCATGCTCAACCATCAGGCAGTTAGGTTGTGCGGAAAAGCCAACCTACGGTCTGCTGTGGGAGGGAAACTTGAACGACAACACACGTTACATCAACGGAAGACTGCAAATAGCAAGCAGCGAAAATGACTGTGGGAGGCTCAAACAATTTACATGGCAGGCCTAAAGCTGAAGCCCAGAAATAACTCCCCCCTGCGTTTGGTATCGCACTTCACGATGCACTGGTTTGCGTTACTCTCCTCTTTTTGCGACTAAGCAAACATAAATTTAAGCAAGGACGGAGGTACTGGGTGGGCAACATACATCAGCATGGTCCTGAGCTTGATGAAGTCCCCGTGTTCTGGATTCTCCACCTCCACGACACCCCATGGGTACAGACGACCTCTGACCTTCCGGCCCTTGACCTCAATCAGTTGCACAGAGGAGCTGACGGCAAAGGGCACGGACTCCTGAAAGCAAACACCAACACCGCACCCCCCAGGTGTACTTTTTTTTTTTTTTTTGGCCAAACATAACTGCAGCCTGAAAATTGATATGCACCTGGCTACTTCACATGTTCTGCAAGTGTTGACACCCTTCACATCCTATAATGTGCAATACAGTCGAGCCCACTTACAACGGCCGCAGTTACAGTAGAATCTCGATGATACGAATCTCGCGGGACCGCGAAAAATATTCGTATCATCCGAAATTCGTATGAACCAACACAGACCAAAAAATTGAGCGCTGAAAAAAGTTTTCGTTTATTTCTTTTCTTACTTTAGCATGAACAAATCCGGTGATTTTTTCTACTTTTTTTTAAACCCCCACGTCACAAAGCAGTCCTTTCTGGAGCGTGTAACGCTTCGCCTAGCTTCGCGCTTGTCTCCTCACTCCCGGTGTCCAAGCTCGCTACACGCCGCAACAGTCAAGCGTGAACCGCATGGGGCGTTTTTGCACGCGATTCGCACGCCTCGGCTTAGCGCGCGCTGTATTTTCACGGCCGCATTGACGATTTCGCGCCCGCGGTATCTCCTACCTCGGTCAGAAAAAGACGCTGACGACTTGCGAAACGCTCGAGACAGCCCGAGCTTAGCACTCCGGCAGATAGGCTTAGCACTCCGGCAGATATTTTAGGGCGCTTTCACTAGCGGCGCGGATGGTGTTTTATAGTACCGTTTTAGCCAACGTTATCAGCTCCTTTACTGCACAAGAAACTTCGTGTCTGCCTTGAGCGGCATTTTAAAGAGCGGCTAGAAGCAGTCGCTCAAGCGGCCGTGCCACTTCGCGGCCGAAGCCGCCGCCATGTTGCCGCCGCCGGCCGTGGCAGCCGTGGCGCGCGCAGCGTGCGAGAGGTTTCGCGGCGCGCATGGGGCGTGCGGGGCACGTTTTCGCGAGCAGAAAACAACAGCCCGGCCGTTTCTGGAGAAAGAAGAGTCACAAATGGGGAGCGAGAGCCGTCACTTGCTTGTTCGGCAGTCGGGAGCCTCGCCGGCTCGTTCGTATCATCCGCCGGGCCGCGCAGGTCCGTTCGTAACAGCCGAAATTTTTCCCATTGCAAACAATGCAATTTTGCCGGGACTTTTCAGAAATTCGTATCATCCCGAAATTCGTATCACCCAGAATCGTATAATCGAGATTCTACTGTATAACGAACGCTTGGTTACAATGAACCAACACGCCATGACCACCACAGAATGCATTGAGGCAATGACATTTTGTTTCAGATGTAACAAACTAGTGCGAGGGTGCAACTCGGGAACAGTGAATGATTGATCATCGCCCGAGCAGGCTTGGAATTCGCAGTCACCACTTGATCGGCTCTCCGCCAACGCAAAGAGTCAACTGAACTGCGTGGGAATCACCAAAAGAACAAATTGCAGCACCACAAGAAAACCAGAGGGAAAGAAAAAGCAAACAAAGAAGTACGTTATCGTCCTGGGTTCCATATTATCTTCCTGGGTTCCGTATCGTCCTAGGTTATCATGAGTATGTTATCGTCCTGGGTTCCTCTTGTCTAGCTTCTTTTTGGGCCGGAGTTCTATTCCTGCAAACGAGTGGCAAAGTTTTCTTCATGGCTGCAGCCAGTGCGCTGTTATCACCGCACACGGTCCAGGCGATGCTGTGGCCACATCAGCGCGTTCGTCGTTGCTTGCGGCATTTTCACGCGCAAAAAATGCTTATTACCTTTATAACGAACTTCGGATATAACGAACAAATTCAGCATTACGATGGAGTTCGTTATAAGTGGGCTCGACTGTATTAAAAAAGAAAACACCACCAGCGTCCCTTCTTTTCTGCAGAAACATGGACTTCAGTTAAAACAAGACAAAAAAATTAGACATTTTTTGCTGAACATTCTGTGACAGACTAACTGCATTCTGTGACAGTCTAACTGCTCAACTTTTCAATAATAACCGAAATAAACAAACACGAAATGAAATTGGGGTTCTATGCTCCATAGCTACACCTGGGCTACTACAAAGCGCATCGTAGTGGAGGGCTACAGATTAAGCGAGGCCACAGGAAGATCGCCGATGTGCGCCAAATGTTGAGTTTGGCGTTTTTGTTTTACGCTTCTGTCATGAAAATGGCTGTGGCGACTAGGAGTAACTGTGTTCGCCACTGAGACATCTTTGAACAACTGAACTGTTTGAGGGCCCCAAATAGCGGACCAGCTGAATGTGGAGGGACCAGAGTGGGGAGGGCAAGAGCTCCATCGTACCTTGAGCTGCTTGACCTGCTCCTTGTACTCCTCGTCTTCATCGGAGTCGCAGTCCGGAAGCGGATACAGCCGGATGCCATTCTCGTGGATCTCGTGCATTATCTGAGACAGAAAGAAGAAGCAGCAGCACAACAAGATGACTACCGCGAGTTTAGAATGTTGAACTCTGAGCTGATACGGATGGTATTTACCAAACAGGGTGCAGAATAAAAAATTTTTTTTCCAGCATTTTTTTTAGCAACATGCAAGAGTTTATACTCTTAAGAGCTATGTACCTTGAGCCTAAACTTTGGTAATTGAGCCTCAAGCTTGGTAAATTTGCCACTGCACAGAGGGGGGGAGTTGATGGCAACATCCCTTCTTGAAGGCCTGTTCTGATTAGCATTTAGTGGCACCACACACTGAATGCCAATAAAACAAATGGGTCTCATTAGTGCTATCTTGGTATAGCAGCAGGCATCCGGGTGGAATCGAGAGTAGGGTCACCACTTACTACGCGCACAAAGGCTGCTTTAACAATAAAAAAAAAAGGTTGTTCTTGGCCATTAAGCAAATGCCAAGAGTACTACGAAAGGTGCAATTTATTTTTATTTAATTACGATACTGCCAGTCTCTACTGAGACCGTAGCAAGTGGGGACAATGTACAGATACAAAGAACACACATCACACCAACTATAAAGCTATAAGTAAGAAATGAGCGACAGCAACTTTGCACTTTACAGAAAAGGAATTGACGCTACATAATACTTGCACCTCATACTCATACATGTTAATTTTCATGATAAATAGAATAAAAATTTAAACATTCTGCACTGCACACACTACATTCACAAAGTACAAGTACATGATGGTTTGCGTGATGACATAATAGCACTGGCAATTAAGATTTCTCAGTCAAAGAAATGTTCCTAAGCTTTTAACCAGTCAAAGAACACTCTTTGTGCAATGCAAGTAAACCTGCGCGACGTTTAGATTACACTGCCAGGAATACCTGAGCCAAATATCACACGTGCACGTGAAGCGGTTAGCGCACAAACCACTGTTTTGAACGCGGAAAAACCAACCGTGCTCTTTTCAACTCTCCTTATTATGCACCCCTAGCATGGCCTAAACGACGTCATTTTGGCCATGGCTGTCCTACTGGCTGTCACTGGTAAACTTCGCAGCTTATTTCTCATTTCCTGTGACGATCCGCCGTCGTCGGCGCTGTGTACCAACCCCTTCTATGTCTGAACCTGTACGCATAGTTTTGCTGTTTCTTTTGTGTTTTGAGTACGCGTGGAGTTTGAGTGACGGACTCAATACTCCCCTTTCAAAGAGACCACTCGACAACAAACGTTAATTGCTTCGAAAACGCCCTACTAGCCTGAGCGCGCGCTTGCGAGCAGGCAGCCCTGCCTGCTTTTTCGTGGCCACCAGACTGGAAATAGACTCCTCCACGCTGCGGAGAAGAGGAGAAAACTCCCCGGCATGTGATATATCGAAGGCCGCCGAAGAGAACGCCGCGAGCCTCCCCTCTCCGGGAGAGAGCGCGCAGCTTTCGTCGCATTGTCCGCGGTCGAGTTGAGAGGGAACAATTATGCGAGATTTCTCATCACGCGTAGTTTTGGTAATAATGAATGGATTTTCATAATTCTTGCGGGAGGAGATTGCTAGGACTATAGACTTTACCCCAAAATACATTCAGAGTAGTCGATGGTAAGTGTGGCAGGGTCACTTTAAGGCATTGAAAAAGCAGCACTGTCCCACCAAATTACAACGTTCGACTCAGCTGAGCGTCAGGATGCGAGTGATACTGCCCACCTTTCTCTTCAGGTTCATCACTTCCTTCTTGGTCAAAGCGTCCGCCTTGGCGATCACAGGAACAATGTTGACCTTGTTGTGGAGCATCTTCATGAACTGGACGTCCAGCGGCTTCAGGCCGTGCCCGAAGGGGGAGATGAAGTAGAAGCAGCAGTGGACGCGGTTGTCCGTGATGTTCCGCCTGTTCAGCCCGCTCTCGTCGCACAGGAAGCGCTCAAACTGGTCCTCGATGTACTGGATAATGGACTTGAAGCTGGGAACCGAGTGGCGGGAAATATTTCTCATTAAAATGAGCACTACTTCAACCAGAGCTCTGACCCACACATTAGCAAATGCTATACCCAAGTTGGAAGCGGAAGCATGGTATGGGAGGCTACAAACCAACGCTTACCAGTCCGTGTTGTCAATGGCATCGCCGAACCCGGGTGTGTCAACCACAGTAAGCCGGAGCTTGACGCCACGTTCCTCGATTTCAACAGTTGATGCGTCCAAGGTAACCGTTTGCTTCACCTTTGCTGCTGCGAAAAAGGTCACTCATGAACTTGGCAGAGTCAGCAGTCTCCTTACACATTATACAATGCTCGTTCAATCTCTGCAAGACTACACTGGCATGAGGCGAGTTTTTGAATTACGCAAAGAGTGTTCAAAAACTAAACATCAAGCATAAATTTAAGTTAAAATCTGCACACACACGCACAGAGAGAGAGAGAGAGAGAGAGAGAGAGAGAGAGAGAGAGAGAGAGAGAGAGAGAGAGAGAGAGAGAGAGAGAGAGAAACATGCAGTAAAGACTGCAACTAAGAGAATGAAAAAATCAACACCATGCTAATTGCCCAAGTTAAAGTGCAGTCTCATGAGAGAAAAATTATATTTACCCACTACTGCAGCTGCCCTGACTGAACGGAAGGACAAAATGAGTGAGACCAAATGATAGCGATTTTTAGGTCTCTTTAATTCGTCATTTTGGACTCCCCAAAACTGCCACAGAGCAGCTCCCTATGCATATATATTGTTTTTCCCAAAGAATTTCCATTGGGCGAGCAGTTTTGGCCTGCCCATGAAATGCTAACAACTGTTCTGGCCAGGCAAATAAAAAGAGACCATTCACTTGCTCCGAGACGGGTCACCTACGGTTCAATAAAGGTCGCTAGTCAACTTACTCCGCTGCAGAGCAGGCAGTCTTCCATTGGTGATGAACACCAGATTTAGACAGAGTTTATTGTATTTCGCTGGTGGTTCTAAGTTACCCTACTATATTTCAGATTTCGTTTACTTGTGGAAGATTTGGATGCAGGTCTAGCTCGATCAAGGGTATTTATTACAAGTTCTCGTATTGGTGGGTACTGATTATTGCCATTCGGAATGCAAATTATTCCAACACAATAACTGTGCGTTGCAGAACCGCAACACAATAATTGTGCGTTGCGGTTAGTAGTTTTTGGTTGTTTTGGGATTCCAGACCAATTTCAAGAGTGGGTATGCACATCCTTACGCTTTGTTTTTTCAAGTACCCCCAAAAAGACAACACGTACCACTGGCATCGGGAATGTCCCGTTCAGGGTAGAGATCCGTTAGGAAGAGGCTGTTGACTAGCGTGGACTTGCCGAGACCAGATTCTCCTACATAAAGTGAGGATGAAAACTTATAAGCAAACACTGATCACGAAAAAACAAATGTCAAGAATAAGGCAGCGCTGAAAGTAACTTGCCGACGACCATCAGAGTGAACTCGAACCCCTTTTTCACCGACTTCCGGTGCACTTGGTTGGGGAGGTTCGCGAAACCGACGTAACCTGGTGTTTCAGGGTTAGAGAACTGGAAGGAAATGTTTCAGAGCACATCAGTTTAGGCCAAGGGCAGAGTAGGTTGCGACATACTGGGCTTTCAAACACGTACTTGAGTAACGCCAAAGTTACGTGGCTCGATCGGTGCACGAGCTCAAAAAAAGGATCCCGCGAATAAAAACAATACAGATCGTCAAACATTTAGTCAGGCGTCGCTGTAGAAAACGTGTTACTTGTTTCTTGGAAAAGAAAGCCTATCAACGGGCGATTTGTGGTCATTGTTTTCTTTCGCTTGGTCGCAGAAACAAAGATGAGCGGACAGCGTCTCTCACTTCGTTAGAACAAGACGTTCACTTACGGCTTTCGCGTCCGACGACATCACTGGGTTGCAGTTGAGCAATCAGTCTCGCTAATACAGGCGCTGTTGTCAACGGCAGTGTCACGTACGCGAGAAAAAGGTCGCACTGCGAAAAGTTTGGTCACACGAACCGGATGGCGTTCGTAGAGAGCGCCATGACAGATGGGTGGGGGCAAATTTCGCATCGGTGTGCATCATCTTCCGCGAGCTCACGCAGCGCGCGCTGTTGTCGCCTGGAACGGGCGGCAAGTGCGATTGCTGAATTCGGTTCCACAAAATTGGCGGCGTCCCTGAACCGCTTCTACTGCTTCTACCATGCACTGCAACTCAAAATCATGCAGGTAAGAGCGCGACTGTGCGTAGCAAGTTGTCTGTCGGTTTGCTTTGGCAGGCGATCGGGCATAGTAGCGATCGGACAGACAGCTCAGAACGGACGCTCGCTGTTTCAGAAAACTACCCGAAAGGACGATGACAAGAAGTGACATATTTAAAATTGTGCACGGAATGCGATCCAAGAAACATAAGGAAAAAACGGCTTGGTATGACTGTTCCGAGAATTTGGACGTATCTCAGTCGCAGGAGCCGTCGTCCAACGAGGTCAGTTATGTACGCCGTCAATCGACTACCTACATAGCCTGCACGCACTGTCGGTTCGTAGGTGTAACCGGTGGCGTGATATGCATTTCAGGACTTGGGAAGTCAAAGCACAAGCGGCGTAAATGTGTGCATATTTCCGTGCAACAACCCCATCGAGCATGTCATCGCGGAATGTTACCGGCATGCGAAACACAGCCGAGAAGGTTCAGCAGCCGAGGCATCCCAGTCATCTGGGAGCGACGAACTGAGCTCGTCCGCGTGCGAGAGTCTTCTGGTATGTTTGCGACATTTGCGCCCCCGCTGGACTGAAGCACTGCAGTCGGCGGAACATTGTGCGATTAAGTTTATCCTTTCTTTCAGAACCAGGTAGCGAAAAAGATAGAGGAGCTCCAGGCCGAAATGAAGCTCTATCAGGCCCAGAACGAACAGCTGAAGAATATGCAGCAGCAATACCATCAGGTGATTATCACTCAGTTGAGATTCTCAACGTGTTGCCTTCAACACCTATGCATAGGGGTGCCAACTTTTGCTAGTTTTGTGGCGTTAGAGCAGTTGCTTATGGATGTTACAAAAATGTAGCACTTTTTGTTTGGGAATTGGTCGGCTTATTTCACAACATTAATGAACACGTGTGTAGTGTATTGTTTTTGATGTTTTGTATTAGTTATATATGTCCCATCTGGAGCAAGCAAACAGATATATGGCCTTTTTAAGGAACCACAGCTTTAATAATGGAGGAACACAGATACACGAGCTAGTCTGCGGTGTCAATAGCACAACAGCCAGTATGATGACCTTGCACCCGCCACGGGGGCTCAGTGGCTAAGGCGTGCTGCTGAGCATGAGGACGCAGGTTCGATTTCCAGCCGCGGCGGCCGCTTTTCTGATGGAGGTGAAAAGCAAAAACGCCCGGGCGTACAATATCTCAGCGCTCGTTAAAGATCCCCGGGCGGCCAAAATTAATCCGGAGCCTTCCACTACGGCGCGCCTCATTGCCTGCATTGCGTCGGCGCATTAAACCCTATAATCAATCAATCAAAATCAATCGTGATGAACTTGCCTGCATATCATTTATTTGCACACAACTTTAATGTAATTTATTTGTACAGTAAAGCCTCATTACAGCCAAGTCACTTTATTCGAGATATTGCTTTTATTGAAGTGTCACACAGTCCAAACCAAAAGGCACGCTTTTTAGAATGGATTACTCAGAGCATGTTGACAGCTTGCTCTGCATAGAGCAAAGTATCAGAGCCTGCGAGTGACCGTCCCTGTCACCTGTGGGGTGCGTGAGCCCCTCTGTTCCTCCATGCTCTGCGCCTTTCTGCAACACGTCTACGAAAATCTCTACAAAGTGGTGCACAGAATCATCGGCAAAGAGGTGGAAGGCAACTTGTAAGCATTCGCTATGGCTAATGTAGATACTCCCGCTGTTGCCTCATCTACAGATAATGAACTAGTAGACTTGGTCCCATAGCGGCCCTGGTAAGGAGGAATAGCAAGGGAGCCCCCATTTGTTGCGAAACAGAGTTGAGTGCTCAGGCAGCGATTATGACCTCATGTTGGGCCTGAACAATCTGAAGCAGGAACTCCTCACTCTCTGCAGAGACACCCAACAAACCCAGATTACTGCCTTCCTATATCTAAATTAAGGTTTGCTTCACTGGGTATCTCGCACTTACCACTTCTAAATAATTGTCATGGCTAGTTTGGATATACAGTCCAAATCAAAAGTTCCCACGCTATGGCGACCTCGCCGGAAGCAACCATGCCTCGCATAATGGCACTGCCGTTAGCGGTGCTCGCGGACACTTGCTGGTTGTGGGAACAAAAGAGAGTGAGAAGGAACATTGCGCTCACGTTGGCATCACACAATAGATATTTGTAACAAATTTTACCAAAGGTGTATCTCACATGAAACGAAAAAAGAAAAATAATGTTTGCAAAAATTTTAATGGCAGTTTGTATGACCTCAATCATTCGAACTTGGCCAAATTCAAAATCCGGAATAATCTGTATGCTTTATGGTCTTTTGTACTTCAGCGAGGCTATCATTTTTTTCAGCTGATTTGAAAACCTGTATAATTCAAAAATGGACCTTTCTTCAGAGAGTATTCTTCACAGTGTACTAAAAAGGAAACAATTCTTTTTTACTTCTTATTTCATTTTTGTGACAGATGCTGAGTAAACTGCAAAAAGACAAAGAGGAGTTCGAATCTCACAAGGAAAAGGAGACCAAGAAACTTCAGAGCGAGATTGAAGAAGAGAAGCGAAAAATGAGGTGAATTATTTTGCAGCTATGTCTTTTCGGTGCAATGCAAACGTGCAACAATAATTAAGACTTTTCTCTTTCAATGTATGTAGGATACAAAAGAGGCGCACGCAGACTCTTGCAACAGCTGCCAAGGTAGAAGCGAAACCACCTGCTCCTGTCGCCAAGGATAAGGTAAGCTCAAATCTCTCTCTCTCTAAGCCTGCTGCCACTAAACGTGTATTAGAATATAAACGATGCAGAAAGGGTATAACAAAGGCAAGGCTCGTTGAGGCTGCAGCAAAACATCTAAGCCCCTTTCTTAACAAGAGAAAGATGGTTAAATAAGAAGTTGCTTTGACTGTGTCGGAATAGCGCAATCGGATATATGTCGGCTTCATTCAATTCCAACCACGGGAAACGTTTTTTTTCTTAGGACGCTTGATGTGCCTTTGCTTATCAACATTTTGTGAATCCTATTGTGTAAAGCTGGCTTTTCTGCAGCGCGTTTTGGTGTGACATTGAACGCCATCAATGTGGCATACAAAGCTTCGCTTTAAAAAGTGTTATCTGATTGTAGATAGTAGTGTCTTGTGAAGTGAAATTCCAAGCAGATGCCAGAAAGCTGGTTTTGGAAAATCAGTGTAAGCCATATACAAAGACAGCAGATGAGGCCTGGTATTTTGAATACCATTTTCACTTCTGTGCTGCCTTTTCTCTGCAATGAGCAGTCTAATCAGTCAATCAGTTGTGCAGTCAAGCGAGCAATTGATCATTCTTAGACATGCGGGCTATGCACCGTCTGCTTTGTCACAGATTTGTGCCAAAATTTCTAGATCCCCGCATTTACCCCCACGTAGCAAGGAAAGCTGAGGACTGGCTTTTCCTTGCAGCTTGGGTGCCTAGTTATGGAACTTGTCGCACGTTGAAGAGGGAAAATAAAAGCTAAACGAAGAAATGCGCGCCAATCCACCCTGTGATGGTGGTTGGAAAGCGAAGCTGTAAACGACACCCACAACGATTACCCATGCGACGTCACATGAATTCACACACATGGCTCTACAAAGAGTGAAACCAAAAACAAGTTAAATGTACCTAACCACACCCTTTATTACTTCAAAGAGATGTTCTTTGCCAAGGTTTCATCAATGCATGAATCATGAACGGTGGATGGTAAGTTATATTGGTGAAGCACATGAGTGGAAACTCTTTTTTTATAAAATTAAAGGAAGCTCAAACCCGGTGTTAGACGATCTCACTTCTACTTTGTCTCTGCCACCGCCGACGGAGGCGACAAGATTGGCGGAATAGACAGAGGAGAAGTGCAATGCCATGTGTTGGTGTGAGCTTCCTTTAATTTTCATAACTCCTAGCGCATGCGCAAGGCGTGCACACGGCCGCTACACGTGCTGTGGGCAGAGCGCACAGCGGCGCGAGAGGTCGCGTGAAGGTATCGCATGGCATTCATCGAGAATGCAGGGGGTAAACACGCAGATGTGCTCGGTGAATGCACCATCTGTCTTCCTTGTCTCCGCATGGGCTCATAGCTCAGTCAGTAAGACAACAGGCTCTCGCTACGTTTCACTATTCGTTCCAGGTTTGATTCCTGGCGGTGCCAGTGACTTTTTATTTGTTTGTGGGAGTTTTCTGTTGACACCAATAGTTGCAACAGAACCCTTGGGGGGTAGAGGTAACAAGCTTCGCTTTAAAACAGCGTTGCATTCATAGAATGGTCACAGAGACGCTGCAAAGTTAATATGGAAGCTAAAACATTGTATCCAGAAAGAAACTCCCCTTACAGTGATGGAAGTGCAATACTTTGTTTAAGGTATTGGTTGCATGAAACGTCACCCGCATTGAGATGAATTCTCTTGTCTTTCAGAACCAGAACAAAGACAAGGATGGCCAGCTACAACGAAAAGTCGCACTGCTGACGAGCGAGAATGGGCGTCTGAAGGGCAAGCTGCAGCTCGCAGAGCAGGAGAAGGAGTCGCTGAAAGCCCTGGTCAAAGAGCTGGAGGAGCAGAGAATCGGCCTGCTCGAGAAGCTCGAGAAAGCCTCCGAGCTCAAGTGCTATCCAAGCTTGAACGAGCTGTCGCTGTCACCGACGTCCCACCTGATCATGCCAATGCTCGTGGCACCGCCCGGTTCCCCTTTCCAGGCCGAAGGCGTTCAGCAGGCCTTGGAGAGCGCACACGGTGACAGCCTCTGCATCGACACCAAGAACTGCAAGGAAGCGTCGTTTGGCCTCAGCAGCAAAGTGCATCCACGCGATGTTTTTGCAACGACAGGACAAGCGTCTGAGCCGTCGGTTGTCATCTCTGCCACAGTTGTGACACGGCTGTCCCTCGACAGCTGTCTTAGTGGCCGAAGCCCAATAGCGAGCCCTTTGGGCCTGTGTAAGAGGGAAATTTGCAACGCCGTGTCGTGGAACAGTGTTCAGCAACTCGAACAGAATGCTAACGTTGAGGAGCGCGCGGTCAACAGGCCAGCTCTGCGCCAAGCCTCAAGTCAAATTGCCAAGACAGTGAGGTTCGCCACCGACCTCCACACGAGTTGCAGCGACACCACTGGACTAGATGGCCTTAGCAGAGCTGTGACAGATGGATGGTCGGAAGGCAGCTTTCCTAAGGAAACCATCCACATATCAGAGGCGGATATGTCACAAGAGTGTTTGGGACAGCCCGCGAACCAGGCTGACGTATGTGTTAGTTCCTACAAGGAGGTTACCGCAACTCAACGGGTGCGTGAAGTGCCAGCAGTGAGAGAGATGTTTGTGCAAAATGACGGTCGTTCCGATTTCACCACGAAGGTGACGAAAGTGGGGCTGGTTACGAAGGAAATACTGACTAATACGACGTTCAAGAAGCCCTTGGCAGAAATGATAAATTGGAACGTGGCCATTCCCAAACTCGTGCCACAGCCGTCTTCTAGTTCCACGACTGTACAGGACCCGGTCTCGAGTATTGAGCCTACGAAAGCACCAGCAGAGCTTCCGAGCGTTAGGTCCGTGGCACCGGAAGCGTCACAGTCAGATTTGTGCATCAAAAAGCCAAGCCAAGCAAGCATCAGCAGCACAGCAGCATTTAAAAACAGTAAAAAGAGCTCCAACGAAGACATGTGCGCACTCTCTAGCTCGGGCAGTAAACACCAAGTTGCAAAACAAGTTGACTCGCATGACGAACCTAAACAAGGTCAAAGTATAAGGACTAATATTATAAATGTTGACAGTACAGCCGTGTATGAGACCAGTAAAAAAAGCTCAGAAGACATGATCCCGCTTTCCAGCTCAAGCAGTAAGCACCAGGTTGCAAGAGAATCTGACTCGCGTGAAGAATCTGAACAAAACAGACGTGCTGGCGCCTCAGTTGTGACGTCTGAGCAGGCAGGACGGAAATCCGGTGAGATACTCAAACAAAGTCAACCTGTAAGCACTGTTCTGGTCGCCAAGGAAGCCGGTCAGCCAGATTGGGAGCCAAATGAGGAATTTGAGCAGAACAGACGTGCCGGCAGTGACACTAACGTCTCAACCAAAGGTGGCGACCATTCGGACTGGGAATCTTATGGGGATCCGACAGAGCAAAGTCAGCTGGGGTTCGACGACGACTTCACAAAGGAAACCGGACCTACAGAGCGGGAGACTGCACCACAAAGCAAGTGCAAGACAGTGGAAGGCTTTGTTGAATCCGGCAGCCAGGAGCGTAGCAGCGAGTCAGATGGAACTAGAAATAGCCTCCGTGAGATTCTAATGAAGCTGGGAAGCCACTTTCCCGTGCCCGCGTCGTCCTCTCAGGCGCCTCCTCTTCAGGAGAGTGCGGCAGGCCGCCCAAAGAAGCCTGGTGGCCTGGCTTCGTTACCGCACCTGCCCACGGAAACGAAGGTCAGCTCGCTGATCAAGAAGTACTCCCAGGTGAACGCCTCGAGTCAGGACTCCAGTGCTGCAGTTGAGATGAGGCGGGCCCGCAAGTCCCACTCGGTGCAGATTCAGTCGCCGAGCCAAGAACGGGACTGCAGCCCGAGCAAGAGCTCCAGCCGTACCTGGGCGCTGGACTCGAATGGCCAAAAGATGTTCCTCACTGTGGTTTCGAAGGAGATCGACCCGTTCACGCAGGTCATCGTCTACAAGTTCCAGAATGGCGACAAGAAGCACATACACCCTGACGGGAAAGTGGTAAGAAGTGGGGCTACGTTTTAGTTCATTTTCTTGAGTTTCACAGTGAGTGAGGGTCAATTGGGCTAAAACTTGAATGAAAAAGTTAGCACTCCAAGCGCAGCCATCGCTGCTGAATGGCCACAATGGGCCAGAATGTTACAGAATAAGAGCGCGTAATGGTAAAATGTTTTCTGGGAAGCATGATTTTTAGACAAGTTTACTGGGATAACTGGGACATGTTTTCTAGCGCAAAAAAAGACCGGAACTTAGAGAAGAATACAGACGGAACAAACGCTAGTGTGTGTCCCACCTGCATTCTTTTCTAAGTTCCCATCTTTTTTTGGTCTAGAAAACATGTCCCAGTTATCCCAGTGCCAACTTGCCCAACTTTCCACCCTAAGTTTACTGTGAAGTAAAACGCCATCGCAAAGACTGAAACCAGTGTGTCGGGCTATTGACAAGCCGGTCTGTGTGCATGACTTGTATAATGACCAGTAAAACACCCTAGTCACATGCATAGTGACTATGTAATGCCAGTTACATAATGACCAAGTCCCTAACAACCATCGATACGACCTAGTCTACGTAAAAGAAAAACTCTGCCGCAGACTTTGTCGCTAGTTTGTGCCCAAACTGCACCATGTGCAAAGATTGCGGTTTCTGCTACAGTGCTAAGCACACAGTCGGACAACTTATCATTTCTTTTGCTCTCTGTTGCCCAGGTCTACCACTACGCAAAGAGTGAAACCGTCCACACTGTGTATCCCTGTGGCAAGAAGGAAATCAAGTTTGCCAAGTAAGCAAATTCGCATGTTAAACTTGTTGGCTGCATTAGTCATCAAATCTTATTATAACATCGGAGTCAAAGAACATAACTAATACAGTGTAGACCATTTATAACGTAACCGCTTATAGTGCGGGACCGGATATAACGCGGGTTTTTGCGACCACCGGTTTGCCTCCCATAGAACTCAATGCATAAGCATACCGCCTAAGATGCGGTTGGCCGAAGCACAATACCGTTTATAGTGCGGTTTTTCGGCGGGTCTGCTGATCGACCGGCGCAGCTGAGGCATCGTTTTAGGGTAGCAAAAGAAAAAAGAAAGGATGAAATCGGCCATCTGACGCAGCCTGCACCCCTTGCCCTCCTCTAACGTAGACACCCAAAGAAAAAAAAAATAGGCACCCTTCGTGCGTACCTGATAACCACAACTGACCTTGCTTGATGCATCTCGGAAGGTAGCGACAGACTCCCCCATCCGCGCGCAGCAAGTTGATTTTATTTATCGTGAACCGCATGGCCTGTTTTCGCGCACGAATCGTGCACATCGGCGTTGCGCGCGAGTGTTTTTTTTTTTTTTTTTTTCGTGCTCGTGTCGACGATTCCGCGCTCGCGGTGGCTTCTTCGCGTGGCAGTGGGAGGAGCCTGACGACTTGCACCAATTGGGAGACGCGAACCTAATGGTGGGAGATTCGAAGCGCACCGAGCCGGCTAGCCGCGCCAGAGATGTTTAGGCTTACCACCGCGGTATTTTTTGATGGGCGCTCAAGCAGCGTGGATGGCAGTTTATGTATTCCACTTTTCGCCCACATTATTAGCTCTTTTCTTGCATGAGCATCTTCGCTTGCGCCCCGTGCAGCATTTCAGCGAGCGGTTAGAAGCGGTCCCTGGAACTTACTGGAACTGCCTGCACTGCTTCACAGCCAGTGCCGACGCCATGTTGCCGCATTTTACCGCGCCGCCCACACCACGCCAGTTGTATCCGCGCTGGCGTGCACTGCACGTTTTCGCGATACCAAATCTACCACGCGGTTCACGCTTTAGAACGTTGTTGCAGATAAGCCACCGCTCTTTCCCTTTCCGAACATTCGAGCCGCGCGAAGCCGAAGATTTCCACCACCAGTACGTTGCGCTGATAAGCAGCCGCCTTCGGCATCGTGAACACAAGGTCGGGTAAAAAAAAAAAAAAAAATCCCGCTGGCGTTCTTATCACGTCTTGCGGCATCTGTTCATAGACGCTAAAAACGCAGCTATGGTCTTTCAAAACAAACACAAGGGAAGTTAAAGCCGCGCTCGCCGTTTGTGAGACTGCGCTTTTGCCCTGCAGCAGCGGCTGATGTTAAAAATAATACGAAATATAGACCGTGCCTTCGTTTTTAAGTGCTGTGCTTTTGAGTGATGATAAATATAGGTTGACTTGAGAGATAGGTGGCGATGTGGTTGAATTCGCGCGTGTTTTGGTTATAGTGCGGTAGCGCTTATAGTGCGGATTTTTGCGGCTCCCGCGACATACGTTATAAGCGGTCTACACTGTAATATGGAATTCTAGTAATATGGAATTCCAGTTTTTTAAGAGGGGATTTCGTTTGCAGTCTACATTTCATTTCATTTCATTTGCAGTTTACTGGTCCCAAAGAATGTACCTGCAAAATATCATAGCTGTACCATAAGTATTTACAAAGCTGTCGCCCCTTGAAGTCGCCTAAATGACCATTTTTGTCTATGTTTCCAAACTTCGTGCCCTGTTTTCTCAGAACCAATTTTTTTCCCACATGGTCAGCTGCTGGGTACAATATCTTAGGATGTACTGGTTCTGTTTGTATCATTTTTGCTGCATTCGAAAGCTTGCGAACTGAACAGTGCAATAAAACCACGAAAGCATAGAATTACTTCTTGCTGGCACAAAATTTTATGCAGTTAGTTTTACAAAAACACCAGTGATTGATGACCTGACATTTATTAAATTTAACAGCGCTTGCAGAAACGATGCTAAAATTGCTGCTATGGTACAGTTGCATTCCCTGGTCCTTTTAGAGCACAAAGGGATAAAAGCTATTCGAGTATTTCATGGGTAGATAATGAAAAAATTGCCCGAAACTGCGTGGCATAACATGTGGCACAACTCTAAACTTACACCCCATAGACGAAAACTGACTGTATATTTGTGCTCAGGATGTTAAAATACTCTAAATGTGTAAATCTCAAGCACATAGGCTCAAAAATAACAAGAATGTCCTCAAGACCAGTGTTTGACTATGTGACACACCACTTTTCATGAAGAATAGAATACTGACGCACTCTTTACACATGCGTACGTAAAAGTATGGTAAGGCTGACACAATTCGAAGAGCTGCGTGGCTTACATGCTGATATATTTTCACAACCCAAACCAGCGGCCAGGTGGAGACCCACACCAAGGAAGGCGATGTCGAAGTGACGTACCCCGATGGCACAGTCCGCCGAATCTTCTCCACTGGAGAGGAAGAACAGCAGACAGCGGATGGAATCGTAGCGCGGAGGTTGAGAGACGGCACGGAAACCATCGACTACCCAAATGGACAGAGGGAGGTCCGCAGTGAACTATACCGGGTAAAGTTTTATTTTTCTTCTACACATACATAAATGCCAATTCACTTGTGGAATTTCAAACTTGTAGAGATATTCATTTTTACGAAGAACATGCAACAAATTTTTATGCTCTATTTTTTCATGGTAAATAGTCCAATCCTGCTGTAAAGCAAACATAAATAGCTCAAGTCACTCTTTAACATGCCACGGATATGTCAAAGCAGCGTCAATTCTTTGAGCCTGAATTTATCTTCGTGGTAATTCTGATGCAAATACTATATATCACTCGCAGTTTCTTCCTTTTATGCACTGCACCTTGATGATTGCTATTCGGAGCAAAGTTTCTGTTGTACTCAAGAATGTTTTCCCTTTAATTTCAGAGTCGATACTACCCCAACGGCACAGTAAAGACTGTTTACACGGATGGCAAGCAAGTCACAAGGTTTCCCAATGGAAGGGTTCGGGTCAAGGAAGCCGACGGCACCGTTTGCTCTGCCTAGTATAATGCAAACACAATAGCGTAGGCCTAAATTCTCTACAGTAATAGAAATTTAAATTCTCTGCTCATCACTCTTCTTCGTTCGCATTATCAGACCCTTACCAGCCAATCCATCAACATCGCGTCCATCTCGTATGGGGCAGTGCAGTGTCCTATTCAGCGCCAACATTGCTACCGCTTAGCTACCATTATTACTGCCAACAGCAAAAGCGATATAGTAGTTATTTGTTTTAGTGGTATATTACATTGCTCGTAGGATCCCAACTCCTCTCAGTCTACAAAGGGTGCAATAAACTGCTGCATGTGTTGTATCATCAAAACATTCAGCAGTATTGCATGCATGAATGAATAGGAGGAAGCCAAAAGGCCTTTGAAAAATAAAAACGGCATTGTAAAGCGTGCATATGCATAGGACTGCCCTTGTTTGATTACAAAGCTAAGCAATAGTGAAGCGTACCAGTGCTTGGAAAAAGAAACGCATACTGCACCCACAGCTGTGGCATAGGGCCTAATACACTGTGCTGCCCCACACGTGAAGTTGTAGGTTTGATTCCCAGCCACAAAGGCTGTGGCTGTGTTGGAGGCAAAATTCAAAAACACCCCCCGTGTGTACAAGGTTTCACTACACATTGAAGAACCTCAGGTGGTGTGAATAACCTCGCTACGGTGCTGTTCCTAGGCCATTTTTGCTGCTGTCTGAGCTTGAACATGTGCTGTAAGAAATGTAATATATGTGCATACGTGATGTACGTGATGTATTGTAAATAAAGTTGCTGTTCTATGCGTGAGCTTTCTGCCAAGTGTGTTGGGCTATGTAGGCATGTGCGAAGGCTCGCACCAAATGGGACATTGACTTTTTTGTTGCTTCATTTGCGAGCTGCACCGCGCTACTTTGGCACTTGAGCTGCGTGAAGAATTGGAAAAGAAGGCAGTGTGTAAGTGCCATTTCAGTATGCATGCTTCTAGCTAGATTTGATAATAGCTTTGATTCCAGTTGAATGAACTTATCTGTACCACATTTACATCTAGTATGCAGATCTCTAATGGACGTTGACAGGCTGTACAACTTGCGCGTCTAAGTTTGCGTCAGCGTTAATCCAATTGTTGACTGTTTTACGAACAAGCGTTGAGAAATTGCGTAAGTTTCTTTGAAAAATCAAAGTTGCAAGATAAGTGAACGACTTCAAATGTGCCTCTCGACTTGTTTGAATGTGATCACTTCACAACAGTGAGCATGTAGTGTTCAAAATACTGAATTCAGCCGGTGTGGCCTTCATGCATTTATTGGCCAGTATGGCTGTGAAGGTAGCTGCCAACATAATTCGAGGTAAAAAGTCGCGCTTGAGACATGTCTCAGTGTGCGAGCACTACATGGCTTGCTCCTTAAAAGCTCATTGGTGGCATGACATTCCATTTCCAGGACAGTGCAGGCCAGGCAGTTCCCGTTACATCTAGTGCCATCTATTGGTTAGTTTTGAACACTGCCACAATCTTAAACTGCTGAAACGAGCTTGCTGTTTGGCCTCCGTGCCCTAACAGCTGGTGGTGTTAACCTGCATTTTTAAACAATTTACAATGAATACAAAGACTCCATGTTATGCTTTAGAGAATTTTGGTGTCTATAGTTCATTCCACAAGCTAGGTGCTGCACTGTGGAGGCTACATTGTAGTCAACAGTGCGCCCACTGTGGGCGCCTAACTCGCTGTGAAGGGGCCCTCAAAGGACATTCCCTCTCCCCTCTCGGCAGGTGGAACCGCAAGGCCCCCGCGTCGTTTGTCGCTTCCTTCGAGGTGAGTTAGGCACCCCGAGGGGGCGGGCTGTTGACAACAATGTAGCCTCCACAGTGCTGCACCTAGAACTATAGGGGAAAGGGGGTAGGGTATGGGAATTGGGGGGAAAAGTTTGATAGATCCAATGGGGTAGGAAGCTAAAAGAAATGGTAGACGTCGGATGCCTCGAGGAAGCTCCATAGAGCAGTGAGCAGATGCCATTCTTTGTTTGGATAAGAAGACTTGTGTAAAGCCAATTATTGAGACTCGGTAAGCTTGCCCATCCTACGTTCTTGAAGGCTTGTTGGTGACAGTCTGCAAAGCGAGGGCAGTCCCACAGAATATGTGCAGTGTTATTATTGGTCGAGCAATGTGAAGATTTGGGATCATCTAGACTGCCGTTGTCGTGTCATGGCTCCTAACACTTCCGTCCTGGTTTTGAGCCCCAGCTATTCCACCTTTTTGTATTTCTAGGATATTTTTAAAGAAAAATGCTCTTGTAGATCTATTGTGCACATTCTTTTCATAAATAAGGGCAGCTTAGTATATTTTATGTCGGTTTTCTTTAAAAAAAAATGACATGTCCTGGCAGCCTCACTATCATGTGATGATCTGTTTAGGGAATTGGAGATGACTGAACAAGGCCAGAAACAAACTGCTGCCAAAATATCTGAGCGGCCCCTACTGATTTGCTGCAACTCTCTGCATCAATGTCGAAACAATGGGAACAATAGTCTGGCGTGAAATGTCACTGTTTTACACAGCATTTACTATACACATCAATATCGCCAATTAGAGCTGCTGCAATAAACGGGTAAATA